>NW_004955457.1:3580808-3703867 GCF_000276665.1 Chinchilla lanigera
CCTGTCCTCTCCTCTCTTCTCCTCTCCTCTCTTCTCCTACCCTACCCTACCTTACCCTAGCCTAGCCTAGCCTAGCCTATCCTGTTTTCCCCTACCTTCTCTTATTCTTCCCTTCTTTTCTTCTCTCTTTGCCTTTCCTCTCTTCTTCCCCCATCTCTTCATCTTTCCATTTCCTTGTTCATTCCTTTCTTTTGTTCTTTCCTCTCTTCTTTCTCTTTCCTTCCTTCCTCCCTCCCTTCATCCTTCTGTTCCTTCCTTGTTTTTTTTCTTTCATTTTTTCTCTTAGAAATTGTATTTTTAAGGGAAAAATAAGCTTTTTCTGATCAACTTTATCTGACCTTGAAGAAATTCCGAAACATTTTCAGCCTCTGTGTCTTCTTAGGAATAAGAATGCCAACATCTGGTAGATATCAAGTGGAATTATAAAATGTGAAGAATCTGTCATCATACTTGACATATAACAAAAGATGAAGGTGATCTTATTTCCTAATTTTGAAATAAAAACAACTATACCAAAGTGCACATCTACTTACTTCCTGCTTTTCACCAATCTCAATATCATAAAGAATATACAATTGGTTTTGTGAAGCTTTAAACCTTCCCCCCAGTGTGGTGGTTCTGAATGTGAGATCATGTCAGGTTTAACTGGTGTCCTCTTGAGTGGAATGAGCGTGGGCGGGGTGTGCAACTTCTCCTTGGCTGTTTCCAAACTGAAAATAGGTGTATCGAGAACTTGCTTCTGAGATTGCTGTGCCTTTTAAATGAATTAGTACAAGTGCTCAGAACATTAGATGTCATATAGTGAAGACTCCATAAGTGTTTAATCAGTATTGCCTCAAATGATATATTTCATGACAAAATAAATTCGAGAAATTATTTTGTGGAATTATAATATTTCCAGTGGATGAATCCTTCTTTAAAGTGAAAGTCTCATGTGATTCTTATTTATTTCACTTATGAGTATGGTCTCATAAGTGGCATCCATTTACCTATAAAAGCCTTGAGTTTATCTTTCTTTATAGCTGAATAATACTGCATTATATAAAAATACTACAGCTTTTTTATCCATTCCTCAGTTGTTGGGCATTTGGATTGTTTCCAAGACTTAGCTATTACAAATTGTGCTGCTATAAACATTGGTGCATGTATATCATTGTGGTATAATGGTTTTAGTTCTGGAAAAATACCAAGAATGGGAATAGCTAAGTTGAATGGGGCCTCTAATCCTAGTTTACTGAGGAATCTCCAAACTGATTTCCACACTGGTTGTACCAGTCTACATCACCACCAGCAATGGAGGAGGGTTCCTCTTCCCCCACAGTCCATCCAGCAATTGTTGGTTGATTTCTTGACGATAGCCATTCTTGCTGGAGTGAGATGGAATCTTAGTGTTGTTTTAATTTGCATTTTTTGCATGATTAATGATGTGGAACATTTTTTCATGTATGTATTTACCATTTAGATTTATTTGTCTGGGAAGTGTGTATTCGGTACAATAGATAATGTGAAAGGGAAAGAAACTGCTCAAAAGGAAAGAATGACTGGGATGAAGGAAAGGACAAAATAAAGAAGGGAAAAAAAATATATATATACAAGATGGCTGAGATAATTGTACTAGTAATTTCTACTGCTTTCTGGAAAGGAACAGTTAATATTTAATTGTTTGATCATTCTTACATGTCTGTGTTTGTTTATCTAAGTAACCAATATGAAGATAACAGTATGCAATAAAACAACATTGTTAATTTCTTATCACCTTACCTTAAATTCTGTATTGTTGTTATGTTCTTTTGTTTATGTCTATGTGTTTGTTAATATGTTTTGGTTCTTTTATCTTCAAAAATAAAATTAAAATGAAAGTCTCAGCAGAATTATAAGAAAATAAAATAAATCAAAAAAGCCTCACACTGTCCCCAAACATCACTGTAGTAAAATACCCTTGTGTACCAATCCTTGACATGCAGGCATATAGAAAAATTAATTTACATGTTTTCATTGCTGTTTTCATTAAGATTAAAAAATATATGTTCATTGTCTGCTTATGTACTTCTGCAAGTTCTGCATAAGTAATTTTGTCTAGTGAATTGTTTAATTGGTTGTATTAATCTTTGTCATTGTTGTAGTCTATCGTTATCATCTGTATTTTGCTTACATTTGATTACATATTTAACTAAACACTGTTCCTTCTTTAAATGAAATTTATATTTATGATGTTTCATATATTCCTAATTTTTTCTAAACTACAGTGATAAAACTAAAAACATCATCTAATTACTATATGACATCAAATAACATAAGCTTATAAAGTTCTAATAAATCAGATAAACTGGTAAATTCTTGTGATAAATTGGAAAGAAGTTACAGGTAACTTGCAATCTAGTGGAACTAAAATATTTAAGTTTTGTGTTATGTTTTTCAAGTAAAATAACCAAAAAGCATAGGCAATATGCAGATTTTTTTGAGTCTCTAGCATTCCTATTCAGTCAATCAATGAATCAGTACATCATTCTAAAACAGAGAAACAACAGAAGGAAAACGTGAGACAGAGAATAAAAGGAAAGAAAAAAGAAAATGACGGAGAAAGAAAAGAGGAAGAAGAAAGAAAGAAACATAGTAAGGGATGCAGGTAACCCAAACAAACCAGATAACAGAAGCCTTCACAGTGACTTCCCATGATGTCCTTCAAGGAGAAGAGGTAGAGGGGGGACGGTCAAGATCCAGTAGAATTTGCCACCTTGCCCTTTATCCAATATTGCCTGCATTTCTCTTTTACATAATGTAGTTTCTTAAGGGAATTGTGCAGCTAAACCTTGCAAACTTCCCACATCAGTTTTCACTGGTGCTAGCAGATGGGGGCTGTTGTCTGGTTTTCAAGATGCTGACCAGCACCCTTTTTTCTAGTTACTCATTACAAAATTCACCAGAGTCAGTGAAGATCAATCTGTGTAGGTCTAGACACACCTAGAACCTTGATAACCTGTTTATCTACACCGGTCTTCAGCAACAAGTACCAGGGAATGTGTTCAATCTTTAGTTTGTTGAAAACTCCCTATTTCAAAAATTTCTACAAAACGATTTCTCATATATGAAGTTATCTTTGATCTTTCCTTTCATGGAAAGAACATGAGGAGAAGGGAAAAATGTAAGGGGCTGGGTGTGAGCACATGATCTTCCTCAGCAAAGCAGGACAGCATAATTCTGCATGACGGGGAAAAATTAAGCTCTGGGAACCAGGCTCACACGTTGATGAAGATGACTGTCTTGAAAGTTTCTTACTACTAAAATATAAAACGATAGCTTTACCGTACTTCCAGGGTGTTGTCTAACTATATGATTATCATAAAATAAGAATGGATGTGAATCTTTACTTCTAATTTATACAGGTCCAATAAGCTAAAATTTTCAACTTCCATGACAGAAGACATATTCCATCCTCTATATGGCTGTGTCATCTTCAGGAAGATAATATGAATGAAAATTTATATTAACCAAAAGCAAAAACAATTATGTTTTCATATGGTTGTATTATGTTTTTGTTACAAATTGATACAGTGAATTCAGTGCAAGTTATGAAATATACTAAAATGAATTCCTGCTTAGAAATATATAGAACAGTACTGATAAGTTGTCTTGTTTATTTTCAAAGTCAAAAAATTATCTCAAGAGGACACACACTCCATTTTAGATTAAGTTTAAACAATGAGTCCTGTGGCTGGGGATTTAGCTCAGCGGCAAAGCACCTGCCTGACAAGTGCAAAGTTGTGAGTTTGGTTCCCAGTACCGGAAAAAAAACAAAAAACAAAAAAAACCCAAAACAACAACAACAACAACAACAACAACAAAAAATCAGTGAGTCCTGTAAAATGCCAAGCATTATTTTAGCTAATGAGGATACCAAGAGTAGTAAGGCCAGTTTGTTTGTGTTTGTTTGTTTGTTTAACCTTAAAGAGCTCACACTGGGATGAGAAGAACAGAAATTAATCAAACTATTTAAATGTGGTATAATACTAATCACATGGAAGTGTGAACCAAAGAGGAACATGCCATTGGACTAGAAAAGAATTCCACAGGTCTGAACATACCTATTCAGGAGACAGTAGGAGAGTTCATAGGCCATATTGCCAGAACAAGTTTCCTTCTTTATCCATTCTCTTCCTTTTCCTTTAATATCAACTGGAGTTGATATTCATTATTTCCACTCATTTATTTCGTTTGGCTAATTCATTTGCAATTCTTAAGACTTCAGCGCTGACATGAGCACTGACTTTTCTGTAAGTAACATCATTCTAGTCTATTATGCATTCTACAGAGCAAGCAATACGTGTTTAATTGTACTCTTGCAGAATGTAAAGTTTATTCACAAAATAACAGTGATGTTATACTTCGTGGGTCTCTAAATTTCAGAAAATTTCCCTTTTAAATCATGTTCAATTATTATTTTCAAAATCTTCTTGATTTAACAAATACAAGAGGAACATTATTAA
The DNA here is from genome assembly GCF_000276665.1 of Chinchilla lanigera. NCBI lineage: Eukaryota > Metazoa > Chordata > Mammalia > Rodentia > Chinchillidae > Chinchilla > Chinchilla lanigera. The sequence goes on from NW_004955457.1 coordinate 3,585,293, forward strand.
AAAAAAATCAAACGCTAGATTTAACAGAAAAAGGATGACTTCCTTCCAATTCTAACCACCCACTCTGTTTTTTGTGCAACTCAGAAACACTTTTGAAATTTGGTGAATACACTTTAAGAGTTATTTTTATCATTTTATTATAAAAGAAACAGGTTGATCAAAACCCAGATATGCTGCAGTTATACAATGTACAAAAACTTTGAACACTTAGTAAACAAAAATGGTTATAAAGTACTATGTGAATAATCTCCATATCAATTAAAACTTTATAGTATAAAATTTCAGATACAGTGGTTTAAATAAATACATGGTAGTTTAGAAGGAGTATATGTAAAGATAGGGAAACAAAAATGAAAAACTTTCCTGTTTGAAAATGAGAATTTTTAGCCTGAATTATGTAAAAGATAATAAATATCAATAGGAGTTGAAAATGACCAAAGACTAAAAAACACAAAAGTTATTTTCAAGCTACCAATAACCTATAGTTAAAGGAGTTAAATGAAATAAAATGTCATAATGTTAGCCCAATTTATTGAAAAATGATTTCAGAAATAAATTGATCAGACTTTAATCAGCATAAATAAGAAATTGGAAAACCAATAAATAAGTTGTCAAAAATGAAAACAGCTGGAAACCTCAGAGAAGAAATCTATATCATGAAAATTGCCAGTAGTGAGGAGCAAGGTACATTTTTTTCAAGAAAGACAAGTTTAGTAACGGTAGTTCATCTAACCCGATATTTTTGTTTTAGAATGTACATATTTTCTCCAGAAGTCAAGGAAGGAAGCTAAGTTCAAGGATAAGTGTTCATATGCATAATTAGTTGGAGGACTGAAATGATCATAATCGGGAAATGTAGGAACCAGTTATAACAAAGCAGACAAACTGGTGATCAAAAACAGGTAAATCACCCCCCAAGCAAATGGGTGGTTTGTGTTAGACCAAGTAAAAAAGTAAATCGTTCACTTGAGTTTTAAGGGGGAGAAAGGCATCTTTACACCCTTTTTGTAATGGACAAAATCATATTTATAAAAGATGGAATTTCAAGGAGTGATTTTTTTTTCTTAAGAGGATACAAGAAGTAAAAAACATGGACAATCAGCAGGGTTATACAGAACATATAATTTTCAGTTCAGATTGTTCAGCATGTTTGGCATAAGAGGAAATTCAACTTGTGAATTGTTTCAATTTTAATTTTCATATCTCTGCGTTGCATAGAATATTTTATTGTTTGGATTGGTTACTTTTTTTGGTGTGCACATTTCATCATTACTTTCACAAAGCCTAATACTTTTCCCTGAAGGATCTTGGGAGTCCTTCACCCAAAAGTAGTATAAATCTTCTTTAAAGAAAAGAGATTTGAGCCTTTCTATAGTAAGAGTAGTTTGGATAAAAATTGTTTATATTGCTCATCCAAATGTATAACACATTTAGTATACCTGTGTGAAATTTTATTCTTTCTGTAATCAGAATTTTAAAAAAATATGTTACTGGGCATGGTGGGACATGCCTGTTATTCTAGCTATTCCAGAGGTTGAGACAGGAATATTCTGAGTTCAAGGCCAAATTGTACAACATGGCAACACCTACTCTCAAAATTTCTTTTCTTCATTTTAAAATAAGTTTATTTTTAACTGACACATAAAAACACAGAAGTTATCCATATTGGGACTGAAATATAGCTTAGTAGTAAAACAGTTACCTTGCATGCAAGAGGCTCTTGATTCAGTCTTACACACCCACAATACACACCCACCCACACACACACACACACACACTCATGTATTAATATGATACCATGCGACGTGGTGCTTTAATAAATGTACACCTCACGTAATGTTTAAACCAGTTTGAATATATCTGTTTGCTCAAATATTTAATCATGTCTTTATACCGACAACTTTGAAAGTCCTTTTTCCTAGCTTTTTAAAATACACAGAACAATGTTGTTTTCTGTGGTCACCCTACCGTGTAGCAGCACACCAGAACTTCTTGTTCCTAAGTGGACCTAAGTTTATTTATTCAGTAGCTATTTTCTGTTTTTAACATGTGCCACAGGTTAAAATCTTCTTCCTTTTTTTATTTCAATTTTTACATTTAATTCCTGTCTATTAATGCTTTTATAGAAGATTATAAGTTAGCAATCCTTCTACAAATATCACACATGGAAAAAAGTGCTGATTTCCTAATAGGCTCACCAATCAAGTACTGGTCCCTTGGCTCTAACCAAATCTAGATAAACAAATAGTGATTAAAAATTGACTGACCTACACATCTCCTACACAACAACACTAAAATGTCAGCAGATTCTGAAATAAGATGATTAGCAATGCAAATGTATCTGCTTTACCTGTGGCTTACAATAAGCAGAATAAACAAAAAGCTGAATCTCCAGAGAAGAGCAACTCGCCAGAACTCTGCTCTAAGGACTTGAGACCTAGTTATCTAAATGCTTAAAAGGGTCTTCATATTTGCTCAAAACTTTAACCTTTTCTGTAAAGCCTTTCCTTACACCCACTCAAATAAAATATTTTCTCCTTCCTTTGCATCCCCCACGTGCCCCCAGAATCATATCATATTGCATTATTTGCAAGATGTACTTAGATTGAGGTTCAGGATTGTGGAATATGACTTATTTATTTCTGTGTCTTCCACCTTAGCATCATGAGTGGTGATAGTAGGCACTTGTAGATTATGATATAGATTTATTAGAACATAAAAGGAGCAGTCCTGTATTTATGTAGACACACTGGAGGAATGTAAATTATTTAGTGACAGCAATAAAATTAAAGCTAAAGTATCTCATTGATTTATAAGAATAAGGAAAATAGCATTTCTTTCCTAGATCAGGTGTAGTAATGTGGGAGAATGATTTGGCTTCAATTATTACAGCACCGTTTGGGCTTCGTGCAAAAGATGGAAATATGCTTAAATTTCTTTCCTTGTAGATGCTCTTCATCACTTTATCCTTCCTTGTTTGAATGTTGCTTTCTTTTATAGTAAATGTCAGTGTCTATAATAGAGCCCAGGCTAAGGCCCCTTAATGTAATGAATCACTAGGTGAAAACAACTAACCTGTCAATTTGATCTATTGCAAGTGGTCAATTTATCCAGTGGCAGCACAAACACAAACACATACAGATACATAACACATATCCACAAATGCAGGAATACAGATCTAACCAAAACAGAAGCAAAATTATCCTAATACTCAGTAATGACATTACAACATGGATATGTAATACCTTGCCAGCAGTTCACTTTTAAATGGAAGTAATCATCTAATCTCAATCTAACAGCTGTTTTGAAGCTACAGCATATCTCTGATTCACCTTCTCACCTACATAGATAGATTTGCTAGAGGTAGATATCTGTGTGATCACTGTTATCTTTGAAACAAAATTAGCATGCTGCTGGTATCTTCCCAACTGTAGATAGCCCTTCTAATCCCTGCTAGCTAGAATGAAGATAACTTTATGTCAGGGGAAAAAAATGAAATAAAACAAAACCAAAAAAGAGAGAAAAAGAACTTAATGAATGTACTTGGATCATATGTCCTCCATACAACTTCTTTGAACATAACCATGTAGAACAGACTTTTGAAGTGGTAGAATTCTAGACTGACATTGTTCTTAAGGTAGCTAACGCTTATAGATAAAGTACAGCTTGAAGGAAGGTAAAACCAACATATTTCTATGCCTTAGGAGAAATCATTTCCTATTTATGGCTGTTAAATGTGGATTTAAAATACGTTATTAATTGTACCTTGTTACCAAGGCAATCAAAATAAAACTGTGGTAATGAATACTTGACTGTTGGTAGTTCAAAAGTCACATTTATCATGATATACTGCAGCTATTATAAATGGAGAATAGTTGTTATTTAATATTAAGAAAGGGTTAATAGGTACATTTTATTATTATAACTTTTCTTGTAACTAGATGACATGTAACTTGATATTTAGTGCTATAAAGTATAAAATAAAATTTCACCTCCAGCAATATCATAACTAAGAAGTTCTTTGAGGAATAGTTTCTTAATATGCATAGCTAAGTGTTTTTAAGTTTGTATAGTTACAGGAGTAGCACAGTACATGTTAGAAAGTGGTTTCCCATCCCATCCTCAGTTATCTGTTATTTTTGTAACATTTTTGGATGCATTCGGAGGAGTTATTATTTGTACATTTGAACCATTTATAGGGTGCCAGTTTTATGAATGAATTTTATTTTAATTTGCTGCCAAATTTGCTTGTCTGAACATTAACATTCAGTGTATTTTATTGAATATCTTTTAAATTAATTTGCATAACATGTTCTAAATAAGCAGTATATGATATTCTCAAGAGATGGGAAAAGAAAATAAAAAAACTTTCTCCTAATATCATTCCCTAAGGTGCTAACAAGTCTTTATAAATCAACAACCCTTTTCAATTGCCAGTAAAACACCTCATTCTCATCCAAGTGGGTTTCCTTTGATCAAAATCCTGTAAAAGCCTGAATTGTATGCAGTGGTAGCTGGTGGACTGATAACCCATAGAAGCTATTAGTACTCAGCTGTTGTCTCATAAAGGAAATAGAAGGTATAAGGCAGGATTTTCCTCAAATCTGTGCTCATTGCCCACTGCCCTGTAAATTATATCAGAAACTTTTCTTCTCATAGTCTGAAAGAACAGTCCCACCTCTGATGTAACATCAAGGATTGACCTCACAGTTTCTGGCCTAGAAATGTATATAGTTTGAGGGGGAGTATCCTCTTCATGAAATCTAAATGAGTAAGAACGTTCCAGAATAGGCCCATGGAGAAAGGAGCTATAAAGCTGAAGTCTCTTTGATCCTGAGGTAATTATTCTTTTGTGCAAACCATGTGGCACAAGGTTTATTCCTTTGTCCTCCATTATCTATGAAACTTCTGAAATTTCAACCATGTTCTCTTTCTCTATAGTCTTTTTCTACAAAGTATTTATGTATGTTCACAATTCTACCACAAAAACTGGAGAACTTCCCTCAACCTTAGAAAATCTCTAGCTCATTTCCCTTTCTTATGTTTTCAAAGTCAAGCTTTTAGAAAGTGCTGTCAATATCCATTGTTTTTATCTAATTCTTAATATCTACTACCAGCTTTTACTATTTTTACTTTACGAGAAGGCTCTTTCCAAGAACAGTGATTATATTCTATGCTAAATCCAGTGGCCATTTTAAAAATATTATCTGTTACAACATCTGCTGCTACTAACCATTTACTTTTTTATTTAATTTCTTGTTCATTGCTGATTAGCACCCACATTCTTTTCTCTTCCTTTTTATTCTCATTCAATAGTTACCCCTTTCTCTATGTCATCATTTAGATATTGTAGCACTATACATTCCATCTTTGCTGTTTGTTTCTACTGATATAAGTCCTTCGATTATGAAGGGGAAATAACTGTAACTCCCAACCCGCTAGATGTCTGATAAGCTGAGTTATGTTCCCCTAAATCGAAGCATGAATTCTAGTGGAACAACGGAGGTGAAGAGGAGGAAATTTTGTCGAGAGAGACACAGCTCCTGAGAGAGACAGGAGGGGACCCTACTGGATTACTATAGACCCCATTTCACAGGAGAAATTTTACAGAGCAAAATCACAGGGTGGGTACAACCTGGGCTAAAGCTATGATCAGCCAATCAGATTATAAGTGTAGCTGTTTAGGTAATATTGATCCAATAGGGAAGCAGTTCATGTAGCAAGTGTACATGGGAAGAACAAAGATTTTCAGAAAGGGATAAGTCCAGGAGTCTTGGTCACCCACTGAGGTGACTGATGTCTAGGTAAACTTTATTGGGCCAGGTGTTACCACTTATCCCTTGGGGAAACATGTAGGCCTGGTCATTCTGTCTTTATCTTAAGAGGCCTGACTTTCAACAGATGCACCTCCAGCCACAATTGCAATGTGTTTTCATTTTCTGTATTGACTCCCTCCAAGGACCTACTCCTGTCTGACTGTCTCTAGTATTTCTACCTGCCTAGATGTTTACAATACTCCAATGCATGTTTCTTCTGTATAATCCATCCTTGCCCATACTTGTCTCTCAAATGCATATATTTTTCTTGAATATCTTATCTTATGAAAAATTGGTTAGGCACCTGCTTTCATCAAACTATTCACCACTCTTCAGCTATGGACCCAGGTCTTCATTCAGATCAGTTCTGTTGCTCACATGTACTATTTTCCTTAAATTGCCTTCAGTTTCTCTTTCATGTATTTTTTTATTTTAAAATTAAAACATGACAAAACAACAGTGAAGAGAAAATCCAAAACAACACACACACAAAAACCAAAATTGATACATGACCTTAAAACAAAATGATAGAAATTTACAATGGTTGCTACATTATATAATGTTATCTTCAAAGAAGTTGCTCAATACATTAGACATAAGAATGTTAGAATGATCAAACAATCAAAGACAGTAACAAGTAAAAAAAAATAAAAATAATTTAAAAAACCTTTGGAAATGATGCAGATCTTCACCATGCAAAATGGTAGGAGTTCAACAATAGTTCTTATACTGCATATTGTTTTCAGATCAGTCATTCTAATTACCAAATTCAAGCATGTAAAATTGGTCAAGCAAAAAGAAAATTTTAAGCATTGACTGTTCCTCTTAATAAACTACAGATATCAGCAATATACCTATTTCAGCTATCCATATATATATGTATAAATTTTGTTTTTCATTTTTTAAAAAAGCCCAGTATAATAAAAACAAGCACACAAACAAAGCAGCATAGAGAGCAATAAAAATGATATCCTATCGACATGTTTTGAAATTCTCTATCATGTTTATTGCTCTCCTGCGTGTATAATTGAGGTCCAATCATATTTCTAGTCTCATATGTGTCTCCACCTCATGGAAATACACTGTTCCTTCCTAAATTTTAATGATGAATTTTTTCATCTTTATCTTATGCAGCATGCTGTTCCTACCATTATGTCTTTGATCAAAGGGCATCTATTGATCCTCTCCCTGTTCCTACCCACAGCCCAGTCTGAACCTGGGGATTTCCTTGTGAGCACTACATTTCCTGTGCACCCCTGTATCACCAGTGTTCATCACAGCATCTCAGCAGTTGAACTAAGTACTCATGTGCTGAATTACTACATTAATCTGTATCTGAATGGATACAACTGCCCAAACCCCAATCACAGTACTTTATTGTTTTTCTTAACAATTAATTAAGCAGAAAGAAAAAACAGTATAGATTGGAGTGTTAGCTTTCTGTCACTGACATACAATACCTGAGATAAACAATATGTAAGGATGAAAAAGATTGTTCATACTCAGGGTCTCACAAGTTTTAGTCTGTGGTTGTTGGGGTTTGTTGGTTTGAGCCTGTGGCAGCATGGCGTACTTTGGTAAGAGCGCATGGCATAAGGGGCCTGTTAAACTCAAAGTGACCAGAGGCAAAGAAAGATAGGAAGGGATCAGGATCCTAACATTACCTTCAAGTGTACCTATCCCCAAGGACCTAAGGTCTTGCCATCTGGCCACATCTCCTAGACGTTTGACCACCCACCAATAGTGCATGAACTGGGGACCACATCTTTAACACGTTGCCATTTGGAGACATTCCAGACAGAAACTCACACCAATCAGATGTGATATGAATAAAATATTTACAGTTCCAGCTGAACAGAATCCCGAAAATGTTCACTCTCTGGCTCCCCAGTTTACATAGGTTTTGTCATGCCTCCTTTCCTGGTTCTCTGGCTTACTAGTTATATTAGCTTTCCAGAGTTGAAACACAGAATTTGAGTCAGAGATTTATTTTCTATAATGCTAAATTATGAATCTGGAGCCAGCAACAATAAAACATTTACTGTGAAAAGTCACTCTATTTTAGAAAATGGGTGAGATATGTACTATGTGAGTTTCAACGACTTACTCATCTAAACAAACCTTATGAAATCTGTGACTTACAGTGAGCCCTAAGTTATACTTTGATGAAGACAATAATCCTTTAAGCTTTGTTTTCATTACTGCAATGAGAATATCTAATGCTTACCCGTAAATAACATATGAAATCTATGTTTAATATTCTCACCAAGTTCCTTTTAGGATTTCTGGTAGTTACAATGGCATTATCTTTTCCACTTTTTTCTCATTTCAATTTTCAGCTTATGACTTGACTTGCATGAAATCTATACTGTGTTCAGTCTATTAATGTTTAAAGTATATGATTTTCTACCCACTTTTTTCTCAGGTTTTGAGTCCTTTATACTATTTTGATAACTGACCTCTTAAAATCTTTCTCTTCAATACATGTCCAAACTTGAACTCCTTTTTCTGAAGTGTCTCATTTTCTTTCCTAAATTAAATTTTTTTTCAAACATGACATCCTTTGCTATTGGAGTCTTCTCTTTCTTCTCCTTGAAAATTTTCAATTTTGTCGAAATATTAAGATATGTAGAAAATAGTTCTGGTTTCTCATTGTGAAATTATGCCCATTATACATAAACCTCGCTTCCTTTTGTGAAATGTCATAAATGCTCTGTACTTTGACATACCGATTAAAATTAAAATTGCATTAGTAATTGAGTTGTAAGCTTGTTCTTCCTTTCTTTGATTTGCACAAGAAAACAATTAATGTCTGGTTGCTTTTTATATCTCCCTCACACTTAGTTCCAAAATATTCATACAAGTTGGATGCCTCCTCTAGGGTTTTATGCAAACCGGGGAAGTTTTGTTAGAATCCTAGAACTTTCTGAAATGTACCCATCAAAAATTATCTTCTCCATTATGAATTCTTTGGGAAAGGATCCCAGGAGAAAGCTTGGCATATAACAAATCATCCAGGAACAAGTTTAATAAAATCAGTGTAATAAGTGAGGGAATAACACACAAGAGTTGTTTTGATAAGTACATGCCTCTGGTGCATAGCGTAACACAAAGCCAAATGCCAACTGCTTTCATCGACTTAAAAATATCTCAAATTAGAACTCTGGAAATGCCTAATGCTTTTTTTTCTCAGAACAATTCCTACAATGGAGCAACGCAGGTGAAATGTGCAATGGGTACTGTGAGTGCTCCAATACTGAGACAGTCCTTCCTGCCCAGTGACTTCACCTTTCATATTTATGAGGGAAAAAAAGTGGCAATTGTTCTAGAAAATGTCATATAGTTTTAAGCCTATTTTCTGATTTACTTAATGCAAATTTAAATATCAGACAGTACTTTTATTTATTTTGTCAACATTTAAAGCCAGTGTTTGACTTTTATGACATATCTGTAATTTTACTAATTTAGAGAGCTTTATTTATGTACTAACTAGTGTTATTTTTCAAGTGCTAATTTGTAACTGGATCAAGTCATCTTAGTATTTATAGAATTTAATAACTGCCACACTTTCTTATTCCTGAAATACTTATGTTTTTTCTAGTGTATTAGAAAATTAAAATGTCTGGTTAGTAGTGACAAATCATTTATTATATAAAAACAATCAAATGATATGATAAGAAAACATGCTTATATATTTATGACATTAAAATTACTGCTGAATATATGATACAAATATCATAACACTACAGAGAGAGAACTATAATTTTCTTTATTTTACATGTAAGAGGACTAAAATACAACCAAGTTGTATGACTTGACTGAGATTTCAAATCTTATTAAGGGCAGGATGAGCATTTATGGACTTTTGGGATTATCCTTCCCAATATAATTTGATTGAGATGTACTTGTTTTACAATGCTGAGATTTTTATGCCAATTGGATTATTTGCATTCGGTTAGGTTCATATTAGATATTGTTTCATTCCTTGTTTCCTTTTCTAACAAGTATGCAGAAAAATTGTAATCTAATTTTTCTTGTGCATATAAAAACAATAATGTCTACCTCATAGGGCTTTCATTAAGTTTAAGTGATCTAATATATTAAAAATGCTTAGTGCAGTGGTAAGTACTTGATAAGCAAAATCTAAATTGTTATACTTTTATAGTTGAAGAAGTCCTTCTTTGGGTATAGTTTCTGTTGGGTTGTGCCCTCCCATGTCCTCTGAGAGAAATTGTTCTAAAGTTACAGTTTCTGCTTTATAGTACACAGTGTTAAGATTTTTTCCATATGAGAGAAAAGAGAAAGACCACCTACCTTAGCTCCACATTTGGTGGTTGAAAAAAACTGATGTGACCAGACATATTCATATCCTAGGATTTTCCTTGGTAGAGTTTGCCGTTCTCTCTCTTATGATTAATATTAATCTTAAAATTCTTTCCGCTGATGAGAAAATTACTTTCAAGATATCTGATCTATTCATTCAATCAACATATATAACCTATTATGTTAGGTATAGATGACACTGTAATAAATAGCCCAGATTTCTATTTGTTAAATGTCTGTATAGTTAAATATATTTTAAAACTTTCATCCTACAAGCACTATGATTTATCCTAACCTTGTTCTCATTACTGATCTAGGAGGAATCTTAAGTCAGAAGAATTGGCATGACATCTCTTCAATATTTTTCCCCATGCTCTTTTGTGAATGTGAACTTGATTAAAACATAGTAAGAATGAACACATTGGTGCGAATCCACTCCCTATGCATTTTTTAAGGTCTTAAATTTTAATTTCTGATCACTGAGCAAACGCATTATTAAGCAAGGCTGTATAATATCTGATGTGTAAATAGGATTCTTTTATTTTATGTGAATAGTCTCTCTATTCTGTTCTACAATTCTAATGATGTATAATTTTCTAATGGGATTTAAATGGAACCATTTAACATGTCTTTACAAAATATGTGAAATTATGTATACACAATGATCATAATTAGGCTGTTTTAGAAAAGAAATTTGTTTCCCATAGGACATCACTAATAACTCTGCACCTGTGACCTAGAGTTGTAATCATTTTCCCAAGGTCATAGAGGTTCCTCGAATGCAGTGGAACTGGAGAGAATTTCCAGAGCGGGACTTGCCTACAATTAGGAAGCAAGAAAACCTGAGAGGAAGTATTCTGGGCTGGCCAATGCTCTATTTCTAAATAACGAAATCACTATCTGGGGTTGTGAATTAATCATTTAATACATTTTGCTTTACCTCATTGCTTTTAAAAATATAATTTAAAATTGTTCAGAAAATATGAGCAAACAAAAAGACAAAATGAGTTTTAAAATCACTTCTACTTTACAAATTAAACTTGGCAACTGTTAATGTTTTATCTCTTTTTAGATTCTTTTTCCTCTACACATGTACAAATAGGCTGAACACTGCTTTGGGGATCTTAATCAATTTTGAATTGAATATCATTTTGAAATATTTTTGAATGTTTTTTCTAAGTTTTTTATTACTGCCTGTTTGCAGTGCACATTTGCATCCCTTGTGTGAAGTGGGTGACTGCACATAACACATCTGCATTCCTTCTTTAAATTTTAAGTAGAAGAATAAAAAAGCATAACAGCAAAATACCAACAACATACACAAAAACAAAGCAAAAACAATAAAAATGATACAGGGTTTCAGAACAAAATGATAGGAATCACTGTGGCTATTATATTACATACTGTTATCTTCAACCAAGTTGCTCAGATTACCAGATGTAAGAATGCAAGACTGATCAAACCATTAAAGAGAAGAAAAAAAAAAACACAAAAAAAAGTTAGAAATGATGCAGGGTTTCACTAGACAAGATGGTAGGAATTCACCAATTGTTGTTATATTGCATACTGTTGTCTTCAAACATATCAAAAGAAATTACCAACAGAGTAAAAAGAAATGCCACAAATTGGGAAAAAAATTTGGCAACTGCCCTTCAGACAAAGGACTTCTATCTAGAACATATAAAGAATTAAAAAAAATCAAGCCCCCAAAATTCAAAGACCCAATCCAAAAATGGGCATCTGAGATGAATATGCATTTCTCAGATGAAGAAATATAAATGGCAAATAAATACATGAAAAATGTTCAACATCATTGGTCATTTGAGAAATACAAATTAAAACAACACTAACAATCCATCTCACCCCAGAAAGAATGGCTATCATCAAGAATTCCCTGCTTTTTTGTCCTCTCTCCCTTACCTTCCTCCATCCTACATCTCTTTTGGCCCTGCCTACTGGTGAAATATCTATCTCCCTACTTCCTATTGTATATCTTTTATTTTTCTCTTTATTTATAATTTGTGTTGCTCATATAAGAGAATTTGCATGACATTTAAGCTTGTTTGTCTGATTTATTTAACTTAACACCATGGTCTCAAGGTGCATCCATTTTCCTGTATCTCAAATTTATCTTTCTCTTGTCCATTCTGCTGTCCAACTATTCTAATGATTCTTAACCTGAAATAGTATTTCACCTTATAGGAGACCTAAAAGTGTATGGCAGCCATTAGTGGTAGTAAGGGGCAGAGGTTACAATACGGCAAGGCAGTTTGTCCCACCTCAGGCTCTGATGATATTAGTCTCAATTTCAGTTCTGTGCCTATTAGATGAAAATCTGAGCAAAAGTAAGTGAGTGGGGATTTGGGTAACTGCTGAATCATCTGACAGTTTTAAGCAATTTTTGTTTTCCTGCCTAGAGCAAGCAAGGCAGAAGTACAATTTAGGTTAGGGTAACTTATGTTTATTGGAAAAGTCAAGTTGCAGTTATATACCTGAAATTTGGACAGTTGTACCTGTTGCGTTAATTGATCTTAGTATCTTTCTCTGTACCTTCTTTATCTCTGTTACTTTTTACCCTCCATTCTTCTGCCTCTTCTTCCCGCTCTGAAACTCAGATTCAGAATAACCACAGCTATTCATATTTGCATTTTCTTTTCTTTTTTCTTTAGAGCCTTAACAATGTTTTGAGTATAAATATCTTTATCAGTTTTGGAGAAAACAATAGTCATGAAATCCTGCTGTGAACCGGGTAGCTGCTTTAAGAGTCAGGTTAATCATCTCATTAAAGTGTAGGAATAACTAAAACAATGTAGAAAACATGGCATTAATTTGGGATGGGAATGATAGAGAAAACAGACATTTCACAAGCCATCACATTAGTTCAAGCTTAATGATTCAAAGGAGTCACTTAAGATCATTGACAGAGGGAAGAGAGAGAGCAAGTAGAATCCAGGAGTCAGTATTATCTTCTAGTAAACCCTTGTTTCAATCATCAGTCCAGATGCTGGTGAAGGTGTTGTACATCCATGGGACACTTGAAAAAAAATCTCATTTGGACTGACATGAGAAGCCTTAAATCAGAAACTCTGTGGGTCTGACTGCCTCTGTTCATTGGTGATTTGCTCTTCTTCTTTTTTGGTTTCCAATCTCTGAATATGATTACAGACTACATCTAGGATGGTCCTCAGGAGTATGGTTTTCTGGGTTAGCACCTACGTTTACTCTTTCAAGGTTAAAGAGCATGAATTTTAGAAATTGAAATCACAGGGCCTAACTTCCAAGATTAGATGCTTCTCCAGGCCAGACCAACATAAACTCACTATAATAAAAGCTCCGGAACTGTGGAGGCTGTTAACAACTAGAAACCTCTGGGAAGATATGGCAGTGGAAATTTGTATCTTGACTGTAAGGGAGAATTAATAAAATTCCTGCGTGTAAAGAGATTTCACGGAATATAGTATATTAGGCATTGAATAGCTAATGTAATAGCCATGATTACAAATAATGGGCTTGTAACTTCAATATTTCTTTTAAATTACACTGCATTTTGTTTAAGATTTCTTGAAGAGTATTATAATTAGAGAAGCTCCATAGGATTAGTTTTTGGTGAAGTAAATCAAATTGCCACACCTTCTGGGCTGGCTATCTATCTGTTGAGCACGGTGCGTGTTGTAACAGCATCATTCATCTATATTCAGGTTTCTGAAATATTGACAACTGTAAATTGGGCTAAAACCTTTGACCAGGAAAGGCAGACAATGAGCAGCACAGTATTCTGAAGTTAACAAATGTTCTGTAGAAAAAGTCTGGTGAAAGTTTTAAAACAAGTATTTTACTACATTACTTGAAGCAACTCCTGCTTTTCAGAACAATTAAAATATTCACTAGGTATGAGCTATGTAAGACCCACAATTCATGTAATATGGATGACATAAATGAACAAAAACAGTAAAGATGGTATTACTTGAATTTGAAACAGGCAATTCTAACAGAAAGACAAAACTAATACTAATAAGCAGTCCAACATTGTTTAAATGTTCACCAGGATTTTCCATGCCAAATTGGGAAATAAATTTTTCAAGTACTTATTTTGATTGACTCTTATAACTTTAAATTAATTTATTATTGTCAGTAATAAACATTGGGCTTTTAAATTAATTTAAAATGAAAAAAGGTTAATATGAGTGTACAACTTTTATTAGTTCCTAATTTATTTTTCTTTTTTTATTTTCTTTGTTGACTATTGCCAAAATTAATACTCATGTAGAGTACTTCTGGTACTCGTACTACCACCTGTGTGGTAGCAGCAAATTCAAACCAGTTTTCTTATTGTTATTTCAGAATTCTATTTGTAGTTAAATAGATTCAGGATTTGAATGAGCAGTTTGTGTGTGTGTGTGTGTGTGTGTGTGTGTGTGTGTTTTCATCATGTTTTCCTGAATTTGAATCAATAATAGTTTGTTCATTACTCTTATTCCTTCTGGTTATTATAAAACTCATACAAAAATCAATAATACACTATTGCCATAGAATTGCTCTATCATTTTATTATTATAGAATTGATCAAAACTGGTGATAATCCTACGCAGTGGCCGTACATAATTTACTATTAGGAAATATATTAGATTTTTTTTAAAAGCAAGATCTAATCAATGAGAATTTTTCTACTTCTGTTTATTTATTAGTACCTGCTTGTGGTACATAATGATTGTACTGTTCCTTGTGGGAAGTCAGTACATGCATATAAGACATCTGCATTCATTCTTTTTCATCCCCTTTCACTCACTCATCTCCATCTATCTCTTGGTCCCTTTCCCTTTTGCAAAAGTTCTATCTCCCTGTTTCCTATCATGTATCTTTTATTTTCCTCTTTAATTTGCTTACCCTTTGAATTTCTCATATAAGAGAAAACATGTAATATTTAATCTTGTGGCATCTGATATTTTAAAAAGTTAAAAAAGAGTAACAGATTTATCAGAGCATGCCTTATTCTGTGGTTTCCTTTAAAATTCATTAATCTGGTAAATGTTGACATCCTGCTATTTAACATAAAATTTATAATGGAACCCAAAATTTTCTTTCTGTTTTAAATATAGATGCCTCTAAATATAAAAATGAATGTGGAATTTTTATTAATTCATACAACAGGTATTGGTTAAACAATTCTACATATGAAGTATGGTATTAGACACTGATGATTCAGCAATAGTGAAAATGGCTAAATTTTCCAGGTCTCAGGAATCTCACATTCCAGGAGAAGGCAAGGAAGACCAAAAAATACAGAGATAAAACCAGCAAACATGTAAGGGAGAAAAAATTTGGGTGCCACCATTACCAAGCAAAGAATTAAATAGATGTGATTATGGTTTAGTGGGTGCAGCTACTTACATTGAGGGTGCTGGAAGGGCCTTTGGAAGGCCACATTTAAGTTACAACAGAATGACAAAAAGAAGACACCCGCAATAACAGAAGAACATGCCACATAAAGGGAGATGCTCAGAAGAAATTTCAGAGCCAGAATGGAGTTTGGGTGGGGGCTGGAGAGGTAAACAAGTTGCTTTGGGTATGGATTTTATAATGAGAATGCCAGAAAACCTTATTATGGTAAGATAGTTAAATAATTGAGTTGTACTTTCTGAATATATTTCTGGCTGCAATGAGGGAACTGAAGAGGGTCCGATATTCAGGAAGGACCCCATTTCAGTAATTGAAGAGAATGGCACTGCTCACTCAGACACATGAATTATGAATGTCAAAGAAATCTGGTCAAACATGTGGAAAAATAGCAGCATATTTGTACAATATTCTAGGAAGCCACTCTTACCACATTGTTGATAATGACTAAATTTGTTACATTCTGTCTGAGATATCTGTGTGCAGAGTCAAGTGAAAAATCTTAAAAAATTTATAAATGAAAAATAATTTAAAACATAGGAAAGATCCTGTAAGAATTTTTAATATTAGCAATTTCATTTTCCTCTTACATAACTCAGTAGTCTTATATCATGAGATAACTTCTGTGTCATTTTCTGCTTGATACCGAGGACAAAGATAATGAAAGTTGAAGACAAGAAAGAAAATGATCTGCGTACCACGGTGGAAACAGAAAAGGCCTTTCTGAAAAATCGAGGCTGAATTTGAACTTTGGTTTGAGTTTGTTAAACAAAGTATTGAAAATAAGCCTTTCTTCTCCCTTGCTCTTTCCCACCAACCATATCATGAAAAAAAGAACATTCCATTTATTATCTTGGCCTTCTGGTCTCATACATTGATATATGTAAGTTTTTTGTTACAGTTGTTTAGATATGATTTATTTATTTTGTCTAGATGCAAAAATACAATCATTAATCTTAGGAATATAAGATTCTATTTGAGGGCAAAATACTGGATACTTCATGATTGCTGCAAAACAGAAAAAATTTGAAAGTCAAATCAGTATTCCTGCATGACTCAGAGCGAAAGGACCTGATTTGCCAGTGGGAACAGTGTGCTTCTGAAGAAATTCTTAGAAAGGAACACTCAGGTGTTCCAAAAGGTCTTTGGATGCCAGACATGAAGTACATCAGCTCAGCTCTCTTAGGAAGCCCACAAAATACTGCTGTTTTCCTAAAGATTATTGACACATATTTTAAAAGTAGGATAGCTTTAATTTCTCATTTTATTATTTGGATCCCTTTCCAAACACATTAAATAAATTGTGATTTTTTTTCTTTCTTTCTCTACCACACTGGACTTTTTAGGACCTAGATGTTTCCATTAGGTCAACATTTACAAATAAATTATGTTTAGTCCTAAACCAATATGGACTAGCAATAGTTGAATTCTATGTGTAACTTTCTCAAAATACTGTAACTTTTAGTATTCATAGATTAAGTTTCTCTTGTTATATATTTATTTTGAATTTAACAGCAATAACACAAATATCATTTGTCCAGTAATAAGTTAATATTGGAAATTTTCTTTTAGATTTATTTTTTTCATTGCATTATACAAAATAGAACTATTGGTGCTATTCAAAGTGTATGGTACATGGGGCTGGGGATTTAGCTCAGCGTCAAAAAGTGCCTGCCTGGCAAGCGCAAGGTCGTGAGTTCGGTTCCCGGCACCGGAGAAAAACCAAAAAAAAAAAGTATATGATACAAGGTCACTAAATACAACTAGGTAGTATTTTTAAATCATCCATAACATTTTTCAGTGCTTCTGGGCTGAAGAACCATATTTAAATATTCTTACACAGATGAATAAAAGAGATTCTGAAAAGAGATCCTATAGCAATTAGGTGCTCTAAAATAAGACGATTAGGGGTAGTTGATATACCTCAAGATTTTTGACAATATTAATTATTTTCTGGAATTTTCTTTAAAACCTGCAAGAAAGGGCAAGACATATGTTTTCATACAAATAAGCTTATTCTTAAATCGCCATAATGAGCTATTGTGAAATCTACCTCCAAATAAGTTAGGGATAAGTACAACTATCGGGACTTTGGTGTGGTTCATAGCTAGGAAGAGATATTCATTATTCCATCCTTATACAATCAATTCTTCCTTCTTAATAGTGCATGTAGTAGTGCTGTGTAGTTTTCACACCCATACCTTCCTTGAATAAGCATAATTATTCCAGGTGCCTTTTGATGTGATTTTGAATTTTATTCCTGCTCTAATGTAAACTAAGAAGATACCTGTACCAGAAAGTTTCTATTAAATTATATAAAGATCGTATAGTTCAGGAACTCTTTGATGTTGTTACTTGATGTGTCCTTTACATATTCAAACTCTCAGAGTTTATTCTCCTTTATGGCCCTTTCCCCACTAGATTGTAGTTGAATGGAGAAATCATTTGTTCTGGTCTTAGAAAAAGAGAGTAGATACACAAGAACAACTACAACAAGATATTTCATGGTAAATATACTTACCGTGTACTGCAAGTATATGCAAATAGATAATTTTCAGATCGTGAAAACTGAAAACATAAGTAAGTAAGGATAGCAATAGTACCAAAGACAGATTTTAAAAGCCTAATGACAGGCACTGCCCCTGGTGTTTTACAGACCTTATTGCTATGGACTTTCCTGACAGTTCTAGAAAGTGTTACTGTCACCCCTATTCAACCTAAGGAGATGCTGAAGATTAGAGAGGTGAAAGAGATTTTCCAAGGTCACAAGTAAATGGGAAAGCTATGATTCTGATCCTTTACTACTTTAAAAACATATCTATGACATCTTCCTTGTCCTTAACAATGTGTCATGTTATGATTATTTAGTTCCCCAGGCTGTCTAGTGAAGCAATCATGTTTTATAGATGAGAAAAGTTAATGCAAATGCCTGGACAGATCTAAGACTGAGAAGCTGGTCTCCCGGCCTCCTGTTCAGAACTCTTCACTTGAGTGCAGATCTTCACCCCTCAAGCTGTTTGGCCTGTGTAGGGTGTTGAGCCGCTGGAAATGTCACAGAGAAACCCAGCAGGGTGAGGATTGTTCATAGTTTTTATTAATTCACCAAACATTTGTTAAGCATTTACTATATGCCAGGAAACATGATGACGCGTAGTGAGGAAACAAAACTGATTACAAAATTACAACTCTGAAGGTAGTTTAGAAATAGTTGACATTTCTAATGTTATTATAAATTGTGTTTGATGGTTGGTTTAAATTTATACACACACATGGTCTGCTTACGGAAGTATAAGTCATTTGTATGTCTGGGTTTATTTATTTTCTTTGTGAAAATGTTCTTTAGTCTCTAAACTATGTAGAAAAAAACCCTTTTGCACATTGTTTAGTGAAGACTGCTACTGTATTGGTCTTTCAAAGAAGGTTTAGTATATGTATGAATGTCATTAGGGATCAATGTCTGGCTTACGGACACAGTTCTTACACAGACCGCTGTAGCCATGACAACTGATAACTGATAGTTTTAAGGTACCTCTTCATTGTATGACTAATGGGTGTAGTTACTCATCTTTCCTGGAGAATACAAGTTGATGTGACTCTCCTGAAACAGATATAAGAGGTAGGGGTATCATTTTGAATGGCCTCTGTCTGAGACTGTTGGGTGCTGCCTACTAGTCTTGTCTGAAATATGAACAGTTGGTATTTACGGTTCAAAAATTTGTTCTTCAGAGAAGATACTCTTTTATATAGTGACTTTATATCGTGTTTGAAGCAACTCTTCTGATCACTTATCTATCGTTTCTCTTTCTCTAAAAATGTCTAGATTTGGAAGAGAAGGAGAGCTTGTTGCTTTAATTAATTTTATGGCCTTACCTCTCTTTCACTGTCTGTTCTGACACAAAGTACAGCAGGTTTCTTAGAGATCCTCTAAAATGAAAACTCTAATAAGGTACTCACATTAATTATGGGCTTTTTGTTTGTTTCATATCAGCTACCTAATTTTTCTGATACTGAGGAAGAAATTTAACCACTCTAGACCTTAGTTACTCCAATGAAAAGATGAAGTAGTTAGATTGCAACTGGAATGAGGAATCATCATAATGATATAAAATAATTTCATAGACCCTGAGGACAAGATTTTTTGGCAACATTGGGTTGATAGTAAAATTTAAGTTAGAAACATGAAGACTGTCTGAAGACTGTATCCATCTCATTTGTATTTGTCCCCATGAATCTGCAATATCTTTCTCTGTACACTGTCATGTGCTTTTCTGCCACAGATAATGGTTGTCAACCAATTCTATGCTTTTATCTTTTAGTTGAGATACTCAAAGTAAGACTGCTTTTTTTGTTTCTTTTACAGAATTAACTTCTGATTGATCTTTGGTCCAGCAAGCGGAGGCCAGTTAATAGTATTTCCTGATATCATCATATCAATGCATTAAGTTGGGGGAGATTTTAGAAGTACTGTATGCTTCTAGGTAGACACAATAGATATTGCTGGATCACTTTTTACATATTCTTATGAAAAATATGGTGCTACATCCTTTCTTGTCTTTGAAATAAGGGTTTTTGAATAAAAAATTGAATAAAGATATTGATAGCAATGTAGCAATGCTAACAGCACCTGTAATTACTGGAGTTTATAGTATATTTTAAACATTATTCTAAATACTACCCATTATTCTAAATACTACATATATAAGCTCCTTTATATGTCATACCAACTTTAGGGGAAAGTATAATTATTATTTTTCACATACTAAGTGCTCAATAAATATTAATGATAATGTTTTTAAAGAATAGTAATAAATTCCTAATATGAAGTAACCTCAGCTCTCAACGTTGTCAGTTTTATTTTTTAATTTAAAAAGTTATTTTATATTCATAATTTTCTGTAGTTTTATCCATGAAAATGCCCAATACCTGTCAAAAGTAAATATTTTAGATCTAGCTGTCTGCTTCCCTACTCCTCAGTTAATTGTTAGACTCTAGATGCTAACACCAAGTACAGAGGGTCAGAACTGAGCTCAAAGAGGTTGAGTACAGGTCTGATTATCATGCATTATCAAAAGTTTGTATTCATTGTGCATTTTTATTCAGTGCCAAACACATTGCATATATAAAAGCCTTTTATCTGTGACATTTTTTGAAATGAAAATAACACTTGTAGAAATATTTAAGCTGATAATACACGCTCTCTCATTAATATTTCACTTTACCTTTAAATAATCACAAATATGCTATCCTTCCAATGTCAAATAAATTATTATGATAATTTTAAGCTAGTAAAATGTGGCAGAGAAAATAGAATGTATTCCTTATCTAAAATTTAATTTGTATGTTGAGCTTAATCATGTCGTATGTGCACTAAAAGGGTTGCATATTTATTTTGCATTTACTATCTGTCGATCATTCTGGCTTGTAATCTGCTGACCCCCACAGCCCTTACACAGTCCTACAAATGAAAAATTATGTATGAACCTCAGATTTTAAATACATTAATACATTGGCCAAGTCAAGTACTCATTAAATGAGAAAGCCCTGTACAAATTTAGGACTTTATGATTACATATATTGTGATTTATTTCTACTGTCATTCCTGCTAAGTATGGATTGTGATGAAAAATTAAGCATATGGTGGAAAATCTGAACATTTTTGTATATACTTCAAAACGAAGCATGACTTTTTCACCATGTATTATTTAAACATTCTGTGGAAACCTTCTTTCTCTTTCAATACACTTGTGAGTTAGCTTTGATTTGTTATCTCCTTTTAGTAAAAGAAGACATTTGACCCACCTGTACATGTTGTGTAAGTGACAGAGCCAGGATTCAAACTTCTGTCTATTTCAAAATCCCTGTGATTTTCATCTGGGGCACATCTGTAATTCCAGCACTCCAGAAGGCCAGTGAAGGAGGATCACCATGTTCCAGGCCAACCTGGGCTACATCATGAGTTCAAAGGCAGTCTGAATTACATAACAAGACCCTCTTCAAAAGAAAATCTCTGATTTTCATTAATATCTTCTAATTTTGAAAGTCCTGCGCAGGGGGTAATCAACAGTTACTTCTTCATTCCTTCAGGAATATCTTTTGCAGTGAAAATGTAAATCATGTTGTTTCACAATAAGTTAAGCAATAGTGTTTTCTCTAAATGGTGATTTTGTTTATCTGAGAATGTAAATAAGAAGGAAATTGCCCTTATCGCATGAAAAGAATGTCTTTCCCCTCATGAATTTCAGTCTATAAGTAGGCGTTAGTTTTAGAGCATGCCCATGGCTGTCAGATGCACTATGTGGCTAAGCTCATTTAATTCATTCCCATAAGTGGTTAACTTTATTGCCTTTATCATTTTTGTTTCAGTGTTCTGAATTCTCTAATTTGTTGAGTTGTGCGATAGAAGGGGATAAAGTGGAGTAAAGTAATAATCTTCTCAAGGAAGTCATTTCTCTTCCTGTTTATCTTTTCTTATATGTGTGTACAATCCACTCTCAATTATTTGTACAGATGAAGAGGGAGCATTGCACCGTGGATAATCCAAAAGCCATTTACAGAAGATTTACCTTCATGATTATCTTTGTGTAGGTGATATTCCCAACATACGCTTCAACTGCACTCATGAGGGAAGAAAAAAATCTTTTAAATTCATTGTCAAAAAATAGCCAGATTCAAGTGAAAAATTTTCTGTGCAAATAATCCATATTGGGAAAATAAAGAATTGGATATGTAAAATTACTTCATAAGAATATGCATTGTTCTACTTGGAGTGCCATATTGAAAATGAGGAGTTGGGCTAAACTATCATCTGTAGATAAATTTTTGTTCATAGATTCATCTATAGTGACACTTGAAAAAAAATCTGTGCATATCTGTTTTAAAGCAGTTCCCATAATGCATTACCTATGGGACTTTAGTAACCTGATTTGTCAAGTTTTCTTACCAAGTTTGGCTGGCATTGTAGGTTTGTACTAAATCCAAACTACCTTTAGCACACACTTACCTTTTCAATATCAGCAGTCTCTTGTGCATCTTTACATCCATTTGACTGTTTTACTGTTCTGTTTATGGTGCCTTCTAAGTTAGTGTCATTCTTACATTTCATTTGTGTATTATTTACTTCACTTTTCGTGTTAGTAATGAAGGTAATAAAATCCAAGACCTAAATCAAAATTGTGGCAGCTCAGTCCTACCCCCGTTCTCTCTGTGGCCGTTATCATTACCCCCTGTTTATAGCTTCTAAAGTGGTTTTCAATCCATCTGAAAATAATCATCTTCCCCCCAATTTAAATTAATGTTGAGGCAGCATTTATGAATCATTGAATTAAATACTTTATAAAAATCCAAATATTCCGCTTGTACTGCAGCCCTTGTCTATTAACCTTGCAATTCTATCAGAAATAGCCATCAAGTTTATTTGGCATGATTTGATCTCTGTGTATCCATACACTCATTTATTATTCATAGAGTGTTTCTTTTGTTCTCTCCATGCACAGTACCAGTGTTTTATCTTAATGGCTTCTATCAGTGAGAACACAAATGATACCGGGTTGCTTCTTATAGAGTCAGTCCTAGAAGTGTTAGCCTCCTGCCCTGCACTGGTTCACCCATAGCTGTTGAGCACTTATATATGTTCTGATGTACAGCTTCTTGGGAAAAATGAGCACACTTATGTCTGAGTAATGCCCTCTTGGTTAGCCGAGACCAGACAAGGCAATTTCTGAGGTGTATTCTTGCCCTGTTTGTTTCCTTAGGTCACTAATCCCAACATACATTTATAAATGCTTAGACGCATGTTGGTATTATTGAATTAAACATTTTCATTAATTTCCATAGTGTTACATTTACCTGGAACACTGTTTTTACCTTTAGGAATACTAGAAGTATTCATAAAATACCTGGGATCTCTGTAAAGAAGATTATCTTCAGGTTTTTAAGAATGAATTTCCTATGGATCCATTTTGTAGAAAATAGCTATTCTCATGGAGAGTCAGATACACTTTTGAAAAACTGCAGCTATTTTCATTCATAATGATAGTCTTTAATAAGAATTCCTATCCTAATGCCCACATATGCCATTTTATTATGCCAAAGTATGCAAATGCTCTCATAAAATATGATTTTTATGGTCATCTTTACTTCCCAAATTATTTGCCTAGAATCTGCATTTATTACTTTAATTTTAACAGCATTTGAACCGTATTGCCACATTTAACAAGCAAATAAAAATCTCCTTGAATTTTCTCCTTGTTTCTTAAAAATTAAACATAAAAGATATTTTAAGGCAAGTAGATACTTTATACAAATGAGTATATAAGTACTCAAAAATTTATACTTAAATAATAAATTTATACCTAATTGTACTCTATATAACCTAAGTCTATAGCTGGAAATTATAAATATCATTTTTCTCTACAGGAATGTAAATAGAGTTGCCTTATATGATACAATTCTTCTTTTTATGTGGACATTGGCCTTATAGTGGCTCATCCAGTAGTGTTACTTATTGAAGAATTATTTCATAAATATAAAAATAACCTTTTTGTCTTTCAACAAAGGTATTCATCCTTTTATAGTATAATTGCTCCTTGGACTTTTTTGCTAGATATCTATACATTCATTTATTTGCTATAAGTTAACTATCATAAGTAAATAACAAAATAGCAAAGCCTGAAGTTTTCTAGGTAAAATATTTCTTAATGGTCTGATGGTTAATGCCTATATGGATAATGTCACATGTGAAAAATTCTAGAAATGGAAGCCTTTGAAATATCTACATATATTCTTTATTTTTCTTGGAAACTTAATAAAGTATTCCATTGCAAGCATACAATGAGTATAAATGGTTATAGAATCAGCTACAGCTGATACTTATTGGGGATGAATGATCCAAAGTCTTATATTAGTCACAGGAGGACAAACGCTAGACTGTAGCATTGTGAAGCTCTCTTCTTTAAGGACTTGTATCTTTTTAATCAGTAAATTAATCTAGACTAGAGAAAAGGAAGTACTTTTGATGAAATCCTTGACATTAGCACCAGCTAGATGACAGAGGATGTATAGTGATTTTACAGGACATAGTGAGATTTGTGCCTGTGATATACAGTATGATTACATACATGACTTCTTCCAAACTGTCACCTAGACCTCAGTTTTTATTTCTTTGTTGTTTTTAATGTCTCAGTGGGTCAATACTCATTCTCATGTTTTTGTGTGATATATAAACATTCCAAATATTCTAGAACCTTCTAGAGAAGCATTATATCACAAGATGCTAGTGACATTTTGTCTCCCATGACCTGCGTGCTGAATGGAATTTGGTTGATCACTGACAGACCACTTCTGCCTGCCTCGCCACGACTCTTTTTATCTGTTTCAGGAATCGATTTATAGAAATGTCTCTACTTAATCAACATAATCTTCTCTAGTTTTTCGAAACTCTGGCTCTGTGAGCCATGAATGTCAGAAACATTTTGTAACTTTGTTGTGAGGGCTTCTATGCTTTGATGGGAAAAATGAAAAGTTAAAATAGACACATAATGTCTAATGCAGACATTAGATTGTGGATTGATACACTTGCTCTAAACTAGGAAAGGCAGACTATAATAAATGTTCCAAAGAATATTTTTAGAAATGGTTTTAAATGACCAATCAAATGATCACAAAACATCCTAGAATAATATTTAATTTTATGGTTGCTTCAAAATTTCTTGGATGAGATGTTTCTTATATGCCACATTTTTGTCATTCCAGAGGTAGTAAGGAGGGAAGCATGAGAAAAACTATGAATAGGTTCAATAATTAAAACAGAAATGTTAATGCAAGCCCCAGAATCATCTTTAATATGAACTTACACTTATTGAATGTAAAGAGGATTTTAACTATTTATCATATATCATGAAATGAGATAAAATGCTATTGAATCCTTTTCTAAAATGTGGTTTGTGAAGGAATGTTCATATATTTTAAACTAGGTGAATTTGAAGGCTTTGGTAATTTGAGAAGACAAACCCTGTAAATTAGCCACAAGATTATGGTCTTCTCTAGCATCATGTATTTGCTTATGTATACAGAATCTCCCAGAATGAACAGAATTTTATCCTTGTAATATTACAACAAGAAATGTAGAAAAAGCATTTTTTCTATTACCAACTAGAAATTTAGAAAAAGTATTATGTAACAGAAAACAAGGACAAAATGCTCAGTAAACTGAGTAAAGACCAAGGTAAATGAAACAAAAAAAGGAAAAGATCTCTGTTAGCAGTCTTGAATTTTCTTAAGGAGAGTGAAACATTCAAAGAAATGAAATAGTTTAATTGGAAAGATGGAAGAAGTCAGCTTGGAGAAACTGGAGGACAGAAAAGTTAATGACTTCAGAATTGGTAGGAAACACAAAATAAAGTATTGAGCTAGGCAACTATAATTTTTGAATACTCTAATTCCCCATGATGAGACTGATCATCAGAAATATCTTGTTATTACATTTGCTTATGGAGAATCAATAATGATGAGAACTGTGCAATTTCCAGTATATTTAAAGACTATACATAATATCAATAGTAACTTATCACACTAAATATATATTTGCAAGTTAGTAACATCAAATTGAAGATAACTAAACTCGAAGTTCCTTTTGTTAATCACATGTCATTAAACCCTTGTTCATATGAAGTTTCTGAAACTGAAGTAAAACCAAAAAAAGTTCTGAAATGCAAAGGAAATTGCCATCTTGGAATACAAAGCAAGGTTAAAGAGACAGTTGCTGAGACAAACAGAAGTGAAAGTTAGCTCATCAAATGCTGTGGCCCACATTTATGTGCGTGATGAAAATTATATCTGCAATAAATGTGCAAATAATTAACATTAAATAATTGATAATGCTATTTGCCTGTAATATGATTTTGTCTCATTATCAAGACAATCCTTAACTTCTTTCTTGATGGACCATTTCTTATATTAGCCTCAGTCAATAATGTGATGATTGAATTATTGCCATTATAACTATATTATTTGGTAATTGCTGAGTGCCAACAGAATAATGGGCTTGTTCTAAAACAGAAAGAATACCCAGCAGCTTAGTAACTGCAGAAATAA
The DNA here is from genome assembly GCF_000276665.1 of Chinchilla lanigera. Taxonomy (NCBI): domain Eukaryota; kingdom Metazoa; phylum Chordata; class Mammalia; order Rodentia; family Chinchillidae; genus Chinchilla; species Chinchilla lanigera. Next base: position 3,611,917 of record NW_004955457.1, read on the forward strand.
GCAAGTAATATCAAAATTGCAAGATTAGATTTCTTATATAGGGAAAGCTGATCTGGATCACTACATTGCTTCTTAAAATAATTGTGAAATATAAGAAATGTACAGAAATTTCCAGCAACCATAATTATCATAGATCATCACAAAGTACACAAACTGAGAAATTTAACACAAGGTTTATAAAGCTCTATGCTTGCTTGTGGCAGTCTTTGTCCACTTTCTTCCCACAAAGTATCTGCTATCCTGACTTCTAATCCTACAGTTTAATTTTGTTTGCTGTTAAAACACACACACACACACACACACATACACACACACACGTGAAACCTCACAGTATGTTTTATTTTATGTCTGAGTTTCTTTGATCAATATTTTTGTGACATTTATTTCTGTTGTTGCATACAATTTTTATTTATTGTTTTCAGTGGTATATTGGTATTCCATTATATATTACAAATAAATAATGATTTATTTATCATATATACTGTTGATGAACATTTCTGTTTTTTCTAGTTGTGCATGGCTATTGCTGCTCTAATTAGCTTGTATATGTCTTGTCGGTACATACAATATGTCGTTTTTTTATAGTACATCTTGCTTGGTATGTGTCTAAGAATGGAATTATTTTCCTGATAAAGTGTTTGTATTAATACATACATACCATTACAAGGTTTCCATTGTCTATATTTTTGCTAACTTTGTTTTGTATGTAATTTTAATTTTAGACAGTATAGTAGGTGTGTACTTGATTCTCATTGTGGTTTTACTTTGCATTTCTCCAATTCTAGCTAGGTCACGTGATTTTTCAAATATTTAGTGTGCATTTGGATATCCTATTTCATGACATGTTCTTTCAAATTTCTTGCCCATTTTTTTCTTTTTCTTTTAAAGAGAAAAAATAACAGTAAAGCAGAGTTTCAAAACAGATTAGTAGGAGAGTTACAATAATTAATACATTAATTATTTTTGTCTTTGAAGTAGTTATTCAGAGTACAAGATACAGGCATGATATCTTGTGCAAACAATATTAGCGCAAACCTTTCTTTTCAATGAACTAAGAGAAACTAGCTGTGTAACTATCTTAAATATATTATATGCAATTTTTTTCCATTTCCCCCTTTCCCTTTCTTCCTTTCCCATTTTCCCCTTTTCCCCTTCACAGTTTGTCTTTTCTTTTGAACAGTTTCTTCCCAGTTCACAATATCTATTGTACATTTGGGATCTTATTTGCTCGTTCAATTTCTCACTGAAAATACAATGCTTACACATATGGGTCTGGTATGAGTATGGTCTTGAGTTGTACCCATATATCTATACAAGTATCCAGTTTATCCTTTTATATGGCTGAGTAGTAGTACTCCATTATATAAAAAAATCTTTTTTATTCATTCCTTGGTTGATGGGGATTTAGGTTGCCTACAAGATTTAGCTATTACAAATCGTGCTGCTATAAACATGGGTGCACATATATCACTGTGGTGTGATGTTTTTAATTCTTCTGGAAAGATACCCAGAAGGGGAATAGCTGGGTCAAATGGAACCTCTAATCCTAATTTTCTAAGAAATCTCTACACTGATTTCCACAGTGGTTGCACCAGTCTACACTCGCAGCAACAGTGAAGAAGAGTTCCTTTTTCTCCACAGCCCCACCGGCATTTGTTATCAGTTGATTTCTTGGTGATAGCCATTCTTTCTCAGGTAACATGGAATCTCAGTGTTCCTTTAATTTGCCTCTCTCAAATTCAAGAAGTTTGTATTCATTGCAGATGCCTAATTTTGGATTGGGTCTTTGAATGTAGGGAGTCTGATTTTTTTTAATTCTTTATATGTTCTAGGTATAAATCCTTTGAGGGACAACTGCAATTTTTTTTTCTATAAGATAAAACTCATACAATACTTTGGCTTCAAACACTGCATAAGTTTCATGTGTTGCAAATATATATTCCCTCTTTATATTTTTAATTTTCACTTTGTTAAGGTGTCTTTTCATGAAAATATATTTTGAAAGCATAGGCACTAATCTTCTTTCCCTGAAACAAACTGTTTTTCCATAAGATAGTCTTCAATAAACACTTCAGGTTCTGTGAATCTGAACACAAGGGTTCCTTTTCTAAGAAAAACCTGATTCTTGACCTCACTTCTTTCTCTTTCCCTACCAAATTGTAAAGGAGTGTAATTCCTTCAAGGAATTTAGTTTCTCCTATTTCATTTTTTTAAAAACTTACATATTTCAGCTTGACTACTTATTACATTATATTCCAATGATTTATTTATTTTTCTATCTCAATAAGCTGCAAATAATATTTCAGAAAGAAGTCTTATTTTATTCATTTTTTGATGTGTAACCTAATTTAATGATGGCTTAAACACTTAATACGAGCTATAGATTGAATTAAATTTATGTGATCTCCTTTATCACATGCTAAAATCCAACAGGGCAAATATATATTTCTTGCTCATTTTCTGTTTTTCTCATGATCAAACACTTTACTCTTTACATAAATGATAATTCTTATCATATAAATAATAATCTATATATTTAAGTAATTAAAATTTGAAATACAGCATATTTTACTTTTTTCAGCTTGTTAATGCCTATTGTAAACTATGATTTGGAACAGGTTCATAACATTTAAAAAATTTTAAAACAGGGGCTGGGGATTTAGCTCAGCGGCAAAAGCGCCTGCCTGGCAAGCGCAAGGTCGTGAGTTCGGTTCCCGGTACCGGAGAAAAACCAAAAAAAAAAAAAAATTTTAAAACATATTTAAATTAACTGGATGATAGACTCACCATTAATACACCAACTGATGTACATATAAAATAAATTCATTCTTTTGGTATTTGTTTCTTAGCAGTTCAGGCATTCATTCTAAATTTTGATTTGGATAAAAATCTTAGGCAGAATAAATCTCAAGCTCATTAAAAAGGAATACAAGTTAGGACATATTTCTAGCTACTAGATTCCAACTTATTTTCATAAATATAGCAACAGAAGAAGTACAGCAGTCAAAAGCTATAGTGTTTAGATATAATAGATGTGTGTGCTCTTCTCAAATTTTAAGAACGTTTTATTCATAATCTCAATAGCAATTCTTAAAAAAAGGGAAATCAATGATAATACCTTCTTAACTCCATGGAAATTCCATCAATATTTTGATTTTTCATTGAGTTAACCCTTTTGAACTTTATGTAAATACAAACTGTATATGTGTTTGAGAATTAGCAAACTTAACTTCTTCCTTTTTTAAAATTCATGTCTTACCTAAGTCCAATTGCTTTGATTTTTTTCTGACCCATTGTCTCTGATATAAACCATCCACATTATGATATACTACCAACAGAGATGAAATCTAATATATAGCTCATGACAAGTGACCCAGACACTTCGAGGAATGCTGGAAGTTAAAGAAAAAATGTCTAATATATAATTAATTCAGTGATTGTATAATTTATATCCTTTTACATTCAAGTTGTAGTATACCATTACTGTAGGTATATTAAATATTATATTCCCATATCCAAGACAGTTGCTTCAAAAGGAAGTTCTTAAAAGCATGGTCCAATGAAAGCATTCTTACAGAATAAGTATAGCTTGTGTTGCGAATGACAATTGGATTAACTAAAGACTGATTCGTACTTTAAAATAAAAGTCTTTGGAAGAAATTTCTATAGCAATGTACTTTAATGCTTTAAGTAAGTCAGTTGTAAGAAAATTTTCTTAACTTTGGTCATGCTCACATTTAGTATGTCAGAGGAGAGAAAATAGGTATATTATTGTGAAGAAAAAAACCTAGAATGAAAGCTAGGACTTAGGCTCGACTCTCAGTTCTACAATTTAGCTACATGCTTGAACACATTAATAGAGTCTTATGATGTGATGGGTTGGCTCTTGCAATTGCTAGTACTCTGTGAACAGCAATTTCCAAACAAATTATAGAAGGCTAGTTGGTGAGAGGCGAGGAAAAGATGAAAGAGGAGATGATGACGATGAATGAATGTTTGGTCTAGGTCTAGAATTCCTGGACCTGAAAACCTCTTAGAATCATCTGCATGATGATCAAAAATATAAATTCCTTTAATTCTCCCCAGAACAAGTACATCAGTGTCTAGTCATGATAGAATATAAACTTGAGAAATATAGTACCAGATAAACCCTAAGCTGTTATTTCAAAGCTATGAGTGTAAGACTATTAATCTTTCCAAAACATAGAGGTAATTTTTAGATTTCCAGGTTGATAAGAACTTTGACTATAATAGTCTTTGTCAAAATATCTGCCATATAGTTGAAAATATTATTTTTTAAACTACTCATAGAAATAGCCACATCCAAAATTAATTTATTTTCTAGCATTTTTGTCTTTCATTAAATATGTTGAATAAATATGTGTTTATCACACTAATTACCCTTAGTGAATTAATTTATTATTCCATGAATGATAAACCACAGACCTTATATCATTTCTTACTTGTATGTGGATGTTTATGTTATGTGTAGTACATTTTTTAAGACCAAACATTTAAGCATGTATTTTGAAACATCACTTATGTAATTAGTTATTTGAGTATAGTTGACATTCACAGGTAATGTTCTTCCTGTTCTAGAGAATTTGGCTTTCATTTCTGCATTTTTGGAGACAAAGCTACCTACATCTAAAAGCCAAGCTAAGGTTTGGTGGATGTTTGCCTACTCCATATTACTTAGGACTAACTTTTAACAGAATACAGTTGGTCAGTGGCCAATTTCATGTGTGCTTTCTTGACTGGATCAGGATTCACATATAATTCCTTGCTTACAAGCAGAAAATGTGAGGAGTCTCTTCCAAATCATTTTCAAAATCCAAGGCATTGTCCAAATTACATGTTTTTCTTTGGACCTAAGCTATTCTGAAGCCCAGTGGTGTTTAGCCAATGGGGGACACTTATGGGTGAATGGTAACTAGTGTTTATTATTTGATCCCTCCCTTTAAGATAGCTAGCTACTGGCGGCTTCATAATTATTTTTGGGACTCCTTTCTGTTCTAACCCCTTAGTTCAGGGAATGGCGATGGCTAACAGTTGTTGTTAGCCTGAGGATATACAGCTATTCTTTGGAGTTTTCATTACAGTGTGCCCATATGTGAATAATAATCTCTTTATTAATTGCCTCCCCAATTGCCTAGTATGACTAGGATGTGTTTCTGGCTAGGACTCAGAGAAAGGGCACTGTTTATCCAAGTTTATGCTTGTTTCATTTTCTTTCAGTCATTCAGGTTCTGATATCAATTTTTATTTATCAGTACTTTGCATTTCCAATGGCCATAAGATACTGCCATTAGAACAGGCATTATTAATATATTTTGAGATCAACTCTTCAAGTTTTATTTCTTCTCAAATAAAACACTAACTCTAAAATGTCTGAGATGAGTAGAGAAGTCCGTGATCTAGAGCCAATATGCCGAGCTCACCTCCTGATTTTGTGGTGAATATTTGAAGCAGATATTTTCCCTTTATAAACCAATGTTTTCTCATCTTTAAAGCGACAGGATTTGTTTATATATCATTTATGGTGTGTTAATTGAAGTTCAGATCATAATGTTTGGTGAATATTGAATGTATACAAAACATCATAGAATGACAACTAAAAGCTTGATTTGGTGTAAAATTAAATCTCCCCAATGGATTAATTAGCTTCCTAATTGAGTACCTTACATTCACTCCAGGAATACTTTCCTTACACAGAAAATGGAGATTTTAAAATGCAGTCTTACCTCCTCCTTGGCCAATCACACTTACATATATTAAAATCTTGATGTGGTTTCAAATCATCCTTGAGATAAGGATTAAAATACTTAATAAATAGACTTGAATGTGGTCTGGGATTCCTCCCACAGTTCGACCCCAGCTTGCCTTTCTCACTCTTCCAACACTGATCCTCCTACTTTTAAATATTCTTTATTCCTTCTTCTCACACCTGGTCACTGCACAGGTTCTCTGTCTGCGTAGGAAATTTCTCCTGCACCTGTTCTTTATGTCTAGTCAGCCCCCACTGAACTGGAAGCTTGGTCCAGGCATTTTTTCCTCAAGGAAGCTTTTTGAGAGAAAACCAAGATTTCTATGTTAATGCTTTCTTAGAACAAAACCTCTGTGCTTCTTAGCATTAATCTTGCTTTAAATGTATTCTCGTTCGCTTAACTATGCAATTCTCTTTATTTTTCTAAATAAATTCAAGTTCCATGAAAGCAGGGACTTTCTTTCTCACCTTTGCATCACCCATGCCTGGGCTCGACTGGGCACATAGAAAGCACTTACTAAATACTGATTGATTGGATTGCTGAGTAAATGAATCAGAGAAGCAAAAGCACGGGTTGGAGGCTAAAACTACGTAGCAGTAGGAGATCATAAAGAGCTCTGCAGTTTATTATGATGATATTTAACTAACACATCTAAAACAAGTCCTAAATATATAATAAAGTGAATAAATTCCTACTGCCAAGTGTCCTTGCTTGCTTTGGCAAGCATACCTCTTTTTCCAGGGAATTCATCCCAGAGGGACTGTCCCCTTAATCACTGTTACAGTCAATGTTCCATTCTGCCTAGTAATCAGTCTATATTTTAAACAGAGGTGTGTGTGTGAGGGGGAGAATATGTAGCTACAGGTAGATTATTTTGAGAATCTTTGAATTTAGATATTTGAATATAGGGAGTTATTGTAATTGTATGCTGATTCCTGTCACTTGTCTTACTACTATGAGCAGCATGACTTGTAAACTGTTTTAGCAAATTACACTAATAGAAGCAGTATAAAAGTAGAAATAGTAATATCCTTTTGGTTCTAGGTAAAGATACTCTCCATTAAGTTTAGTGGAATTAAACCAAAGCTGTAACTTCTCTACTCACTTCCTCAGGGTCCTTGATCTGAATGCAAGCACTTAGAAGTTACTATGTAGAAAAAGTACTATGGACAGAAAAACCTTGAAATTAGAAATAATTTAAACCTAACCTTGTTATTTTGCTGCTTATGTCACATGGACAGGGTATTTCATTCCTGTGAGCCTCAATTCCCTTTTCTGTAAAACTCGAATACCAATGCCTATTTCATGATGTTGAGGGGCTTAAATATAACATTTGATAAAAAGCAACTGTTCTGGATGTTATATGGTAAGACTTCCATAGATGTCTATTACCTGTACTAACACCATCCAGCCAAGTGAAATGATTTTTCCCATGTTCAAAAAGTAGATGTGACTTTCCGCGTTTGAATCAAATCATTGGGAAGATGTTTAGCTCATGTAGACAATTACTTCACATGTCACATGTTTCATCATAATAGCCTGAGAACAACAGCAAACTGCTGTCATGACAAAAACCAAAAAGACAAATGACATACTTTGTGGATCTATTGTTAAATATTCTTTCTCATGAATAAATATTTTGACTGAACATTATCTAAAACCACACACTGTAGTGCAGTAGTTTATAGCTTTTAATGATTTTGGTGGTGATGGAAGATTGTTGTCTTTTGTGCTCAAATACTGAATTGATGAAGCTGCTACCACATAATTATGCAAATCTTCCTGAAAAACTTAAGGCTAAATTACCTTGTAAATGTATTATTTCTGATTAGTGTCTATGGCCACTGCTTTCAAGATTTCTCTCAATGTACCACTTTCTGAATGTAGTGTTCCAGAAATCAATGAATATTGATTTAAACTGTGTTTCAGAGTGTTTGTTTTCATATCTTGTCTATTTTAATTGAAGTTATTTCACACCCATAAAAAGGTCAGTATTATCCTGGAAATATAGTATGGATTAGATCACAGAAAGTTTTATTAAGCAAATGTTTTTGTATCAAGTGTCTTTTTGTGCACCAAGAAACCATCAATATATAGGCGCATTTACAGATTCCTAAATAAATTATACCAAGTGGGTTTTTTTCCCCGCACCCCCTCTTCATTGGAGTACAGAGAAATCGAAGCAAGTCACATTCTCAAGTGTATGGTTGTGTAATGTCGGAGCTGAAGTAACACCCTGAATTCTTGTCGCTGTGCTGTTGTATACAGATACAAATACACTTTGGGTGGAGCAAAGTTCTTATAAAATGATAAAGCAAAAGCTAACTCATATATACCTATGGTTTGTATTAGAGATAAAAAGCCTCCAGATATGCTTACACTATAAAAGGAAATGTGAAGTGGTAAACTGGTTCTGAAATCTGAAAGAGGAGACACTTGATTATGCGCTAAGAATACCAAATGTAGAATGACTGATGTAACTGATTATTCAAACTCCACCTTTAAATTGAAAGGATTTAAAGAAAGAAACATAGTCCAATGACTGTTGTGAAAATTCACTCCCTTTTTACAGGAATATAAATATTTTTATGCTTTGTAGCTTATATTATATTTGTATATTTGATCCATTTTGAGGTTTCTTTTTCTGTATTTTTTCCACGTAGACACATAGTTGTCTCTGCACCATTTCTTAAAAAGACTATTTTTCTCCACTTGTCTTTATACTCGTCAAAGATCAACTGAATAAAACGTATAAGTTTATTTCTCAACTGTCAGATATAGTTAACTGATCTAGAAGTTATTATTTCACACTGCCTTAATTATTGTGGGTTTATGGCAAGTTGTGATATGAGGAAGTATGAATCCTCCAAAGTTTCTTTTGGAAGATTGTTTAGACTATGCTGGTTTTTCTGAATTTCTATTTGAATGTAATATCAACTTAATTTCCACAAGAAAGCCACTGCGATTTTGACAGGGATTACACTGAGTCTGCAGATCAATTTGTGAAGTCTTTGCTGTTGTAAAGAGATAGTCTCCTGATTTGGGAACATGAGATATCTTTCTACTTATTTAGCTCCTCAATTTTTCCTCAAAAACACATTATAATTTAGTTTGTAGTGTAGAAATTTTAAAACTCCTTTTAAAAATATATTAAATAATTTTGATGCCAAGGTAAATGAAATTGTTTTAATTATGTTTTTGAATATTTTATTGCTTATGAAAAAATACAATTGGTATATTGGCTTATATTCTGCAATCTTCCTGAACTATTATAGGAATTCAAATAGATTTGTATGTGTATGACTGTGCGTGTCTGTTCCTTGGGATTGTCTTGGCATAAAATCATGCCATCTACAAAGAGGCTTTTCTTTTTGTTCCTATAATAATCACTTTTCCATTACTGGGACATGACTCCTCACACCCATGACTTAAAGGACAGGTTTAATTTTGCCCATGTTTTGAAGGGACCCCGTCAATAGGTAGCTGGCTCCGACATAAGAAATGCATGGACAAAAGGCAAGACAGAGCAAAGATGTTCAGTTTATGGCATTCAGGAGTCAGAGAAAGAGAATAGTGCTAGAAAGGCAATGGTGAGAAACTAAATAAAGTACCCAAATCCACATCCCCTCGGTACCCTAACCTACATGGAAGAGTCCTTTCCTATCCCCTCACAGGCTCCCAAGCCAATCAAGTTGGTACAATTAGCTCACACACCACAGATCCAATCTGAATTTCCAAATAAATAACTTTTAAATATTTTAGTCTAATTTCCCTGACTAGATCTCCTGTATAATATTTTGTAGAAGTGGCAAATGTGGCTATGTTTGCTTTGTTCCTGGTTATAGAGGGAAAACATTCAGTCTTCCATCATTAAATAGGATGTTCACGTGTGTTTTTTGAAGGTGCTCTCTTTGACTGGAATTAGTTCTACTTTAATGCTAGCTTACTTAGCATTTGTTTTGCATAGCTCTCAAACGCAATTTAATGATATGTTTATTTCCCCCCGTGTTGACTACCCATATTAGTGTTGTGGAAAAAATATTCAGTTGGAAACAGGCAGCCTGAGCTTGATCTGAGATCTGCTTTCCACAACATTTTGACCTTGGAAAAATCATTTTCTCTTGCTAGCTTCACTTTTTTCATCTACACAATTTAATAGTTCAAATAGATGATTCTAATAACTCTAGACTGATTCTGATTTAGTGGTGATCATCGATTGTCTCAGTTTTTTTTTAACCTTAAATTCATATAACAGTGCTTCATTCCTAGCTATTCTCTTGCAGCTGATCTTCCCAACGCAAATTCACAAGGCAAACATTTTTTTTGGTGGTTTTGCGGCCCTATTTCCTTTCAAATTGGTGTTGCTTTTCGTCAATATTAATCTGCTCTGATGCTTGAAACTAAATCATCGAGAGTGTCAATGACTTTTCAGTGATCACAGAAGAAAAATCACAGAGCTGAAACTATGACATAAGTTTCTAAATCCCCGAGCAAGTCTTTTTCTACTGAAACAAAAGGCCTAAGGCTAACTGGCACATCGCTCTACTTAACCTGGGTTCCCTCTTGGAAATGAAACAATATAGCTGCAGCCAGTAACAGCTAGGGGCAGATCAAATTTGCTTCTGTAAAAGTTTTTAATGCATCCATGTATCCACTTGTTCTGATTTTTGCTCAGTGGCTGCTGCACCCACCAAGAGAAGGTTGTCCTCAGAATCAGAACACTCAGAGGTACATGGTCCTTCACTGGAAACACTACCTTCCCGGACAACTCTCATACATACTAGTGCACATATTAAGACTGCCAATCAAGTATATACCATATTACTGGAGTTCTGTTTTTAGCAGGAAATTCACATATGTGATTTATTCCAACTTCATAAATTCATGAATACTATTACTATTCTAGAGGAAAACATGCAGTTACTTTCCCTATCCTATGTACTAATTATTCTTCCCAATAAACCATGGTGGGTTTATGCTTTTACAACTAAAGGTTTTGAGGCTGCAGTTTGTTAAGTGGTTGTGGAAAGCTATCAAGGCGCTGTGTTCACTAGAAAAGCCACCTAATTTATATATTCTTTTGCTGGAGCTTAGGGTGCAAGTCAGAGCTGACCAGAGGACTTCAGATTTATTTCTGTTGCTCCATAGCCTGGAAAAAGTCTTTAAAAATCTAATCAAATGAATAATTGTGGCTATTTTCAGCCCTAATATTCCTTTGTGGCTTTGGCTAAGGTAGAGAGAAGACCGTTCAGCAGTCACTGTGTGACTAGTCATTAGGGTTCTTTTCTGGCACGATGTCTAACTCAAATTGAGAGAAAATTACCTAACATTCCTTAGAGACCAATTGATTCCTACCAGACTACTTATTAAATAATTCCAGTTCACACTTACAGTTGTTACAGGCTCCTTCATCATCACTTCACTGAGAACAAGCACATTTCTGTTTCAACTAAGCATTAAATCCTGTAAATTAATTCTAACTCTATAAAGTTCAGTAATAGTTCTTAGAAAGTGACCATACTCTACTCCCTGACTTTCACGATGAGCAGAGAATACCTTCACTCAGTTTGACCTTGGTCTCCCAGAGGGATCTTAATGATATGTAATATGTTTAAGTCATTATAGACGTTCTCACAGTTTCCATTTCCTCTGACATTCTTACATCTTGCCAAGTATTTCCAGCTGCCTTCAAAGCACAAACTTGATGCTGTTTTTGAAAAGTAAAGTAATCTGGATGCTAACTTAGACAATTATGAATGTATTTAATTAAGGCATGAGAATTTGCCATATCAAATATATTAATCACTGATAATACTGATTATGCTAAATTCCAAAGAAATTAAATTACCTTAGTTTCTATTGAGTTGAAGCAGCCGTTGCTTTGTAGGCAATTTTGTATGGTTTGCTATCATATGTTGTTAAAGATTTAGGCACTCAAACTGAAATTCCTAAATTCACAAAGGAAAACATTCATTTATCACATTTAAATGATTTCATATCCATTCTAGAAAATCATTAGTGTTAAAGTAATTTCCAGGGAGGGACTGTTCTAACACACAGTTCATCAAATAAATGTTTGCATCTAAAGGCCTAAAGTCCTGGGGAGCAACCACAATGTAGCACTTTTTCTAGGAGGGGGAATGCATGATGGAGTGAACTGTCTTTTATCATGTGTATTGGTCAGCTTTGCTATTGCTAGAACAAAAAGTCCTGACACTTGTACTTTAAAAGAAGAAAGGTATATTTTGGCTTATGGTTTCAAAAGCTTCAGTGTATGGTTGGCAGGCTACAATGCGGAAGCCTCCTGGCAGTAGAAAGCTGCACAGCTCACGGCATCTGGAAAGCAGAGAGCAGAGGGAGAACTGGAAAGGAAGGACCCAGGGATCAGACATATTTCGCAAGGTCATGCCCCTATAGCCCACTTCCTCCAATAGACTGCAACCCCTAATAACCCATTTAGCGATGAACTCACATGAACTCATCAACCCCACTGGTGAGGTTAGTACCCTCATAATCCAATCACCTTTCCGGGAGTCACATTATCCAGTGAAATCAATCATCAAGATTAGCTGACACATCATGTCAATAAAAGGAAAACAGAATTACACACACACACACACATACACACACACACATACACACGAAAAAATATAGTATGGAGCTAGAACCTATAGTTTAAACAAAAATATAATTAGACATATTGATTCACAGTTTTATGCACTTTTTGAGATCAAAACTCAAAGATGCAAACTGTTAACAACAAGCAAAATAGGCAAAACCAGGAAATTTAATACTACAAAGATATTTTATATTAAGAAATTATAGTTTATCTCAATATTCTACATTTATCTCTTTCTTTTATGTGCCAAATCACTTGTGCTCTAATTCTGACTACATGTAAAGGCCTATTTCAAGTGGCAAAGAATCTACCAAGAATTTGTGGCAATAAACACTGAAGAGCAACTCATGTATCTGTCTGTACCTTTTGTGTCTTATACCTTGGTATGGATAGATGTAAATATAGGTATATATGTTGATATATGCACACAAACAGAACAAATGTGTACATAGTTTTAGACTAGAATCTCTTGTTTAAAGCCTATATTTTTCATGAAAGACATGCAAGAATAGGATATGGGTCTTATTAAATTTGAATTGACAAAAACCCTAGACATATCTGTTATTTAAACAAACATTTCACTAGTGTTACAGTATTTTTATAGAGGTGGAGCGTTACCATGAGACATACCTCATTCTTCTGTAGACTCTCATTTTAATCAGGGAGTCAGAAATTCATGTATGATGGTGTAATTTGTGCATAAAAATTGAATCCTATCAAAGTACAAAGAAGTAAGAACGAAGGAAGACTCATCATGTCAAAGGGAGAATCCAAAGCATTTAGTGGAATATTTCAGCAGGAACTTGAAGGGGGAATGGCCTTTTAGATCTCCAAAGTCTACCCTCTTTTCCATCCTTCAGGTAGCCTTAACACTTCATAAAATACAAACCTGATCGTGTAGGTTTCCTATTGCAATAGACTTTGGGACTCCACCATCACCTAGAGGATAGAGTCAGAATTATTTAATGATATGTGCACATTTTTAATACACCAGTACAGTTCAGTTATGTCTAATTGTTTACAGTATGCTAGACATTCCTTTCTCTGTTTTATCTCCAACCTTTGTACATAAGAGTTTTTGGCTTTATTTTCTTTTTAACCTAGAATCTCCTTCCCTATGGGCAATTATTGCACATCATTCGAAATTCACTTGGCAAAGATTTATTTGACCTAGTTGTTCTCTGATGGAGTTTTTTTTTTTTTTTCTGCTTTTACTGCATCTTGTATGTATCTCTATTATAGCTAGTGATTTAACTTTGTCAAGTCTTAGTTATCATGTCCGTAAAATGCAGAGAGGAGACCAGAATGATCTCTAAAGTCACCTTTAGCTTTAATGTTCTCTCATAGCAGCTACTCTTGAGGAAAGACACTAAGGGGCCGTTTAAAGCAATAGTCCCTCCTAGAAGGGAAACTTGCAAATAGTAGTCAGGTCTCAGTGAACACTACTTCTCTCGGAATTAAATTCCCAGGTTCTATGATCATGCAAAAGCATTGTACGTATTTTTTTTTCATTTTGCTATCTGTTTTTACAGAATCCAAAGTGCTTAGTGGAATACTTCAGCAGGAGCTTAAAGGAGGAACGGCCTTTTAAATCTCCAAATTCTTCCCATTTTTTCATCCTTCAACTAGCCCCAACACTTCCTCTTTTTAAAACACAAACCTGATCATTTTTTCATTTAGTTGTTTTTGTTAGATGTTGTTTTGTTTTATTTTTCTAATTATAAATTTTTGATTGTTTTCAATTCTACATTTTTTCCCTATTTTTGCTGAGTTTACTATCCTATTTTTACTTGGTGATAAAATCCTTGGACTGTAAAAATTCATATTTATCTATTTCTAGTGTTTAAATTGTTTCTCTTTACATAAACTGCATTTTAATATCTAAATATATTTGTGTTTAACCAGTAAAAAGGTATCATGTTATATCTTCAAATGGCTAGCCAGCCTTCTCCAAATTATTTATTGAACACCAATTTTTCCTTCAAGTATTTTAGTTAGATAACATTTATAATGTGATAATTTCATATAGACTTAAATTTACACATAAATGCTTCTGAAAAGTTCATTGACATGAGTTGGGCTTGGTGATAGATGCCTGTGAGCCCAGCAATAGGATTAAACTTAAGGACAGACTGGTCTACAAGGCAGTACTCTGTCTCAAAAAACCATCAAATAAATCACAGACTGACTTATTCTTTATTAGTAGAAATTCCTTTATATTTTTCTCTTGTTTTAGTCATCTGTTTTGGTTCTGGTAGAACACGTCATACTTAACCTAAGTTTTTACTCTTTTTAAAGTTAAACATACATGTTATTGTGTTTTATAGCAAGCTTCTTGATTTAGATATGACAAATAAATTTCTATATTTTCTTTGAAAATATGTTTTCAAAGGCATATTATTAATTTAATTGTACAAGTATGAATTCTTCTGTGTCCTATGAATGCATGTGCTTTTTCACTGTTTGGCAACATGCTAAATAATTTATATATTTATCTCATTTAGTAATCACAATGAAGAGGTAGTATTTGAAGTATTATAAATTTGTTTTATTGCTTTTTAACATATGGGGTCATTGACATTTGTAATTAGCTTGTGTATGGATCTGGTAAATGATGAAAATCATGGAAATATAAAGGCCAATCAGCTTGCAAAGTGAGTCCCCTTAAAAGTTGTGATTATGTGCTTTCAGTAACCTAATCTGGGCTTCTTGTAACTAAGGTAATCAACTGATTCCACCTGAGATACTGAAGTGTCTTTTTTAATGCATTAAAACCATGAAAGGAAGGCCCAATCTACAATGAGGTTGTATTCAGTTAAGGGTCCATCTAAACTACTATAGTTAGTCTCATTTTGAAATTTGTTTACATGTAAATACAAATTTTCCGATAAGCAGGCATTTCTATGTCCTATTCAGTTAATGTGCATATGGGCAAATTACATCATAACCCTTCGATGCCTAGTGATCTATTTTTGGAATGCTCATTAAAAATAGAACTTAATGGAATGGTTTCTCTTTAAATTTTTGTTCCTTGAATGTTTCTAGGTGACATATATGAAATTCATTCAAAAATTTTTTAAAAATCAGTCTTTGGCATAAATGGATTAAATGCTATTCACAAAAAAATCAAAATTTGTAACCTAAAAGCATGTAAGATGGATTCTGATTATTATAGTAATCCATAATTTTGACAGAGGAGCTGCTTCTTAATGACGTAAAGGAAGCTTCTTCTGAGAGAGCGCTCAGCTCCCATGTTGCAGGCTCACCTTGTGGTTCCCCACAGATCTACCACATGACCATGACAACATTGCTGCCGCTTCCAGGGTGATTCACTTCCATGAACGCTGCGATGGATATTGAAATGGATCTGGAGGTGTAATGAATGTTGAAATCACAAAGTGTGTCTGAATGAAGAGACAATTGCTGCCCTCTCCTTGCCTTTTAAGTTTTTCCATTTTAATTATTTTCTGGCCGTAAATGTGGACTTGCACATGCACCCATGAGATCTCTGTTTATTCTTAGATACCAAGCAACTCTACATCCCCCCAACCAGTGGCCATCTCAAGAGTATCTGTTTAAAAGTATTAATCAGCAGTTTGATCTTCACTGGGAGGCAAAACATCTCCTCCTCCTGCCAGGTAACGCTACTGTTCAGCAGCAGCTTTCTTCCAGGAAGAGTGTGATGGCCTCTGGTCCCTTCTCACTAAGCCTCCACAAACTGCCTAACCCAACAGTTGCTGCTCTAGAGCAGGCACCTTAGATAGAGGAAAGAAAAGTTAGTGCATAAATATTTCTTCCATGAGAACAACCTGGTGTCTGCCAGAGGAAGCAACACATTATCCTGAATGCTTTTTGGATCGCCAATCCTAGGCTCCCCTCCAGTGGAAACTCTCTCAATGCCAGGGATGCACCCAGCTTCTTAGTTATGCAGTTCTATGAGCTCTGTGTTGTTTATGGCTCACCCTGCTACATCTGTTGCTCATAAGAAGTCCACTCCCTCTCAGGTTGTCCCCTGTAAAAGGACTTCAAATGGCCCAGGCCTCTTCTTTCTCTCCTATATGATCCACATCTGGTCCAGGTTGATTATTCCTATATCCTTTGAATAGATCCAGAGAGAAGGAAGGATGTTCCCACCACAGAAGCATTTAGGCTGTTCATGCCTTCTAGATTTCTTGGGTGAGATATACTTTTCTTCTCTCGCTAACTATATGTCTTATCATGAATTCTCTCCATAATACAGTGGGAACCTCCCTCCTGGATTTGAGATGGTGGCAAGTGAATAGTTATTCCCCAGGAGGCCAAGGAAGAAGGGGAGTGAAGTGACTGAACAGTCCTCTCCATAGACATCTTGGTCTCAAAATCCTGATCTTTCTCCCAGTTTCCCTCCATCCACCAATACTCTGTTGAAGAATAATTTTCAATTGTAATTCCTAGACTGTTAGTTGAGAATGCAGGGTACATTAATCCAAATACGGTGAGAAAGATTTAGCCAAATAGGGGGAGGGTCTTCTAAATGAAGGACTAGACCTGGGAGATACCTTGGGAAGTGCGTAGGGCTAACTTTGAGACAAAGAATACAGGAGACCGGTGTAGGAAGAGAATGTTTAGATGAGAGGGTGCCTTGGGTGTTGGTTTAGGTGTTTGTTTTTAACACAACAGTAAAGGTCTAAAATCTGATGAATTCTTAACTGGGAAATGACACAACTATATAGTTTTTAAAAACCCCTATGCTTTCAGAATGAAGAAATTGAATGGGAGGGATAAAGTACAAGACAGCAAGAGGAGAAAGAGGGGCTAGTGCAAATACAGTTGTGGCCTGGACTGGGAATTGGCAATGAGCATGAGAAAGAATGTTGCTTTTAATATATTGCCACAACCAGACATGAGTGAAAATGTGCAACTGGAGCCAGTGGGAGGAATTCGTCTTTTTGCTGGCTTCTTCGTTGGAAAAATAGGTGGATGATTTTACTTCTTCCTAAAATAGCTATTTTGGAAAACTAATGAATTTGAAAAAGAAAATGATTTATACAGTTTTTTAAAAGCTACATTTGAAGTAAGTTTTACCCATTCACTTCATTCCATCTAGGTGTATTTCTTTCTTTCTTCCAGTGGTCTGGGTTTGGAACCCAGGTCTGTACAGGTTAGGCCAGTGGTGGTGAAGCCGTAGCACACATGCTGCAGCAGGCTCTTTGTATCACTGACAACTCAGTTATTGTGCTTTTCTTTTCATGTCTGAGTTATTTTTTCTACACTCAAACCTCAGGATTTAGGTTTAATTGAAGTGTTGGTGCTTTGCGATAAGTAAGTGGGTTTTGGGTTGGAGTTCGGGCACTTGGTCTGTAAAAGTTTCACCACCACAGCCTGGCCATTAAGAAACACTCTAGAGTCTACCACTGATGGAGCTACATCTCTGGATATTTATGCTTTACATATAAGAAAATGAAACCACAAATTTTGTGGTCAGGTTAGAATATGAACCTAAGGCTGACTCTCCGTCCAAATTATTTTTGTTCTTCATTCTATGTAATTATTGTAATACTCCAACACCACAGTTTTGAGTAATTTTGAAGAACTAGTAAACAATGATATTATGATTAAAATGACAATAATGACAATATTTTAAATGCTGTTAAAATGTAGACTACTATAAAATTTAATCTTGCAAATAAAGAGAAATGATGGTAAAAGAAAATAAAAATCTACAAGGAAAGAAACAGTGGAGAAATAAGGAATAAAACAAATTATAGCTTAAGATAATGTTGTTGTATAATATGTTCTTTAAATTCCATGAGTATAATGTTTTACTAAATCCCTGTGCTTCCATGATTACTGAAGAAAACTATCTTTGTTACCAATAAAGAAATTCAATAACTTTCTAATTTGAGCTACTGTGAGAAATGATCTCACACATAAGACCAAACAGGCATCATTTTTAGTATATTATGAATGTTTTTGAAAGTTATCATTGAGATGTGTATTTGAGAGCCCTAAAAAATAAAAGTTGTAGTGAATACTATATGACTTCATCCTACATTTAAAAACCTCTCAGCTTGATAACAGTTTCTGTCCATGCCTGACTTTTAACCCCTGCATTGAAAGCTAATTTGTATATTTTAAACTTGAAGCACTTAAAAAGGTTCAAGAATAAATTAAAGAAACTGCTTTTAAATATTTAAATTAAATGACATATGTCAATATGAAATCAAAAGCAGAAATACTATGCTCCAATACAGCTCAAATATTGCCTTTAAAGCTTCGAAGATCTCCCTTTTAATTTGTGAATAGGAGGTGTAGGAATTCTTTCCGAACATATCTGCAGGTTTCAGAGAATGTTGGCGAAGAGTAAACATTTGGTTCCTTATGGCAGTGTCTTTGTTCTCTTGAAGACAGATTGCTATTCCAGCTACAGTATTTTTTTTTTGCTACAAAAGGGATTCTTTTTATATTTTCTGGTTGTCTACTATGGAAGCTTACAGATGTACCTTCTCTAGTTGCTAGTAAGGCAAAAATATCCACGACCTGGGAGTGGGTGGGTAGTGATAGTAGTGGTTATTTTTGCCTACATTATTTAAGTATCTCATGTTTAAAGCAATAGAAAACAAGCAGAATTTTCTTAGTTAATTATCAATGAGTAAAAGAAAAAAGAAAATTAAAAATAAATGAGAAAGATACAATATTACTAATCATGTTAATTATAAGTGCATTTAGTTTCTACACTAACCCAGATAATTAAAAGAGCAGAGTTTAATTTTACAATAAAAGTAGGTGGGGTTAATTCTCACTGGTTTACAGTGGAAATAATATCAGCAGAGCAGCATTAATGTCATTTTACATATTTTATGTTTATATTGCAAATTATGTTGTACCCAATACTATAAAGAAGACCATTAATTCCTAAGAAGAAGGAGAGCAATGGAGGGGCATCAAATCAAAACGATTATTGCATCTGGTCAGGGAGTTAACAGAACATTCCATCACTTTTATCACTTGTGCGTCTGCAAACATGCAAGGAAATGAAATTTTTCTCATTCACAAAGAAAGATATAATCATAAGGTTATCACCTTAGATATGTACACTCAGATGTGTGCATCACAGGATGTGATTATGGATAGAAAATTCTTCCTCGAGGCCTTAAATATACACTATGTGCTTAGGAGTTTTCATGTGGGAGGCCTTAGTTAATCGTGGATTTGTTCAAGTAGATGTGACCTATTTGGGTTCAGAAAGCACATAAAAATAGTTGTGACACAATTGGGGGGTAATATAAAACATGAGGAATATATTTAAAATATTTAATATTTGAAATGACATTTCACAGGAATCTTTTATCAAGGTCCTACTGATGTTGTCCAAAATTGATCCTTGCTTATCTTTTCTGATTATTTCATCCTTAGGATTGTATCTTTCCCTGCTCTTATCTACAAGTCTTCCAAAAGCTTTTACCTAAAATGCCACTGCTGGAAAAAGAAATCAAAGCACATATTATGAGCAGACAGTGACATGATAAGTGAAGTGTCGACCTGAACAAGGATGCACGGCATATCCTACTGCTCTGATTTGCAAACTGAGGGAGAAGGGCCCCAGCCATTTGTATAAGCCCCAGCCATTTCACCAACTCCCTAGAGTCATTTGACAACAAAGACTCTTTGAAGACCAAGACATTACTTTATGCCCCACCATTTTGGCTAGGAAAATGCAGAAGCAAAAATGCTTTTTAAAGAAATAAGCCAAAAGATTAATAATACATTAGTATTTTATACTATTATCACTCACATAAACATATAATTTTTCTGATATTTTCAATTACTCAGAGGTATTCAGAAAAAAAAATGATTATTTTAAGTTCAGACAGTGTCATGCCCCAGCTTATTCTCACCATTTCCCAGTACCACCAAGAATGATCCCTTAGTTTCCCAGCGCACATCAGGTAACAACATATAAATGTAGTACTGACTCCCATAATTAGCTGCACAAACAGTCATAATAATAACTAATGCAGGAAGTCAAGATATGAAAAGTTTATTGTACAAGTGAAAAGTACCTCTGTATAGGGCCAATTATTTTCCTACAGTAAGAAGTTGAATAATCACCAATAGCCCTTAAAAATATTATGTACTGAATGTTTGATGCTCCCTGAAATGATTTTAGTTTAATAAAGATATCATGATTATAGTTGATAGACTGTATTAAAGCATGAAAGAGATGTTTGTAAATAAAATTCAAAAGTAAGTGTATTGGTTTCCTATTGCTATATTACAAACTGCCAAAAGCTTAGCAACTTGAATACAGGTTTATTTTTTTGAACTGTATGGTTTTCGTTTGCTCATGAAATGGAGTGGAGATCAGCTACATCCTCTGTTCAAGGCCTTACGATGCTGAAATCAAGGTGTCTGCTCAGCTGCACTGTCATGTCAGGCTCTGGGCTGTCTTCTAAGCCCACGAGTTGTTAACAGATTTCAGCTGCGTGGGACTGCACAATAATGTGCTTATATTTCACAGGCAGTTTCCTGAGGGCTGCTCTCAGATCTTACAGGCTACCATGAAATCCTTGTCCCGTAACCCTACGTTTGCAGTTCTCAACAATGTGCTGCACTTCATCGGAGAATGAAGGAAATTGCTCTCCCTTTACATGGCTCTGTCCTCCTATAAGGGCTCACGTGATTAGTGCGGGCTCACTCAATTGCTTAAAGGGATTAAACAATTCAATCACATTTAGAAAATCCCTCTGCCACATAGAGTAATGTTATCATGAATGTAATCTCACAGCACTCACACTCATATTCAAGGGGAGAAGTTGATATGGGCAATGTACAGAAAAGGTAGGAATCTTGAGGCCATTTTAGACTTTTGCTAACCACACAAGTTTCTGATGGTAGAAGAATAATCTCCACATAGCAGCAGTATTCACAATAGCCAAAAAGTGGTGAGAGCAACAGAAGTGTCTATAGACACATAACTGTATAAGCAAAATGTGGTATACTCATACGATGGAATATTACTCAGCCTTAAAACTGAACTAAATTCTGACACATGGTACAACATAGCTGAATGTTGAGGATATTATGAAGCAACCTATTCACAGAAAGACGAATATGATATCATTCCACTTACTTGAGACACTAGAGCAGTCAAATATATCGAGACCAAAAGTACATGGTTGTTTTCAGGGAAAGTGGGAAATAAAAATTGTTATTTAATGGTTATGTAGTTTTGATATACGATGATAAAGGTTCTAGAGTTGATTGCATAATGTATAAATGTCCTTTCTATTTTACAATAGTGTGCTTAAGACTAGTTAAAATGATAAACGTTGTGTGTATTGAATCAGAGTTAATATGAATAACCTTCAATATCTAGAAAATTCCAAGACATGGAACAATTCCTTCCTTTCTTGCTGTGAAGGCTCTGTGAAAAAGAAAAAAAAAATGGAGTAGAGAGGTGTATCGTGTACTGGTGATGTAGCTCAGTAACGAGTGCTTTCCTAGCACATAGGAGCTACAAGTGCAGTCCTTCGTACTGCCAAAGAAGAAAAAAAAAGAAAAAAAGAAGGAAAAGCAGGGTACATCAGTGAGATTTTGGGGAGACTGTTCCCAAGTCCTGGAGATGAGCAGTGTTTGGATACTTAGATAAAAGAAGTGAAGGGACAAACTTGCTACAAAATGGAGCGGTGAGGGAGAATCAGTTACTGAGAGAGGGGTTATCTAGAGAGAAAATAGATGTTTTCAAAGAACATTAACATAGGGGTATAAAGGGTTTGTAAATGCTTGAAGAAAATCCTTTTCACTCTACGATATGTGAGAAAATACTGCAAGTGGCATAATGTACCCTATAATGCAATTGGCACCTGCCTTAGGAGAAATGGAATGTGACTATAGAACTTCTTGTTAGCGTATCCATAATTATCTGTTTGTTTTGCTATCATATAAAGCATGCAAAAAAGTTATTTTTACTCAATCTGTGGTACTGGAAAATTGATTATTGATACTGCATTATTGGTATGACTGAAAGTAAATCAATTTTTTGTCATTGTGCTACTGTGTTATAAATATGCTTTCTGAACAGAACTGTCCAGAGCTTCATGTCTTTCATCAGGATAGACAGCAAAAGATGGCACTAAATTCTTGCTAATGTGTATGATTTCTCACTCTTCCTTCCAAGTATTTCCAGCTGGGGGTGACTTCAAAATCAAATTTTTCATGAAATTGATACTAAAAATGTGGAATCTCTACTGAAAATAATGTACACATTAATATCAGTGGAAATTGTAGTAGATGAAACCTCTGGATTGTTGGGGATAATATTCCTGGGCTTGGAAATATGCCTCAGCTCCTTTCCTCTATTCCACCCAGAGTCAATCAAACTTGGGTTGCTCTCCTGGAGTTACTCCTGGTCATTTCAATTAGCATGTCCAAGTTTTCTATAGGAGGGTTGACCTTGGTACTATTTTACTGGTTGACTTATAAGCTTCTGCTGTGTGGAAACTTAGAAATGTCTGCATGTCTTTAGTCCCTTTTTTGGTGTAAATAAAATAAATGGTGAGTCATTGCTTTCAAAAAGGAATTTTCTTATCCTGAACGGGTGATGACCATCTGTTTGTGTACGTTCTACTTAAACTCGGTGGCAACAAAACTTACATGGAGAGATGTGACAGCTTTTTATCTCAGTTGTTTTCAAAGAGGGATGCAAGGATTAAGGGGCTTAAGTCCTGTAGAATGTGAAGTTGGGAAAATGGGCGATTTGTAAACACAACAGTGACATTATAACAGTAGGCTCAGGCCATGACCACAGAGCTGTGCAAGCCAGAGATGCTGAAATTTGTGTTGTGGAGCCTTTACCTCTTGTGGCTCCTATGGCTGGATAGTGCTTCTGGAGGCTGGGTGGTGACAGAATAGTAAGAGCCCCTCCTCTTCAGCTTGCTCCTTGCTGTTGTCTTACTGTTCCCCAGTTGTTCATTAAATTTAGTACTGAAGTCTCCTTCTCATTACACCTTTCTGGTAAATATGTTTGCAACAAGTTGATTTACTTCTACATGTATCTTAAATTTGTTGGTTTGAGAGAATCATTTTAAATTTACCATGATCTTTATATAGTTTGAAGTGTTATGGCCTATGGATATACAAGCAACCAATGGGGGAATATAATTAGTGACCAAACGCCTAATGATTATTCTTACTGCTGATATCATCCTTAAAGTCAAGGTGTAGCATTTGGTTATAAATTGTGAGGGAAATGATGATTTCTAAAAGAAAGCAGTATATAAACATTTAGTACGAGACTTAGTATTATGAGGATGTGAAAAATTTATAGACCATACTTGATACATTGAAATTATCTGTGTATTTATCCTAAAAATCGCAGGCTAGCCCCTTTTCTATCCTAAGAAGATAATATTTTGTCTTGCAATTTTGATTTACATCATCTTTTTGTCTGTAACATCATTTAGTTATGATGTCTCTTGATTCCTATCACCCTAGACCCTCCTGTATATTTTGTAGGCATGGTTAATAAATGATTGTTTCCTGTATAAAAAGAAATTGATTGTAAGCATATGAATTTGGTTTTATTTGGTTTTAAATCAACAGAAAATGCTAGTATATTTAGGTCAGAAAATAACAGTTTTAATGTCAAAACTAGTACCTGTTTTGTGTCTAGAGTAAATTACAGAATAGCTTCAGTTTGTAATGAGTTCAGTTTGGAGTCAAGAACCTTACAGAGTGAAATGAATTTTCTCAGCTACAGATTGTCCATAGAAAGACAAGTTTGTCTGATAATCTTTTGGAATGATTTCCCCAAGCAAGTGTGTGAATATTTTTGCTCTTACTGTGGAACTTGCATTATTTTCCTATCTCTCGTTATTGTTATATTCTGTGTAACCAGTATTTTGTCATTTTTTTCTAAATTTATTTTTCCACGTGTCTTAAGTAAAATAACATATTTTAAAAGTCTCTAGTTTATTAAAACTGATCAAAGTTTCATTTAAGAATGGAAATATTTATAGACTATCACATGTTGCATTTTCCTTTTAGCTAAAATGAAATGTTCTCTAAAAGATGTTTCTTTTTAATGTGTATAATCAACATAACCCCTGCTGACCCCTCCCCCCCCAAAAAAAAGATCAGGAATACATTTTGAAAACTGTTTGAGGTTTTTCTTTCCATAAAATTTGAAGAGTAAGGTTGAGAGAAATTTGAAGATAGGGAACCCTTACAAGTAATATGAAGGCCAGGTTGATATCATGACACATCAACAGAGTAGGCAGAAAGCATTGCATTAAAAGATAATGTTGCTTAGTCACTCTTCGTGCATCTTTCTTATAGCAAATGGGGAGAGAGGAGGAGCAATGAGAAAAACCTGTGAGATGATTTGTGAGTACCTAGCTCATACTTGATTGAGTGGTCTGTGTATTAATCGGGGATCACTGAGCAATTGCTTTGTCATGTATGCTCTTTATTCAACAAAACACCAACACAAAATATTAAATGTGCAATGCACTCTATTAAAGACTCATCTTATACACACATATGCACACTAACACACACATACATGTGTACCAGTGAGTTAGAGATCGATATCCATATTGCTTTCATGTGACTGGAAGAAATGTAAATCTCCTAGGTGTCCTATATTATGCTGTTTACATTTTATCCAGAGGATTAAGGAAGTTGAGAAGAAAAGTGTCAGATATATATTTTTATAAATGTTACTTAAGAGTTACAGTAATATATATTTCTTAAAATTATTTTCATCACTTGTTCTACTCTTAGCCTTAGAAAGTTAAAGATATCAGACATTTCATCATCAGAAATGTTGATTATGTAAAATAATAAAAAGTGTGCTACAATCAAAATAAATTTAATTGAGTACAATAGGCAAAGGAGAGTTGCTGTTTCAAATTCTTGTAAGTCTTAAAAGATGAAGTAACATCATGGTGACCCTTCATGATCACATTTGTAAAATTAGAATGAAGTATGTACATCATTATTGTATTTATAGATGGACAGAAATTTTTCCTGTTGGAAAAACATGCTCCTGCTCATCATTATACTTTGTTAGACTCCCTGGAAGCAGCCTTTGATGCAGTCTCTTCCCAGTGTGTACTAGACAACCTGCAACGTGGTGGCACATTTGCACCGTTTAATGCCCACGCCAGTCCCTGGCGGGCGATTTTCATCCCTTTGAGAACAAGGACAGGTTTGGTTACACACAAGTGGTTATAGAGGTGAATCTGAGAAGCAAGTTTAGGAAGAACTGGGAGAGAAGGGAATAATCTTCAAGAGGTGAGGCTATGAGGACTGAAGGCCAAAGAGGCAGTGGGGACAGATGCATAGAGGGAGGAGACAGCAATGCAGGTGAAGACTGTAGAGCTACTTGGTAGAAAGCAGACAGGGAAAAGTCTCTGGCAGGGAAGTTGACAGGCAGCCTGAGAACATAATTATCTAATAGTGTAACATGATATATTCCATGGTGTCTGTCTGTCTGTCTGTGTGGATATATACATATATATGCAAGAATGAGCGTTTACTTTTTCCAAATACTTCATTTATTATACTAACACATATGATACATACATGTTTACAAATATATATTGAGCAATAATTATATGCATACTGATATATAAGATATATTTATACATGGAATGGATGCATATTATTTTCTATTCCTTCTCCTCCTCCTCCTCCTCATTCTCCTTTTCCTCCTCCTTCTTCTTCTCATCTTCCTTCCTCTTCGGGGGTTAAGTCAGGGCCTTGCCTTGCACATACAAGCCTCAGGCTCCACCATTGAGCTACACCCTCAACCCTATTTTTATACATTAATTTTATAATGTATTATTTCAAATAAATATGCAAAATGAATAGAGTGTCTCCTTTACCTTTTCCCTGCTTACTTTTAACATGTTAAAATTCTTAAGAGATACTTTTATCTATCTGTACACTCACATAAAGTTATCTCATCCAGACCATAATTTAAACGCTTTTTATATGTCCATGATTCTCAAATACCCTTCTGGAGTCCTATCATATCCCTGCCACTCCGGATTTAAATATTCAACTGCTTATGTACTTGAATAGAGAATACGGATTGCAAAATTTACAAAGTCATTATAGAATTCTTAACTCTCTTTTTCCAAGAAGCAACTAATGAATTCCCAGTCTTCTCCATCTTACGTTACGACACCATGCTCAGCCTGGTAGTTCATAAACTAAATGTCTAGGGAGTGTCTTTGAACTCCTACTTCCCTTTATCCACTTCTATGTGCAGTACCAGTCAGTTTTGCTGATTTTTTCTCCAAAGCCTAACCTAAACGTATTTACATTTCTGCCTCTGCTATTACCCTCTACTCTTCCTCCCTAATTCCATCCATACCTTCTACCATCCTTATTTCACATAGCTGTAAATAAGTTACATACTCCTCTCACTCCACTCTCAAATACTCCAATGTTCTCATTTTACTTAAAGTAAAATTACTAAAAATTGTTATTTTATAAAATAACAAATTTCTATGAAATTTACTCCTGCCTGTCTTTCTGACATCATCTCACCTTCCATAGACCCGCAATTCTACCCATGGGGCTCCCTTTCTATTCCTGCCCTAGGGACTTGCAATAGTTATTTTATCTTTATTCAATTTTCTTTCCAAATTTTACATCCATTATTTTTCTTATCAGTGTGTAGATCTCAGTTTAAATATCATCTCCCATTAGGCCTCTTATAAGCACCCCCAAAAATGTAACCCTTTTCACACACCTCAGGCTCAGCATATCATCTTGAATTAATTTTCTACAAGATTTTATCACGCTTTTCTTTTTATTTATTTATATTTGTTATTTGATCACTACACCGCATGCAATTAGAAACAGTGCCTGCCAGGATTTTCACATATCAACATTGCATAAGCATTTTTTTTTAAATATCGTTAAAGAGAAATATCATACATAGTCAAAGGGCAGAATTAGCAAGCTAAATTTCTTTCTATTTTTAAAAATTCTTATGATTTTTATGAAACATATTTTGGGTTTGGTTTTGCTCAAATCCACCTAGATAAACCACTGAGACTAAAGAGAATAATTTGGAAGTTTAAGTAATCAGCTGATGAACATTACTCAAAATATGTAATTTAGTTAGAGTTAACATTACTGGCAATTTTGAAAATGTTATATTTTGTTTAGTGAAAAGGGGCTTGGAGATAAGGACTTAAAATATTTTTATTTTATCTTAGGACAATAATATAATTTAGACAACTAAAATTTAGTGTAAATTTCTTCTTTGATTAAAATTGTGTTCCTTTTTGGAGAAGGATTGTTGTTACATAGAGCAGAAAATGAGAAAAAAACACTTCTTGAATAAATTATTTTTGCAATCAACTGTTTGTATGTACTTCTATAATAGGCTTCCAAACTGGGAAAGGAAATAGCTTATAATTGATACATCCAAAGTATATAAATTTTTGAGAATATGCCAGGTTCTACAAGGTTAGCCAAAGAAAATCTTGTACATATTCACAACACTAATTTTTCTGCAACTATTTTTTGGTGGTAGTATTCTTTCTTTTCAGGAAACAATCAAACAGAAAATGTTACATTTTTTCACATAAAATATGCTCTTTGAAAAAGTTCTCCTTTGAACTTGACAGATATGTTCCACACCCTATCAGCAGTGCTACTACTTTAGGATTTTCCTTTCTTTTGCGGTGCCGAATAGCCAGTCTGGTGCAGAAATAAGTAAGGATACCTTTGTAACACAAATCTCTTTGTAACACAAATCTCTTTGTATCAGAATTTCATATAAACTGATAAGTATGAAGGTAAATAATACACAAATTAACATTACTGGGTAGAATTCAATGCATTGATGGGAATTTATGTAGGAGTGCTCTCAGATGTAGACCATCCTGCACTTTTCTTTACTATATTTTAAAACTTCATGTATTTAAATTATGAAGAACCAGTTTTGTTCTTCCAGAAGGTTTTGGGTCAGAAAATTGAACTCCCATTCATGCTACCATTTACTAATGTGTGAACTTTCTTAATGGCATTCACCTTTTGGGCTTTAGTTCCCTCATCCATAAAGTGAAGGTGTTAAATCTATTCTGCTAGGTCTCTTCCAGTGTTAACCTGCTGTGATTGTTTTCTTTTATATTTTATCAGGTCTCATAAGAAATTTGTTTCTACTTTTTTATATTTTCCTATTTTACATTCTTAATTGCCCCTTCTTAGGTTGTTTTTCCATTTCCCATGTCTGGAAAAAGTTGGACTTCCTGTCTTTATTTACTTATCGAATTATGTATGCTCAGAGGGAAACTGCAGACCAGGAGAATGGTGATAGCTGGGATCAGAACATCCCTGAATGCTTGTTAATCTAAGAATATTTCTTCCGTAGAGTAAACTGGTAATTCAAGGTGGGAAAGTTTGATTCCTCTGTCCTTCCATTAATGATGTAGCTGGAAAGGCTCCTTCCTACCAGAGATACATCACTAGTCATTTGTAAATGAAGCAAAAGGGAATGTGCCTTTTCCTTTTGAAGCTAAGAGCTGATTGTCACTCTTGCTTATTTCAGCAGACTGCTTTGATTGTAAAAGCTGTTCTTGAACGAAGTAGAGGTTCATCTGTATGAACAGGGTAAAGAAACTTTTTCATGTTCATCTGCCAGCCTTAAGTCTTATTGACATTTTATGTTGCTAATGTTAAATATCAGTTCCAGGTATAATTCAGTCTTACTCAAGCCTGCCTGTGGCCAAAACTTGTGTAGTAGCTTGGATCTTCTAACGATGTTTTTCTTTTTTGTGGGAGAAGGGGGGTTGATTACCAGTCATCATACCACAGTGTCACAAAATATTAGCTTCTTGTTCATGATAGATTTCTAACCATCAAGTGAGAATCTAAGTTTGAAATTCCAAGATGAGAAAAGATGATTAGCGATCTTTTTATGAGAGATTCCCAGAGTGTAATTAATTTTAGACGATAAACAATAGTGACAATAAAGCATTTTTAAACGTTTGATGACTGCCATGTTAACGGTCATTACATGACTGGTACCAAACTGTCAAAGACTCATTGGGTTTCTCATTAGTGTTTCAACTAGATGCTGATAACCCTAAATGGCTACCATTCTGGACAGTCATGTTAATCTTCGTTGCTTCCCTGCCCCCAGAAAGGGATTCCCACCTAGTATCCAACAAGATCATCTATGTTCCTTATTTTTATTATTAGGATATGGGAATAAGAGAGACGGATTCAACTACAGGAGTATCAGTTTTGTACAGTGTGGGGTCAAGAACTTCCAAACAGCATTACAAATCCAAGTATGATATGTCTTTAAAGTATTGAATGGTACCATCAAAAGTTTTATGATGAGGGATTTAGAACTTAATTTTTTTTGAGTTTTATATTTTCTTTTTTTATTATTATTATTTTAAAGAGTAAAAGAAGGATAGCATAGAAATAGGGGGGCTTACCAAATTACAGACAAAGTGGTAGGAAATTATCAATGGTTGTTGTTTTATATATTGTTATCTACAAGATAGTTTCTCCGGAAAACAAATAGACAAATTATAGTGGGTTACAGACAAAAGTTGTAGGAGATGATCGATAGTTGTTGTACTATAATTCGGTACCTTGAAAGTGGCTTCTAAAGAAAATAAATAGAGCTATACATCAGTGACCAATTGAATAATAATTAACTATTCTCAATGCTTGTTGTAGGAAACACATAGTAATCAACATACATCCATTTACAAAATAGCACAGGAACAATGCAAACATTACAGAGTTATGGACAGATTAGTAGGGAAATATCAATGGCTGCTGTAATACATGGTGGTACCTTCAAAGTGGTTTTTCAGGAAGACAGAGATATGAAAGAAAGATCTAACAAGTAGTTACAACCTAAGGGTTGTAAAAAATAGCGTATTACCTCCTCACCAGTGACTCCTTTCACTGAGATGTGACAGCTGGAAGGAAGGACAGGATTGAAAAGAAGGACCGAGAGTCTTGCACCTGTGTCTAGCATCAGGCTGTTTTCTTTTTCCTCTATAGTCATTACCCAGGGCTCCTCCATGGAGATGACAGTCTGGCCAGAGGGAAAAGGCAGAGTATGCCCCAGACTCCTCTTTCCTGTTGGACTAACTGGTAGGATGGGTCTGAGGTCTGGGGCCTCTGCTTCAGAGGGCAGACCAATCACCAGTGGTCACATTTGCATTCAGGGAATGGCCCAAGGGGCTTGTTAGGGCAGTTCCTCTTGAGGTGGCCTGGCTTTTAACAGTGATAGGAGATGAAGGTAGTCATCAAGTTCTTCTTGGGGCCCCGAGAATCAGACTTAGGATCTGTTTCTCATAGTGCTGCAGCAAAAGCAGCTGCTTTTTCTCAGTCTCTTTCTTTTCTTTCATTGACCTCCTCCTCATCATGGCTATAGAATACTGAGGAGACAATTCTTACTAACATCTCATGTGAGCCATCTGGGGCAAAAGCCATATTTTGTAGCTTTTTCTCTCCAGCCTCCCAGTGCATTTGGACCACGCAACCACTTAGTGTCCTCTCCCCAACCATCAGCACAGGCAGCAGGAATCTCAGTGCAGACCTCTCCGGAGTTCCATGCTCTCCTCTACCGCAGTCTGTACTGTCAGGGGAAGAATGGCTTCCAGGGGTGTCTCCCCAGGTATTGTGCAAGGTCCTCCTGGTTTCCAGCTTCTGAGCAGCTCTTGTGACCCCGGTCCACTGGACCTCCGAGTCTTTGGGCGTAGTCTGTATTCTCGTGTTCTCTGAGGTCTTGTTCAACAGCTGCTCCTTCGCTGATTCTGGACCTTTCTGGTTCTCAATGGCAGGGGCAAGAGCGACCCGTTGTGTGGCATGTATTCCCAGGGTTTTTTCATGTGGTGATGATTCACGCACGTCCCCGGGCAGGCCTCCGCGACCCTCGCATGGTGGGCCAATTGTGTCATTGCTTCTCAGTGCCATGATAGTTCTCAACCGCGTGGCGGTGACTGGTCTGAGGGCCTGCTCGCACCAGCGCGCGCTGCCGCGTGGCTTCCCATGAACAGGCGGCCCCTCTCCGGGGTGCATGAGCAGCTAGGGTCCGACCCAAAGGCCGGAGCTCCCTGCCGCGTGGCTTCCCCAGGATTTAGAACTTATATAACCCTCCACAGAATGTGACATGATATTTTAAAAGCTAGTAGATGTCAAAATTCATTGAGATATAAGAAAAGCAATCCTGCATGTGGAAGAAAGAAATTCGGAAGCCCTTAGATATAAAAGTTCATTGTAAAAGGAATGCAGTCATAGAGGCTGGGGATTTAGCTCAGTGGCACAGCGCCTGCCTGGCAAGTGCAAGTTTGTGAGTTCAGTTACTGGTACCGGAGAAAAACAAAACAAAACAACAACAACAACAACAAAAAAAAAGTGCAAGATTATGTAAACTAAGAAAAACTCAGTATTCTGCATGAAAGGAGAACGAACTTCAAATGACTATTTAAACGTTGGAATAGACATTTAGTATTCTTATGTAGACTAAAATTAACTTGTTTTTACTTTTTGAATAATAGAAAGAGCCCAAATGGACTAGAAGCAATTAGAAAATCAAGATTTTGTGTTGATATTTTGTATATATGATTAAAATTTTATTTTTTAAGAAAGGCTGTAATCATTTTTTACAAATTTCATAGGACTCTTAAATACAATGGAATTACAGAAAATATACCCCTAAGTAAAGGAACACTACTGTATAGGATTAAATTTGACACTATTTAAATTTATATTAATATACATAAAATACTCAGATTAAAAGAGATATTTCTTAGATAAAATATTTTATGAGAAATTATAGCACCTCATGATCCTGAACTTTGTATATGTTTTTCAAAGATCAAAATGATAAAAAGCCTTTAAGCTAATAATATGAGCAATGTTAATATTTAATATTTATTGAGCTATCACATTATGCTAGGCACTGTATAAGTGCTTTACATTAAATTTCTCATTTTGTCTTTCTGATAACCTTATAAGATAGGCACATCTACTATTTTATAGCCTCAAATAGGCTTAGGAAGATTAAATAACTTACTCAAGGTCGTACAGTCCGCAAGTGTTGGAGCAGGGCCTGATTCAAAAGACAGCCTCCTTCTCCTTTGTTCTTACCCATTCTTTTGCTTTTAACATGCATACTAAGAGTCCTATTTATTAGAGCTGCAAATAGTAGTCATCATAACTGCATATAAATAATTAAAATCAATGTAAGATTCATATCTATGATACAGTAATAATTTGAAGTAAGAATCTCAAGTTATTCTAACATCCTATCCAAAATCCTAATGTGTGTTAATCTTGATTGCATTTTGATACCCTTTGAAATTTAATATACATAAAGAGCCAATTTACACCTGCCTTAAAGTATAGTCTTCCTGTTTGGTATACATAGGGATTTCCTTTCTTTAACAATTAGATAAACTTTATTTTTCCAGCACACCCAGAAACAAATGGCAGGGCTATTGGAAATTGTCTAAGATTGCCTGATTATTTGAGCAGAGGCCAAATAAAACAAATACTCATATAAAAGCATGAGTTGTGTCTTTGTCTGTTTAAAAATATTAAATTATAACTGATAAGTTTGAAAGGTACAAAATTAAAGTTGAAGAAATTTTCACTTAGGCAAGTAGTAAGTAATTGTCTTATGTCAAGTTGTAGGTAACTTTATCGATGCTAATAGTCTAAATGGGCTCAGAAGTTGGTAGGATCCATTGGGCTCTTCTCAGTGAAGAATTCCATGAGAGGCCATTTTACTCAGTAGATTTCCCTTTGCTTCATAGCTAAGGAAATAAAATTGACAACAAAAGCCATTCATTGAAATGGACCTTGCTTGTAAAATAAATTGTACTTTTCTTTCATAGCTCATAATGTGCTCCCCAGTAATTATCTAAAGAGATTTAATTCTCTTATAAAATATGTACCAGGCAACAACTGAACTAGTTTGCAATATAGAGGCAACAAGCAATCACAGTAGTAAACCCTGTGGACACAAAGTCTTTGGGAGCCATTAAAATTGTTTTGCAATTCGTTCCAAAGTTTATTTGAACTAAAACAAGTCTTTAAATAAAGAGAAAGATCCATTTTCTCAAGCAGGAAGCTTCAAAATCAACCAGAGCTTTAAAATCACAGAGAAATATTATGGCCATTTCAGGGAATATACTAGCTGGGTATGTTACATAGCAAGAGAGATTTGAGATGCATAAAAAACAGGAAAACAAAGGAAAAATAATGAGGAAAAAAACAAAGGAAAAATAATGAATCACCTGTTTGCTTTCATTGGGCAGAATCCTGTTTTAGACACATAACCCTGTGTGATTTTTTGTTCCCTGTCTCTAAAGCTTCAATGCTTCTTTGAAAACTTAATTGGAAGTATTTGTAAAACAATTCATGAGAGCTGTATTTCAGATCGAATCTAATATAGCCCAAACAATTTTACTGTAAATTATGGGAAAATTTTAATTTCTAAAATAAAAAATCATTGTTGAGAAAGAATGATTCTGCAACAGCTTATTGTGCTACATGGATTTGCGATTCTTTATCAGAGCACAAAAATTAAAATAAATTTAAACTCGCCCATAATGACAATTTATTTCTTCAGCCATCACCAACTTGAACACTTATTCATTCTGAATTCAAAATCAAATGCTTTGAATGCAGCTTATGAGCCTCTTTGTTTTAGGGAGGGAAAGAACCACTAAAACAAACTGAAGAGAAAGAGGAGATAATAGAGCTTGGAAGCAACCTCTTGGCAAAGAGGAACAAGAGCTGTGGAATAATTTAATTGCTCATCAGCTAATTATACGGTATTATAATGTTAATGTGTCTTCATCATGACAATGTAATAGGTATAGATTGAAGCATATGAAAAAGAAAGTGTTGATGCAGTAATTATAAGTAAGAGTGGAGCTGTTAGAGTAATTATAATGCTTCATCGGGTAATTAGCGTATTGTTCAACTTGAGATGGGGAACAAAGAGTGGAAAAGTTAAATATTGAAGGACATGCCTTTGACACTCCAGAGATGTCTTTGAGCTCTTACAGAGAATAGAATAGTCTGTATTGATACTGTTATTTTCCTGATTGCTTTTTTATAATTTATTATTTTTCAGTCATGTACACCATGAAAGAACACAGTAATTTGAGTACGAGATGCTGCTGGTGGTTAAATTCTTTTTGGGTTATATGATCTCTTTTGATGCTTTTTCTTTTCTAGTTCTGTCTCGTTTTGCATTCCTCAGGTCATTAAATAGACTAAGAACTTTGCAATTAAGCTAGCCAAAAATGAAATACTGTATGCGAAAAGTTCTTTAGATGGAAGACAATGGTAGTTATTCTTCAGCCTTCCTGAGCAGTTCTTTCTGAGAGAGATTTAATAGTTGCCCTGTTATTTTAGTACCAATGGGTAAACTGATTTTTATTCAAACTCATAAGCTCAGAAATATGTTTACTGTAAAACCCTCTACATAGAGTATGGACAAAAGAACCTCAAAAATAATAACTAAACACTGGCAGTGGTAGGGAGCCCTCATTTTCCTAACTAATTTACCAGTTTTGTAGTCGCACACCTGTGTACTACTCTGTTTTAAACACTTGACATTTATTAACCCAGTTTCTATTTTTATCTTATTATTGGTCTATTTCACACATGGGTATGTATACTGGGCAGTGCAGCTAAGTGGTTTGGTCAAGATCATATATCTCCTAGTGGTAGAACAGGGGCTTTGAACCTGGAGCTCTGATAAGAAGACTCTATTAACCCTAATCTATACCTCTTCTGAAACTTGCCAATTCTGGCAGTTGTTAGGAGATCTCCCAGAAGTTTTCTACATTCAGATTAGAACAGAATTTTAAAGCATGATTTATGGTCTAAAAAATGAAGGGTAAGTAGGGTTTGTGTGAATAGAAAGAATGTTATTCAAATATGCAAATATTAAAAATGACAAGGCAAAAGATTAATTTTATACAGCCAAAGTTCTGTAGAGAGAACCCCAAGAGAAAATACTATACTATGGATTAGATTGGGTCACAAACAACATGAATGTCAAAATGAAAAATTCACAGAGAAGCTCATTATTTATGTTACTCAAAATATATTGATTTCTCAAATGCCTATGGTTAACCCATATTGAAACCACCATGCTAGATATAGAGTTGAATATTGGACAAGTAGAAGAGAATGTGGAGACAGAGATGCCTTACTATTTACAATTATTTTTAGATTAACATTTCCTGAGACTGAACACTGGCAGTGGTAGTTTACATTCCCTGGTAAAATTACTTTTGTTTTGAAGCAACAGGTTAGAAAGCCATCAATATCAATTGCCCATGTATATATATATTTCAGAGAGAGCTGAATTTTAAAATTTTATTCTTATTAATATTCACATAATATCATGTCATGTTGTAAAATAAACCATGTCATTAAGAGAAATATACAAACCATTTCTTTCTTGCAGTCAGTAGTGGATAGGGGTGAGGGCACTACAAAAATGTTTCAGTTTACCAAATATTGGTATGTGTTACTCGAATATGCAAAAATTAAACTTTAACATAAATTGATAAAACTGAGGACACTTTAAGTGAAATTACAGAAGATTATTCATTATCTAGGTAGTTCTAGCCAAAATCAATAATAAGAAAAAAACTAAACTGATTTAAGCAGTGCATTTTCAAGTTCAAACATTATATAATCATCAGGCACTTTGAAGATTTCTATATTCTTATTTTTATGATTCAATTGGGTTCTTGAAATTTAGAAAACAATGAATTTAAGAACTACATTACTTAAATTTGGTAAACTACATACTTGTGTAGTTTCTGCAATATAATTCTAACAAAGGTGAAAGATGGTTGGATATGTTTTACTGTTTAGCAGGTAGTTAAAAATAATCGGAGGCTCCACTTGGAATGACATGGATTCTTCCTTTTGGAGGATTTGTGGGTGGCATTCTGTAATAGACAGGATTTTGGAGTCAGAACAATCTCATGTGCTGACTTCATTAACCTCACTTAACCTTATTTCCCCTATTGTGAAGGAGGTGATAATGATTTTTATATGTCAGGGTTTTGGGAAATTAAAAATGCATGTAAAATGGTTACCAGAGGATCTGGCACATGATAATTGTTCAGTTCAAGTTGGCTATGATTATTGCTATTCAGCATAAGAGAGTTACTGAACAATACTAAGTGCTATTTAATAAGTCCTTAAAAGTTTAAAAAAATGCATAAAAGTATGTTGTGACTTTTATTTAAAATATTAATTATAGTTGTCTTCTGTCTGTAATGAAAGAGGTACCAAGCATTAAAAAAGCAAAATGTCATCACATAAAGCATCCTCTGTTCAACACCTTTCACAAAAGGTAGAGAATTACCATTGTCAAGG
The DNA here is from genome assembly GCF_000276665.1 of Chinchilla lanigera. Classification (NCBI taxonomy): domain Eukaryota; kingdom Metazoa; phylum Chordata; class Mammalia; order Rodentia; family Chinchillidae; genus Chinchilla; species Chinchilla lanigera. Next base: position 3,648,700 of record NW_004955457.1, read on the forward strand.
GTTAGCTCAACTATGTAAGAAGGGAACTAATGCTATTCCTAACTTTTTGAAAAACATTTTATAATTCAAATGTAATGAGTATAAAGCATATTATCACTATTCTTCAAAGCAGTTATAGTCCATATAAAACATACATGCATACATATATACACTCAAGTGACTTATAAAACACATAATCCTATAATTGCTCAAGTCTTTATAACAAAAATACATGTTGAGTACCCAGTAATTTCTTTGTAAAGGTATTTGGGATTTAGTAGGGATTGCCTTATATTTCCTCTGCTACGTGGAATATGATGAAAACAGCAATTCTTTTATTTTTTACATTTTCCAAAAACTATTTTGCACTTGGAAAATATTAAGTGGATAATACATATTCTCTAGCTTAATGAGCAAATAAATGAACTTTCATTTCCTTTGGAGATAGAATCATGATTAAGAAGGATATTGCTTATTTAAATTCACTACAATTCACAAACCACCTGTTTGTCACCAGTTTTGTTTCTTTTTCTAATCAAAATCTGCATTATAAAAGTTAACCATAAACACACCCCTATTTTCGTATATATTATATTTAAATTTACTTTTCACCCTTTCCCTACATCATTCCCCGGGGAAATGTTCAAGTCCAATGAAATAAGGAAAAAGCTTAAAAGGGGCGTTTGTTTAAATACCTCAGAATAGAAAATATTTTTATGCAGTTCTCATTTTGGTTTTCACTCGGAACAGCACTTAAGCGAGCAAATAAACCCTAAATGTAACACAACTGCTTTTCTCCTTTGTGAGAGTAACATTATGGTGAAAGTAGAATGAGTCTCGACCATTCGGTAACCAGAAAAATCTTTTATTTTTTTTTTTTCCTTTTTGTTATGGAGGAGGGAGGGGAAAAGATTCACGAGACACTGACTGTGAGAATCAGGTAGAAGTATTTATAGGTATGTATTTTTGAACTTTCATTCTCGCTATTGCAGCCACTTACTTTCCTTGAAGCCACACAGACATCAGAGAGTGCAACTGGACATTACAGTTACATTAGAAAGCCTTGCAGAATCCTACATGCAGGACCACCAAATTGTAGAGTTGCTAGATTCTGATTACTCAGTTCTATTAATCACCAAGTAACTATTCAGTGAGATTTACAGCTAGCTTTTTCTTCTTGTATGATGGAGAAATAATTCCCACCAAACCAATAATTCATATGTAATAGGTAATATTCTATGATCATGGATTTATCATATATATATATAATGAAATATAAAAGCATTCCTCTTATGTTTTAGAAGAGGTGTCACATAAGTACACTTGAAAGAAAAGTTATTCCATAAAAGTATATTCATCAAAATAATACATGGAATGTAGTGAGGATTTTCATAACATGAATAAAGGAAAATATTTTCCTACAAAATAATTAAAGGCAAAGAAATGTAATGGCTGTTTTCCCAAAATCTCTCAGATTTTAAGAGTTATTCTTTTTGCATCCTACTGAACCAAGGTCTTGGAAAATATCTGATCCTGTTCCCTGGTGCCCATCTAAATTTTTTGTCTGAGCTAGACATTTCATGCAGATTAGATTTCCAAGGTTGTATCTTCATGGTAGCTCACCCTATGCTGCTGAGTGTATTTTTATTTTTATTTCTTTTTCCACCCTTTTTACTTGGCCCAAATTCACTCTGCAGAGCTTCTTTTCCCTATCCTTCTGTTACTTTCCTGCCATTAACACCAGAGATACTCTGCCAGTGTTAAAAAATAGAAAAAGAATTTCAAGTGGTTATTTCAGCTGTAAGTGATGTACAGTGTTACTTGGAAATTCTAAGTTTTAATTTTTCTTTTCTTTGACTTGGAAGTTTCCAATGATCATAAAATTAATCTGATTGTTAAAAGTTTATGTCAAAATACAAAGACATCATTAACCCAAGAAAACGTTAACTTTCCACCAGATGTAAAGCCTAGAGCATTTCTCTGTATTCTTTGCCAATGGACATGTCCAGTGGGTTCTTAACAGGGACATAAAAATACTAAATATTATTAGCAATAACATTAGTTGCATCTTGATTTCCATCAACTGAATATTTTTTGTACAGTGTGGAGATTACTTATAATTCTATTTTTTAAAATAACTTTGTGAATACTCTCAATATACATAATGATAACATTCATCAAATGGAATTTGTACCTGTACATAATATATCTTGTTTTTCCTTTTTCTTCCATTTCCCTCCTTCCCCTTCAACCCTTCTTCTCCTCCTTATTTACAAATCTTTGTCCCCAATTTCCCCTTCTATTCTTTTTTTAAATTTATAATTCTTTTGATGAAATTTTTATGTTTTGGTGATAATGGCCTTTGTTTTATAGCCATTTGCTGTCTTCCTTAGGCTGAGCCTCCTTTGTATCTTTGACCTTCCACATAAGTTCATTCTCATCTCCAAGGTATGTCCACTCTTCAACTTAACAGGATTCTGTGTTTGGGGAATTGGAAAAGTGTGAAGACAAAAATCTTCACTTCTGTACTTTGTTGAATTTTTCCCCAAATGAAACAGGTTCTTTTATTAAACAAAACCAAATAAAACTTAAAACTCTATACTCTAAAGTGAAATAAATCAGGCACACATCTTTAAATATTGTATTGTTTCTCCGGTATAAGAAACCCTAAGGGTAAATAAACACCAAAGTGTATAGTAGGTATTGGGAAACAGGAAGAAAATTTTCAGATGGGAAGGGAGATAGAGACAGGAGGAGAGGAAAGAAATGAAGGGAAGAAAGAGAATAGAAGGAAAAAATGGAAAAAATCTGTACATGTGAAAGAAAGAGGCATTGAAGGGAAGGGAGAGAATTGGGAATGAAGAAGAATCAAGATATATCATGTACAGGTACAAATTCCCTAGGATGAATGCTATCATTATTTATATTTAAAGTATACTAATAAAAATAATTAAAAATAAACTCTTTTAAAGTATAAAAATTATAACCAAAGACAAACAAAAGCCAGCAATAAGAAAAATCCTTGTTTCTAGTTAAAGTTGATTGTTATTGAAAACTGAAAGGGAAAGTCAAAGTAGATGATTAATTTTCTATTCTGTAACACCTGTTTCTTTTGCCTGCAAATAATCTTCAAATTCTTGGTCATTTACACCACTTTGATAAAATCTAGCTGAATCTCTATTCTCACTGTTTATTTTTTAATGCAGTATACTTAGTTACACGGTGGTAATTTCTTTTTCCCTTAACAAAAGCTTAGACAGATTTTTAAAAGAATTAGAACCTTTGATCAAAGGCCATTTGTTAATATTTCTTAAATAAATATCAATATATAGTATATAAATGAAATAAAAGGTGTATTTATTCATTATTTGTACAGTTTATTAGCAGTCTCACAAAGCCTGGTATAATGCCCTGATATAAAATGTTAGGACCAGGATATGGGTCAGTGGCACAAGCGCCTGTCTGGCAAGCACACGGTTCTGAGTTCAATTCTCAGTACACACACAACCCCCACCCAAAAAAAACCCCAAAGAAACAAACCTATTACTAACATAATCTTACTAAATAAAGCATACTTTAACCAAAAAAGAACACTCTCAGCTTTCTCATTAGAAACAGCTATAGCTTTCATGTTGACCATGATATTGTAAGGGTGCATGAAATTGACTTAGTTTTCATAGGAGTTTTTAAGCAATTTAGGGGGGTTGCTGGGGATTTATTTCAGGACCACGAGCAACTTAAACACCTCCTCTGACACTAAACTCCACATCTACTCAGTAATCCAACTGTAAAAATTTAGGAGGCACTTTTGAAAGGACCTAGGAGCTTGTAGTAAGCTAACTTTCTTCTTGATATATACCTCAAGTAGAAGGTGATGAGGTTGAGCTTGGTGATACATGCCATAATAATTATTTCTCATTTGAGACTGTTCAGTTTTGTTTTCCTTCTAATATTTAAGTTATACTCATCACATTTTACCTATATGTATCCTAGTGTGCAGTTCTCTATGAAATACTGTTCTCTGCCCATCCATAGGAAAGCAAAATTATTGTAACAATCAGACCACTGTTAGTGTTTATTCAATTTCCCCATTCTTGCTTCTTAACCTCTATATTCAGTGTGACCTAATTTACTTTTGAATTTATATGCTCTTATCTATTGCTATAAATGAATATATATCTATATATATGCTCACTTACAGTTTTACTTGCTTAGTAACTTTCGTTCTTAAGTAAGAGATGAGTAAGTTCCCCTGTACTGATCACCTTAGTTCTATATCCTCATCAGTCATGAGATCTAACCATTAAGCTTCTGATCCCTTGTAGGATAAGAAAATGGAGACAAAATGTTGGTCTAAAAAGCCATATTGACTTTGTAGATATTTATGTATTTTCTGTATGTGTGGTCCATTAGAATACCTTAGTGGTCCAAAGCAGAGCTAATTGTCTGTCTTCTTGCTAAGCCACCATAAATTAGAAAACAGAATAAAAAAGCAAATTTAGGAAAATGCAAGGAGAAGGTGGTGTTAATATTTCCTATGGCAAAATCTCTCTGGAGGGGCCTGTAAGAGCAGAAAGAAAGACAAACTGTGACCTAACACAAAGGGTTTCTTTGCTATGTGGGTAATTATCTTTGTTAAATATATAACCAGTGGGATGTATGCCACCTCCAGCCCGGGTCAGTAGCTTGTTTGCTCAAAAACCCTACTGATTTTGAGGGACAAGATGTAAGACCTTATGTCTGCATTTCACTAAATCTGTAGTTTTTAAAGGATTTTGGTTTCTTCTGTGGTTAAATGAAATAATACAATGATTCATTATTAATTTTGATTAATTGAAGTATTTTATATTTTTGTGGCATTAGTACTTTTCTTGTAGGTTTTTCATTATAGAATCTTCACAACCTCATTTTATATTAATATCCCCATTTTACACATGAATACACTCAAGCACAGAGATGTTAAATAATTTACCAAAGATCAAATACCTAGTAAAAGGCAGAGCTGATATTAAATTAAACTATTTCAATGACCTTAAAGACTATATTTTTAACTACTGGCTAATGTAGTACCATGTTACTGTCTTACGTTTTTACTGCTGGTAATACCTATATTATAAATGTTACCCTTTGACATGCACAATCTTACCTAGTTCCTCAACCCAAATTAAAAGACCACAGTTAATTATTAAAATATAATTAATTTTCTAAAAAAGGGAATATGTTGTAATGGCTATATAATTTTTATGTTTCTGTTTTATGTATCTATAAATCTTGGATAAAATTTGTACTTTTACTATTGTAATATCTAGGCTGCTTTAAAACTACATAAGAAGCTTTGTTCTTAACTGCTTACCAAAAATTTTAATCTTCTGACATATTATTTAGTTTCCTTGTGCTGCATTACTAAATTTAATAAAATATTATTTAATCATATTAATGACAAGCGCTCCACTTATTCTGTCCTTGAGATCCCAAGGGTGCCCTGCTACCTTCATTAGTGAAGTAATATTGATATCACTAATTTACTTTTTTGAATTGTCCTTCTAAAAATTTACAATGAATAAGTAATATATTTGGGAATAGAAATAGGCTCCATAACATTAGTGTGCATTCCTAAGTAGACTAAAATGGAACATTTAGCAGTTTTTACCAGTACCATTTCCCCCTACCATTTATTGGTAGCACAGATTCGATTTCATGCTGTATCTTTTCCCAGTCTCCTATCCACTTTCAAGTGGAAGGAAAATATTCCCTTATACCCTGAGTTATGATTCTAGATTACTCTTACGTTGGTCAGTCTCACTTCATTATGCCTCTCTTCTTCTTTCCTCTTTAAAAAAAAAAATAACAAAAATCTAACTTTCCTGTGGTTTAAAATACTTTCAGTCCCAATAGCAATGGTTCTTCCTGGCATTTCTTCTTACAGGAATCCCTTCCTAAACCAACCATGTTTTTAGATCTCTAAGCCCATCAAGAACGATCTCTATAGAAAGCTGGTAGTGTGTTTGGTATCAGGTAGTAGTGTGTTTGCCCCCTAATCAAGTGCTATTAAACAAGGTCTTTTTTAGCCATCTTTATTTTGAAAAAAGAAAAACACAATTTTCTTTAAAGACTAATTTATGAATTTTTAATTTTTCTGTTTCTAAAGTAGTCCATCTGGTAAAGCACTGATGCTTAAGAATATACTTGTAAAAAGCCGTGCAGATGCTGTAAAAAAGTTGTCTCTATGTTTTCATATTTGCTTGAATATGAATCTAGATGAATCTCTAGATTTTATAGTACCTGATGTTAATTTCAACATGTTGGTTTATTCTTAATTCTTATTAAAACAGCCTTCTAAAATGTTATCTTAATGTTATGCCACTTCTGAATGAGCATATTTTCATTTGCAATGTGAACATATCAAAACAAACAGCCACGGTGCTAAAGTTAGAAAAAGAAATCCCAGGCAGTTATCTCCTCCTTTCAAACTCTCAGCAAGTGTGAAGTGAAAGAAGTTTTGAACATTAAAAATTATTCAAAGAACTTGGATTTTAAAATTCATAATTAGCAGAATCCATACACGGCATTTCTATATTGCTTTCTAACATCTTGAGTATATTAGTTGGAAATTTACTTTGTGCTAATCAGCCGGAGGCAAAAGGAGTGGGAAATTAACTTGACACATACATTTGATGTTTTTAGTATTTCTCAGTTTGCACCAGAACCACAACATGGCAACCCAGAATAAACACACAGATCTTCAGCGTCACTTCCAATTACCACATTACTGCAAATAGCTGTAACTTACTAAAAAGCCAGCCACGATTCATTATCTTCTTGGTTTTATCCCAGAAGGCATGCATCAGCGCCGCATATGAAATGACATGCTTGAAATTGTGCACTTTCATTACAGTACTGAATCTTGATTTACATTCTATTTTCTAAAATGTTGGTTAGTAATATTAACAGACTCATTTAATTCCTCCTCTCTACTCACCAGGAATTGCTGCAGGAGAAAACAGGTTAGCACACAGAGCATTGCCATAATAGTTGTTTTTATCACTTTTATTTCTTTCTTTATAACTTCCCTGAAAATATTGTGAAACATACATTCAAGTGTCATCATTTCTAAAGAGCGGGGACCTCAAAAGGAAGTCGATAAATAGGATGAGTATTTAATTGTTAAAACTGGAACACGACTAGAAGTGTAAGGAGTCCCTGTTAATAATTACACCATTAAAACAGGTTAAACCTGGAAATCTTTCTACTTTTCCTTAAACTGCCCAACAGCAGAAGCATCTCCTGTGACTATTGACAAATTTAGACTCCTGCAGCCCATGCTGTGCACCGGAATCTCCGGTTCTCTGGCCTGGAGATCTGCATTTTTAAAAGCTTTCCAGGTGATGCTGAAGTAATAACAAACAATGAGGGCAGGCATTATACAGTGATCACTTTATGCCAGGCACTCTTCTAATTTTTACTGTACTGTACTCCTCTATCCCTCACAACTGTCACAGAAGGATGGACTGAAGAGTAAGGCGTTTGCATATAAAAATCCACATGTAGCTAATTGGAAGCATTTTGGTGGCTGGTCGGGTGATGTACATTTTACCTACATTCTTGGCACCTTACAGGACACAATTAAAATTTGATAATCTGAGATGTTAGAAAAGAACTAACTATATGAGAGAAAAGTCCTTTGTGAGTAGGTGACATTTAAATTGGGTTTGCTGGGCAAGGAATGAGGCCAGATGGAGAGGATCTGTATAATCATGGAATGGTGGAAGTATTCATCACGTCTGGAAAGTTTCATGTGGCAGGAGCAGGCCTGGTAAGAGTGAAAAAGATGATCAAGAAACCTAGGAAGAGTCTCCTAGGATTAGATATGAAACAATTAATAGATGTTTGGGGATCTGGCCTCTAAACATTACCTCTTCTTCTCAGTACTTAGATTTGGGGACCACTGGCTCACTTGGAGTTGGTGGAACAACTCTCAGGTTCATATTCTATAAAAGCCCCTAGAGTATCAGTACTATGCTAGAGTTTGCCTTCCTGCTTTCATTCTCCCATTCCGTTCTTGTTCCCTAGAATTACCTCCCTCTAAATTGACTTGTGCTTGAATCATTGACTCAAGATTAGCTTCTAGAAGAATCCACAGTAAGACAAGATTTTCTCCTAGGAAAATAGTGTATGTTTTGTTTACTAAAGCAAGCAACAGAACCCTGAAGAAAACTTAAACTAGGAGAGTGCTAGTCCGAAAGCTAGCAGCAATAGGAGAGACCAGTAGATAGTGGAAAAGGGAAACCAGCTACATAGTTAGTAGACTGTTGAAGGATCCTATTAGAAACAGCCTGGCAAACAGTTACTAGGTAGGAAAGATGGAAATATAAGGCTACTTTTGAAGATGACCTGGTAAAACTGAATGAATCATTAGAAATGGGTGAAAGACACAGGAATTTGTGTGAATTGATGAGTAAAGGGTAATTAGGACCTTAGCAAGCTCAGCTGAGTATATAGTTTTACTATGCACACTCATGCTGCAGGTTGTTCTCTGTGTAAGCCAAATGAAAGCTTTTATATGAAATATTTGTAGTCCAGTAAACATGAATGCCATCCCAGGCTGATGAATACACAAGAAAACTCCATGTGGCAGAGAAGTGTTTATTTAAGGGATATAAGAAATAAGAAAGGAGAATTGTAATACAAAAACTTTTGTAAAGGAAGAGGAGAAGAAGGGAGGAGAATGAGGAAAAATAATAAAGATATATTCTATACAGGTACAAATTCTCTATGATAAATGTATTATGTAAATGTATTCTGTTTGACATGTGTGTCAAATGTATACCAATAAAATTAATTAAAAATGAAAACCTTCATCATTGCCCACAAAAAGGGAAGAAAGAAAAATGATTATTGGTGAGAGAATTATATAATTTGCTTAAAACTTTGTCATATCATTTCATATATGGCATAGAATAAATACAAATATTGTGAACATTGAATACAAAGGTGAACTCAGAAGTTCAGGTCCATTGATGAGATTTCAAACCTATAAATAAAAAATAAGAATGTAAGATGACAAACAGTCTTTTGGAAGACTGGGAGATGAATGCATCTAAATCAAGTATGCAGTCTTCTTTTTTAAAATCTATAACCTAGATAGTGTAAATTATAGACACCAAGCTATCACTATGAATATTCAGAATTTATCTCTTTGTGCATGCTGATTGCCTTAGGAAGTCAAACCCCAAATCTAATTTTGAATCATTTTTTAAAATGTTACTTTTAGAAAATCTTGCTGCTTATAAATTAAGCAGTAGGAGTTATGTTTGGGCATTGCTCAAAACGTACACGTATGAGTGGAGAAACCTGCCAGAGCTGTTCACCTCTAGTGATTCCCTCTTCTGCATTCTTTTTGCTAGGACATTTCTTATTTAGACTTAAGTTATTTTGGGCTAAGTCTGCTTATCCCCGTGTAAAAGTGCTTGCCCCCATACTGCAAAAAGTTTGTGTGTGTTGTGCTTTGAAAGTGTGGTAAAGGGCTGGCAGTGCGCAAAAGGAGGTGAGAGAACCAAAGGGAAGCTCTTCCGCAGTTTTTCTTAATGTCTTCTCTGGGTGGAGATTTTTGTTTGTCTGTTTGTTTAGCTTTAATACATTGCAGCCCTTGAAGAAGTGATGGCCAAACCTTGAAACCAGTTGTCTCAAAAAGAAGACAGTGTGACTATTTAGTAATTCATTAAAAGCAACTGAGAAACTTCTGGTTCAGATTCCAATGCATCATTTATGGAAAAAATATATATTTCTGAAATCTAAAAATTGGGGTGCTTTCCACAAAACATAAGAGAAAGAAATAACAGTTGTCCTTGTACTGTTAACCACTGTCAGAGGGAGTCACTTAAAAGGAGTAACCTGGTATGACAATTCCATTCCTTTTAATATGATCAGTTGATGATGTCTTAGACGTACTTTTACAGGGTTCAGTTCAGCCACCTCCTCAGTTCAGTGAGTTTGGGGAATTAAAGTATTCAGAGGAATCAAATTGTCAGACTGCCCGTGTGTCCAAAGATTGAACTTTTCTTACTGATGTGACAGGGCATCAGAGAACACACAGAACTTGAAGATAAAAAAGAAATCAAGGAGATTGCTTTTTAGATGGAGGAAGTGTTGGTAGTTACAGACGAATTGTAGAAGTAGCATTTAGCCGTTGCTCTTCAGCAACTAGCAAATTTCTCCATTTTCTCTTGCTGGACTTTCTCGAGCTCTGTGCAATCACAGACTGTGAAGAACTGCAGAGTCTGCCTAGATTTTGATGGCCCTGAGACCTTGTGCTTGTTCTCAGGTTCAGGATGTCCCAAGGTTTGGGAAGTTTCAGATCAGTCTATATAACTCTGGTGCAAGGAACAGGTTATACAATTTTAAATAGAAAGAAAGACCAAATCAAAACTGGGCTCTATTCACCAAGAAACAAATAATCCTATAATTTTAAGAAGAGTAATATAAATTCCAAATGTATCTAGGATTTTCTGGACAAGGAACAAAAGTCTGGACAGTATACCTATCATCACAGAAGTATGTTCTTCTTTCAAGCAGATGATTAATCAAATTGAAACTGAGTCATCAGGAAAGATGGAAACAAAGCCACTTAAAGTATCATACTCCTTCTTTGCAAAAATTCTCCAGACTCCTAATTCTACACATTTTCAATAATTTACAAGATAAACAATATGATATGTTTCTGTCTGTTTTCTTTGTACTCGAAAAAAAAAAAAACAAAACAGATGTTGGATCTCTACTGCATGCAGTTTAAAAAATCTTAAGCCCTCTCACATGTATAAAAAATTTTAAAACTCCTAATTTATATATATATATATATATATATATATATATATATATAATCTGAGTCCCTGATCCTGTGCTTGACCACTACAAATTCCAACTTGTTATTTTATTGATGAGTATATATACAATAAATCATAAAGCTCTACAACAGCATTGTGTTTTGTATTAAACTTAATGAAAGTTGATAGTATGAGTTTATGTGAAGCTATCACTAATGCTATTCATTTTTTTTCCAGTACAAGGAATTGAACTCACAACCTCATGCTTGCCAGGCAGGCACTCTGCCGCTGAGCTAAATCCCCAGCCCCCGCTAATGCTATTCATAACTAAACTCAATTTAAAAGCAAATAAATGAGGATTAGAATGTCAAGTGGTACAGATATTTCCTCCTACTGACAGATTAATAAATCACATAAAAGGCATAATGTGTATGGTACCTTGATGTAACTTAAATGAGATGCTGATGTCTGATTGAATAATTTACAGTTAAGAAAGTTAAGAATTATTATCAACATCAATTATTAGTAACAATTATTTTTTTACCAAGTTTTCTTTTTTTCTTTAAAAGATAATAGCACAAAAAATACCCTAGAACAGTAGCAAAATACAAACAGCACAAAGCAAGGACATTAAAAATGATACAGGGTTTCAAACCAAATGAGAGAGATTAACAGTGGTTGTTATATAACATAGTTATCTTCAATGAAGTTGCTCAGATTACCAGATGTAGAATAGAAGATTGATCCAGTCATTAAAGGGAATAAGAAAATAATAATTTAAAAGAACATCAGAGACAATACATAGTGTCACTAGGCAGGATTGTAGGAATTCACCAATGGATGTTATACTGCAAATTGTTGTCACATGTTTCTCAGATTACCAGATACAAGCAGGCAAAATGGGTCAAAATATTAAAAAAAGAAAACTTTTAATCATTAACTGTCCCCCTCAACAAACCACCAGGCACCAAAAGTACTGTTATGCCCCCAATATATATATATATGTGTAATATATAATGCCTTAGTACTTTTTTTTCTTCTTTCCCTCATATAGTATTAAGTACTGTGGTATTTTTGTGATACTGTAGTTTTTTACCTTAATGAATGCATCTTTCTTTGCTTTCTTGGAAAATTTGTTTTGTAAAGCAGTACGAAGACATGTATATTGCCCACTTTCCCTTCACCAAGACAAAATACTTCACACTTACAACTCAACAGAGAAGTTTGTTTGGCTTACAGTTTCCCGTTAATCTGCCAATAAGTGTAGCAGCTCCATGATCAGTCACCTTCCAACAGCCCCACCTCTGTGCACATGAAATTTTGATTTTAGACCTAATACATAACAATTTGTGAATGTTTTTGTGTTTGAGCAGAAGCTATACTGAAAATCATTCTTCAAGAGAATAGCTGAGATTGCATAAATGTGTTTAATTTAAACCATTCCTATATATCACTTCTGTGAAGAGTTAATGCAAACACATAATTCAAGCAATGTTGAAAAATGTTTGTCTTTTAAGCGCAGACTATTACTTAGTTCTGAGAGACTGTATGCCAATTTTCAATTAATTAGAAAGTTTTGATATATATATATATATATTTTTGGTTTTTGGTTTTTCTCCGGTACTGGGAACCAAACTCACGACCTTGCGCGTGCCAGGCAGGCGCTTTTGCCGCTGAGCTAAACCCCCAGCCCCTAGTTTTGATATATTTTAAATGGGGTGTTTACAACAATTCAGTATTAATGTATCTGCTAACAAATAAATAGATTTCAAATTTACGTTCCTAAACTAGTATTTGTGTGGAATATAAGAACTTGCTCACTTGTCAGTTCAATGTTTGCTCCATAGACAGTTATAGATTCTGGTATCTGTATAAAATGCTGTGTTATGAGGCTCAAAGAACATGTGAAATATTGTGTGATGTGTTCATCATTTAGGTAAAATATCAAATATCTTATTTAGATAAAAATAGCAAGGCATTTTACAATACTATTGACCTAAGACTCTTTGATGACAGAAAAACTTCTATTTGTGATATTTTCACTTAGATATGATTTTTCCTAATTTCTTCTCTTGTATTCATTCATTTTTTATTCAACAAATGTGTCAAGCCTGTGTGACAGTGGTATACCTAAAAACTTCTTTTTTGCTTGGTGTATTAGTCAGCATTCTTAGTGCTGAGACACAATATGCACCATTCATGATGTGAAGCAAGATACATAATTGCTCAGAGTTTCCATCCATAACCAGCTGCCTCCAAGGCAAAGATGTCCTGGGAGACAGGCAAGAATGGGCAAAGCTGCTTAGTTCACGGTCCCAGGGGCGTAGAGCAGGAGAACAATGCCAAGGAGTAAAGTGTGGTGGGCCAGTCAAGGCCAGGGTTCCATGACTATCCAGACATGGTGAGAAGTATGTGCCAGCATCCCAAGGACACGTCCAAAGCTAGTGAAGCTGCAGCCCACTCTGACCAGCATACTTGCCCTTGAAATGTTTTCTATTGCAACATCATTGGCAAGGACTATTTCTTGCTTTGGCTAACATATAACATTGAAATGTGTGTTAATATTTGTATTTATACTAACGTATGGGCATCTACTATTTATTTTATTTCATCTGAAACTTTATAAGAAAGGCAAGACCTTTTTTTTATCTTGCACTTATCTTTTACCTTATACTTACAAATAAGAGAACAGATTGAAGTTCAAAGTAGTTCAGAGATTTGCCCCAAATCTCTCTCTCTCTTTCTCTCTCACAGATACACACACACACACACACACACACACACACACATACACACACACACAGACCTGGCAAACTGAATGCACTTTATATTATAGGCAAGCCTTTCACTAAAATATAGCTTCAATTATGTTTGATTAAAGGTGAGATTTGGGGCTGGGGATATAGCTCAGTGACACAGTGACTGCCTGGCAAGAACAAGGTCCTGAATTTGATTCCTGGTACACACAAAAAAGCGTGAGTTTTGGCTCATCCCTTAGCCATACATATAACACACCTTTTGAAAATGATGCATGATCCCTGCTAGAAAAGATGGAGTGATATAGTATGTTGATTAGTCGTCATGTTGAATTTGCTTTTCTTGGGGGAAGTGCTCCTTACCTAAATTAAGATGCTCTTGATAAGCTGATATAGGAAGGCTTGTGGTATAATTAAAGCAATAAATTTAAGTGTAGAACAGAATAATTTTGTTTCCAGGATAAAAGGAAACAGGCTTAGGGTCTCAAGTGAACTCACATTCTCCAGTGGCGTGATGGGCATGGGAACCCGTCCGCATCACTAGGAGTGCTCTTGATACCGAGCAGTTTTTAAAGTAATTTCTCTCTGCGCAGAATTTTCCTTCACTCTTTTGACATCCTCCACAAAGACAAACAGTTACCAAGTACAGTGAATTAAATTATTTTCAATTTCATTTTTTGGCTGTTAAACACTTATTTTAAAAACCGAGGTAGTTGTCTGTAAATTCTGTGAGTCTCTTCCCACCTTTCCAGAAACTTCTTGTAACAGCTATGTTATTAGAAATGGCTAACTAGAAATCCCTAAATGCTCCAATAGACATAAACACCTTCCTCATTCCCCTCTCTAAGTCCTATTTATTCTTGGAGAATTTACCATGCACTAGTATGGCTAAAAGCTGTTGTCACTTCCGTTTTCTGACAAAGATGTTTGCCATTGTCTGATGGGGATCTATTATGTGCTTGCCCTAAAGAACGCATTTACTTGCAATAAATATTCAAAGAAGATATCTGTAGCCACTTTGTAGGTGGAACAACACAATGAACCTTAATGATATCTTTAATATCACACATGAAAAGAGCCCTGACTGCTCAGTGTTGTGGTGCACACCTGTAATCCCAGCCCTGAGGAGGCTGAGGCAGGAAGATTACTGTGAGTTCGAGGCCAGCCTGAACTGCATAGTGAAACCCTGTCTCAGAAACACCAAGAAAAAGAAACAACAAAAACAACAACAACAACAACAACAACAAAAGACCCAAAAAAACCCAATGACTTGAAATTTGAACCTTAATTACCCTGGAACCAAAATCTTTGGTCAGGTCTACATCTTAATAGTTCTACAGAGTTTGCTATTCTTATTACACTGAACTGCATCTAAAGTCTTACTCTTTAGAATGCCAATATTAGGGTTGGTTTTAGCCCAGTATTCTGAGAAAGTTTTTCTGTCTGAATTTGACTCATTTTCCTTTTTATGTGGTTAAATGTCACTTGACTTGCCTACAGATATAAAGGCCAATTCTTGAAGAGAATGAGAGGTAAAGGTGTTATTAGACTGTCAGTAAAAGAAGAAATGACTTTGGATATAGAAAGAGAACCTTTTTGATCTAGTTCCTTTTGAATGTCAAAATGACTTGCAAGATGTTTGGTGAGACTTTCTAAGAAGTAGGAAGATCCAAGGAACCATGTGAACTTCTTTATGTCTTAGAACTTGTGTGTGAACATGATTAAACAGAGTGTTGTCTTTGTGCTCATTGATTTCTATAGTTGACTTTCCAAGGAGCTGATAAATAAAGGAAACATTACTGGCAATTATACTAAAGGAAAGATTAACAAAGCTCTATTTTATATTTGGAAGAGTTTGCACAACTTTATTTTGAAGAATCACAGTCTGCTTGGAAATAAGAGCAGGTAGAGTAATAAGGAGGGAAGACACAGAGGAGAAAAGAACCACACATATCACTGTAACTACTTTGTTTAGATGCCTTTGACACTCATTTCATTAGGGGTAAAATAACACGTTGGTGAAAAAGAATGAACCACTCTATACCCATATATGCTGGAGACCCAGAGAGGTCAGCTTATAACAAAGACATCCTGGGTTTAGACTGTGTGTGAGCAGCAAGGAAAGAGGAGAAGGGAAGAGAGTGGAAAATTATCTAATCAGAATTTTGGAAACAGAAGACAAATGAAAGATAATCATGTATAAAGAAAATCAATTATTTAATTTGATTTAATTTCCAGTAGTTATAATTGATGTGTTGTCATTTTGTTTTAAAAAAGCCACCATATTCTTTATCTGGTTTTGTAACATATTTTGTATTTTGCTCTAAAAGTCAACACAGAAGAATGTTCATTTTTTCATATATCTAAAAAATAATATATTTCCTTCTTAATGTAGGTACTACCATTGTTCAAAGACATCAATGGAGAAATTGACTTATTTGAAACCTCTTGTCAAAGTATTTATTTCTTCTACTCAAAATAAATTAAATTAAAAGATATTTTACACTGATATTATCAGTTTATGGATTTGTGTAATGAATGTTGAAATCTGCATGTGTTTAAGTCCAAACATTTAATAAACAATGGAAAATGAAAGTATAATTACATAAATTTTATCATTATTATGCAGCTTTTATAGACATATTGCTTATTTACATTTGAAGGTAACTTGTATAAATTTACTTCTTGCTCTTTAACAAAATGTTCTCTGTACTTGAACAATTTGCTACTAATCATGGAATGTTCTTGGCAGTGCATTTTAAAGAGATAATGGTCTGGAAATATTGTCTCATAGTTGAGTGCAAAAGAAAGAAACACACCTAGTACTTAGTCCAACAAAATGATGTATCAGAATTGCAGAACTGGAAAACGCATTAGTAGTCAAATTTAAAAAAGAACTACACTGAATGGACTTCAAAATTGTGGTAGTAAAACAGTTTTAAAGTCTACAATTAACTAAGGGCTCTGATAGGAATGTAAAATATCAGTCCATCAGTGAGCATAAAACTTGATTTGTTGGATGGCTCATGTCCAGGTTGGAAATCTCCGCATTAGACACATTTTACATAATTTTTATTTTTGTCTCACCTGTTCAGACATGCAGTGACAGAGGTCTTCTAGTGGCATATTGTAAGCACTATACATATTATATATAAATTTTGAAAACTATTAAAAATAAAAAGGTCTCAAACGTCTGTATTTTTGTTCAACTCCTCAACCCTTTGGAACTTAACTTTCTAACATATGTACAAAATAAAGATTCAGAAAAACTATTGTCTAAATATATAAATCTTTTTAAAATTAAGTTTATTGGTACATTTCAGGCACCCATAATGATCACTTTCATCATGAAGAGTTTGTAACTGTACATGATATATCTTGATTCTTTTTTTTTACTGTTCCCTTATCCTCCCTTTTACATTGAAGTGATTTCCTATAGAGGCAGGAGGACTTTCTCTTCAAAACAGGGTACTCTTAACCTAAAGAAATAAATTATTTGTTAAATTTGAGTCATTACAACAAAAGTATAGGGAAAAAATACAAATAAAAGCCAAAGAAACCCTCCTAATTTCACTTAAGTAACATTATTTAAACTATCATTTCTGAGTGACATTAGAATTATGTTGTATGATGTCTAGGTACATGCATGTAATTATCACTCCATAGAGTAGGACTCCCAAAGGCATGGTGATTTTTATCATCTTATTTGTAAGTCAAAATCCCAGAAAGCTGAGATGAGGAAAGAAAGCATCTATTAGGAACATCTTTACTCACCTCTCTCTCTACTAAAATACTTACAAAAGTGCTATATAGTTAATGTGACTGTATTTCCACATCCTTAGGATTGATTCAGACATGTAGAATAAAACTGTGTAAGTGGTTATCAAAACCTATGTTGACTATTTAGATTTTACAAAATAGTACGAACACATCGCTACGAACCTTGTGCTAACTGTATTCAAATCAAGTGGGGGATATTATGAGAGAAATTAGTGACAATATGACTTTTACTATTGTAATTTTTTATTTAAGTATCACCATACTTTTAGATCACCCTGCATTAATCAGATGTTTTCAGCAACTTCTGTCCCATAAAATACTGCAGTATACCTTCATCTACCTTGTGCTTTGGACTTGGTACTGTGCAATTTCTTGGGTCCTCCCCAAAGTCAAAATGATCATTAAGATGAATGTTTAGAATCAATTCAGAAGGTAAAGGCAACCACAACAGCGAAACTAAAGACACACACACAAAAGAACTTTCAGAACGGTTTCAGAAAGCAGTAAGGACAAGGGGATAGGTGTGTTTAAAGTAAGGGGAGGGCACTTTTAGAGGGATGAATGGCAATGTATTTTTTTTTACCACAATAATTGTTTTTGAAATCAGTTACCACATTTTTTTTTCATCTCACCTCACACAGAATCTGAGCTGTCCAAGAAATCCATGCGTACACTGTAGTTTCTGACCAAAACAGCCAGTTTTGGACAAGAAGTATTACAGACTGATTCTTGAAAATTAAACAACAAATTGGTATCAAAATGGAAACTTGAAGGGAAAATTTGTTTCTGCGACATCAGTTGCATGTGGAATGAATCTAAATCATAAAAAAATAGAAGAAAAAAATCACCTTGTCACATCTTAAACCCCAGGCAGAGAGAGCCTGCATCCCATAGCCTGTAGATGTATGCATAAATAAGAATATAGCAGATGGTTTTCCTTGGTTAGACTACATAGTATTTACTCCATGAGGCTCTATATAAAAAGCACCATTTTACTGCTAGAAAATACACTTTCCTGGGAAGGCATATTATTTATATTTTTAAAATGTACTTCACATTTTTTGTGACTGTTACCTTCTTTGCAATGATTGCTGGAATACTTATCCTCAAATGTGGGCATCTAAATTCATTTTGGGCCTTAGTATAAGAGATTTATACCTGAGCCTTCATTATCTTTCTAACTCTATATTCTCTTTTTTTGTTTTTCCTATTTCATGTTATCTTAATGAAATTTATATTTGTGTTTTTGTGGATAGACAAATGGTTTTTAGAGAAAGGCAGGTTGTGAATAAATAAATGCATATGGGAAAAATAAGCCTTATTTCCAGGAAGGATGAGAAATTTCCATTTTGTTGTTTAGAGATTTCTTATAATAAGCCAAAATCATATTTACTATTCGTCAAGGAGCAAGACGTTTTCTAAAACCTTCTTGAAAGGAATTGGGTTATGTTCACGAAGGGATTTGTGGTTCTGATTTCTTGAATATTCTTTTTTATCCCTCCACGACTGATGTCACACTTCTCCTTGCTGATCTGTAATTTAGGAGACTGGCTTCCACATTCTGCATCAGCGGGGCATCTTGCCCTTTGACTTCTGTTTAGTGAATTCCAGTGGGGCACCCACACTAAACAGTGTGGAAGAACCAGTGAGTTCACCCCTGCCTGTGGTTACACAAAGCCTGCTTCCCCCTCACTTCTTTATACAAGGAATTGCCACAATTACTAACTGTCAAGTCTTGAACTATTTCTTGTTGCTTCCACTCAACTCTGTGCCCACATTTATAAATAACACTTTTACTAAGTTATCCTTGGAGCACCCAGTTTGAGTGTGCTGCTTGCCTCATTTATGTACCCTTAAAAAAACTACTGAAGAATGCTGTATTTATAGTTATACTTACACATACACAGAAAGGGATTTTGGAAAAAACTGACAAATAGTATACCTTGAGCATCTCAATTAGGCTTTCTACTTATGCCTGTAGTGACCCTCTAAAATTACATATGAATTATACTGAGTATATGTAGTTTTCTGCACTTGGCATGTAAGAGTATATGACTTTGAATAGCTTCTCACAGGGAGATATGAAAGAAAGCAACGCAAATTAAGAAAAAATGTACTAGACTTTAGAGCCTGGTTCCTTGATGATGCTTTAATGTCTTCATCTTCTATGTTGGGTTACTACCAAAAACATTAAGGAAGATTATTTTCTTACCCTAGAATCCTTGAAACCCTTTGTAAGGGATTCAATATATTGATATTATTAAGATGCCCTACCTCCAAGAAATATTGGATATAATCACTCCAGATGATCAAAATAGGAGCAAAGTATCTCCTTAAATCTTTTTAGAGTCTACTCAGTAGCTTCCTGTTACTGAGTCAAAATATTTCACACTTGTAACGTCAAGGAATACAGCTTTAATTTAACTCATGTTTGCAGAGGGCTCAGTCCATGGCTGGCTAGCTCCAAAGCAGGAGCCTCATGGTAGAAAGTTTCGGGGAGCAAACATATTTCATAGTGGTCAAGAGGCAGAACACAGCGGAAGAGGGCCAACAAGAAATACACTGTCTACAGGGGAGTGCCATCTCTCACTGGGCTTCTCCTCCTAAGAACATATCCAACTGTGAATATCAGTGGATTAATCCACTAATGAGTATAGCACCCCATGATCCAGTCACCTCTTTACTAGTCACTTAATCTAGACAAGTTGAGGGCTGGGGATTTAGCTCAGTGGCAAAGCACCTGCCTGGCAAGCGCAAGGTCGTGAGTTTGGTTCCTGGTACCAGAGAAAAACAAAACAAAAAAAAAAATCTAGACAAGTTGACAAAATTAACTGACACATATACTTTATCTTAGTGTAAATCTAAAAGTGAGAAACTCACTGAACCCATAAAATAACACATTTGTTTTGACTAGTCAGATGAATCTAGGGGTCTCTGGTCACTATGTTCCTTTCTCAACTTACTTCAACTTTTAATGAAATATCTGTGTGTGTGTGTGTGTGTGTGTGTGTGTGTGTGTGTGTTTCCCAAGGTTGGTGGTAGATTCTATAACCGATACTATTATCAGGGCCAAAACCAATTTCTTGTAGCTAGGTATATTCTTTCAGCCATGAGCTCTATTTTCCACTTAAAACTCTGGACTTCAGTATAATACAAAACTTCCATAGCATTTTTTTCTTTGATGAACTATGAGGAAGATAACAGTAGTTGCTTCTTTTCTACATTGCAAGATGCCCTTTATCAGTATGTATTCAGAATCAAAAGTAAAAGTTTTCAATATAGCAAGTTCAGGAGTACTTTTGCAAGTACTTGTTAAAGATCAGACAGGTGTTGTGGCGAAAGCCTATAATCCCAGCACTCAGTAGGCTGAGGCAGGACTTCAATGCTAGCCTAGATTACAAAGTAAGTTCAAGTCAAACTGAATTGCACAGCAAAACACATCTCAGAAAAACCAAAACCAAACAAAATAAATCAATAAAAACAAAAACAGATAAAGATCAATGGTGATAGTTATTACTAAAACTGCAGAGGGATAAAATCTACTTGGGCAAGTTCTTTCCAGACAGATTCAGTGTGGACCAGCAGGGAGGTATTAGTACCAGAGATTACTTAATGGTGACTATTTTATTGACAGCATTCACATCTAGCTGCTAAGAGTCTTGGTTAATGAATGTCTTCCTGAAAATAATACCCAAAGAAAAGCAGATGGGACACAATATTAATGAATTTGTGTCACCACATTGCTTCCTGGGAAGAACAAAGACTGCACTCAGAACTAGGTTGAAATTCTTCTTACCATTCATAATATGTATGAAGGAGAAATATAACTCTTCTATGTCTTATTTTCTCATTGATAAAATGGGCATAATATTTACTTATGGGCATGATTGTAGAGCTCATAAAAAGACGGATATGAATCACTGCCTCATAAACCAGATTTCATTCTTATAAAACTCTTTGGAAGCATCAAGTGGTTATACTTACTACAATTCATTTTTTATGTGTTAAAAATAACTAAAACCTTGACTAATTAAATGCACAGTGTATTTGAAATCCAACTTACTAGGGAATAAAGAATTCATACAGTAATCATAGGATGTAGGGGCTGGGGATTTAGCTCAGCGGCACAGCGCCTGCCTGGCAAGCGCAAGGTCGTGAGTTCGATTCCCAGTACCAGAGGGGGGGAAAAATCATGTGATGTAACAAAAATAGAGTGTTTTTTATCAAGTTTGTATTCTCAAAGTAGAATACTATGCAGATAATAAAATGCATCTTCCTGGAGTGAGCAATTTTGTTAATTTATTGTGAAAAGGTATGATTTGTTTTTCAAAAATAAGTGATAGGGACCAGAATGAAAAAGAAGTATGTTATTTATAAAACTTGAAACTGGGGCTGGGGATTTAGCTCAGCGGCACAGTGCCTGCCTGTCAAGTGCAAGGTTGTGAGTTTGATTCCTGGTGTTGAAAAAAACAAAAACAAAAACAAAAAAAAAACTTGAAACTACCATGTCATTCAAGTTTCTTTGAACCACACACAGTACTTTATCCACATAGCCAGGACACAGGCATTGGTCAGCAATACCCTGGAATAAAAGCTGGAAAAGAAGATGAAGAATAAAAAAGATTTAGAATACCCAAGAAGAGTAGAACAGCTTTTCAAGGAACACTATGTCAAACCTTCATTTCTAATTAAGAATATGTCAGTTCCAGTGTGTTGTAAAAGTCTTATTAGCTAAATATGTAAAAGACAGGCCCTATCTTTCTAGAACTTCATCATGCATATTAAATCCAGATTTATCCAGTCTTTTCCCCTACAATCTTAAAATTAAGATTATACCATTATACTTAAAGATTATTAAATCCAATGTGGAGAACAAAAATTGAAACATGGACCAATGTTTGATGCTAGATATTTGTAACTGGCAGGATATGCTCTTTCTCCATAAATTTAGCTGAAATAACAGCCACTAGATGTGAATATGTTACAGAATAATGGAGTCTAAGACAGTTTTAATGCAAACTTGTTTTAATTAACAGTAATTATGTATAATTGTTTCCCGTTTCTTCCCCTTTGCTTCTTTTGTATTTTTCTCATAGTTGATTTGCCCTGATTTGAGGCAGGCTTTCATTGGTTGTTGTGGATTTGGGTCTGCTTCCCACTGGTTATTGAGCTTTTGTTATGCTGAACCTGTTTCTATTTGATTATTGCAAGGTTCCCCTGATGGGAACTTGATGAAAACCAAGCAGGGGGCACACAAATTGAAAAAAAGTTTAAAAAATCCAAGCCATTGTTGAAAGGAAACAACAGTTTAGCAACCATGGACAATGACATTATGTTTTCATCACTTTTGACTGTCACTATCTGGGTGCTATTTCGTGAGAGGATCAAAGCCTTAAAATTCTGAGAAATTGTTACAATATACTATTACTATATTACTAATATTATTATGTTATTATATATCATTAATATTGTTAATATATTATCAGTCATATATTACTAATTATATAATTAATTCTAATATAATTATATTAAATAATAGAGTATAACCATACTATTAATAATTATATGATTATCTAATTATTATTTATACATTATTAATTATTTTTAGCATATTATTACATTAGTGCTATATTACTAATATTGCTATATTACTATTACTATATAAGACACATTGTCAACCATTCTTGTGCTCAGAACATGTTTATCTCAGCCTTCTGGCCACTTTTTGAAACAGTTCTGAAAATCTTCATTCATGAGTATCTGTAACTGTGCTGGAAAGGAGTATACCTCTTGCTGTAACAACTTTTAAAAAATTTAAGCACCAAATATTTCAATCACACCTCATAGATATTCCTCTTTATTTAAATAATATTGTATTTTGGCTGCATACACCCTACCATGCACACACACAGCTATGTAAATAGAATTACCTCAGTCCTGTGGCTTTGCATTCCAGAAATGTTCCAGGTTAAAGGGTCATATGCACTGGCATTTAGAAGGTCATTATAAGAGGAGAAGGATCATCTTCAGATGGAAATGTTACACATTGGGATGAACTAAAGGGAAAAAACTGGAAAGAATTTACTATTAATGGTCATGGGCACTCCCCCTATTGAACTGATGAACTGAGTGATACTCAGTGAACTCCAAATCGCATGGGAGGTCAGAAGGGGAGGAGAAACAAAAATAATTACAAAGCAATTGAAAAATATTATTGAATAACTTGGCCCATGATTGATAGAGGGATCCTGAGTAGAACAGTTTCACAAGAGAAGTGAAGCTAAGAACAGTTCAGAGAAAGGTATCCAAGCATGGTTTAAACTGGAGTTTATCATTTCTGTTTACCATGGGATTTCTAGTATGGGCTCAAACTGTATCTGAAGACCAATAAACAGTCAGCGAGTATTCTGAGGACAAGAAATACATTTGCATTTTAGGAAAAGAGCTCTTTTAGCAGTGAACTGGAAAAGAAAGGAAATATTTAAAGGAGGGGGAAACAAATAAGTCAACTCTGTATCTGTGAGCTCCACATCCATGGATTTCACCAGCCCTGGATCAAATAATTCTTTAAAAAATTGATCTGTATTCAACATGTACCAAGTTTTCTCATTATTGTGTCATAAACAATACAAAGCAACAACTATGTGCATATTACTAGGTATAATTACTGTTACTTAGAGATTATTTAAAGTATACAGAAGGATGTGCATAGATTTTAAGTAAATTATACACCATTTTGTATAAGGAACTCGAGCAAACTTACTAGAAAAATGTAGCTTTTGTGTATAATGTAAAAGAATAATTGAGTGAGTATGGTAATATAATCTATGTTTGGATCTCTAACAAAATGTGTTGCTTTCCAATATTTATCATTAGGAATATAAATATCTTTACATATATTTGCATTGTAATTTTTAATAGTAATGGGTTAATTTTACTAAAAATAATAAAAGATACAGTTAGGATAGCTTAGGGCTAGATTATATATTTTTAGATAATTTCTTTCATTTTGAATCAGTCTGAACTCTACACACCTAATATTTGCACACTTTAGACTCTTTGCTATGGGAAAGCAGAGGTAAAAGATGAAGGAAAGCGTCTAATGAAGTGCCAAAGACAACTGGGAAAAAATGCCCAGATCCAATCATTCTCTGAATAGGTGCATCTACACGTTTGTCATCTAACTCTTCTTCTGAATATCATAGCACAAATTAGCCAGTGTCATTTTGTTCATTCATATCTATGTGCAGGTCTATATATTGCACTTTATGTGATACAGATTTATTTGTCCAAGTTTGCTTTAAATTATTTTTATGGAGCCCATTTCTACTTGAAGATGGACATATACATTGTTTTATATAAAGCAAATTGTTTTGAGCTCCACTACTAATAAAGAAGAGTTCACAGCAGACAGGTACTTAAAACTTGGCCAGTGCGGGCAGGAACCACAGTAATGCTCTTCGGATGGGTTACATGCAAACTGCCGCCCATTGCACCAGTGAAGCCAGAATGAGTGGGCAGGAATTCAATATTTTGTGTAAGAGACCGTTTTTATGATTTTAAACATTTCCTTGGCATTACGGTTTGCTTGTGGGAGATGATGAAAACCTGGTTTCACAAGAGGACCTTTTGTTTAAGGGGAAACTTCAAGAAGAGTGATGCTTTATGTAAAATCAAGTTTATTCAATTGCTAAATGCCCTTTGCTATTATTGAATGCATTTGTATTTTAAAAGATTTCCTTGCCTTTCATCTCCATTTCTACTTCATCTCCCTTAAAAATAGCAAACTCACTGTTGTATTTTAAAAGTATAGTGTAAATACTTAAATATGAAACACACACACACACACACACACACACACACACACATATATATATATATATACATACATACTTTTCTTGATCTTGTGGAAGGAAAAAAGCTTCAGATTTACAATAACAATATCTTTTGCTATTATTATCCTTGCAAATTGAAATTAGATTTTTTTCAGAGTGAGTTCTTCATAAAAAATTAAGCTTTTTTTTTTTTTTTTTTGTCTTTTTGAGACAGGGTCTCACTATTCAGTTCAGGCTGGCCTTCAGCTCACTTTGTAGCCCAGGCTGGTCTCAAACTCGCAACAATCCTCCTGCCTTAGCATCCCAAGTGCTGGGATTACAGGCGTGCACCACCATGCCCTGCAGCAATCTGTTTATAATGAAAAATACTTTAATATTGAATTGGGTGACTGACACATAACGGTAATCATTTTTCTGGTCCTTTGGAACTTCTTTCTACAAATTGGGGATTGAAGACTTGCAACAATGCCTCTTCCCTAAGGGACCTTGATTTGTCTAATTTTAAAATCACTCTTTTCTTCCTAACAATTGTCCCTTTAAAATGGTCAAAGCTATTTAGAATCTAATATCTTGGAGATAAATAAGACAAGACCTTAGTGATTGTTTTTGTCACGATAGATTTCTTTATTGCTGTCCTCAGAACGGCTGCTCCTCTTGATTCCTAGGGGTGAAGACCTTGGCTGAGGCATCTTCCCCCTATTGTGTCTCTCCTAAGTCCTCAAACTTTTGCTGTACACTAACGCTAAGCTTGGGTTTAGTGAAAATTGTGATATTTTGAAAGATGTAAAAATGGAACTGTGTGCTTTGACTAATTTTTTATTCACTTTTTAGTGAAATTCAGCCATATACCTGTCTCAGTTAAAATAAACCAATATAATATTTCCATTTAGGATTGAGAAGGGACGTTTGATAAGAAAGGAATAAAGATCTGGGTACACATGCAATTATTTCCTGCATAAAAATTTTGAAAGGATGAAAAATTTCAATTATAAAGATTGAGCCAATAACTTTCATCCTGAATGTTTTTGTCTTAATATAAGGAAATCATCTTACTCTGCCTTTATTCTATCCTCTCCCACTTACTTCTGTTAACATAATTTTAAAAAGTAGAAACCCAACAATTATATAGAAGAGTTTCCACATTCTGACACTTGCTGATGATTTCTAAATTTTAGTAACACCAAACTTTCATAGTTTCCTTGGAATACACCATGCTTGGTCATAGTGGTAGCCCAGGCAAACTTGGCAATTAACTTCTAGAGAGAATTCCTGTCTACTTCATTTTCAGAAAGCAGCTCGTGCATTACCTCTGCGAAGTCTACCTCAATGGAACAACAGATATTCTCAGTTTTCCAAGCACTTGGTAGTATGTCCATTTTCATATCCGATTAACAGTGTTTTCATATCTGCCTCACCAATAGGACAGCAAACTCTGGCAAAAGGACATCTTTTCTCTCTTTCCATATTTCATAATTGCTCACCTTTCTTCTCACAGATGGTATATAGTAAGTTTTCCTAACATATTTGTTTAATTAAATTGTATAAGTGCACCTGTATCATAAAATTTAGAAATTTCCTTTAAAAATCATTTCTCCCTTTTTCATTGTGTATTGTTTCTTTCAAAATATCACAAAAACTGTTTACTTATTCAGCAAATTTGTTGAATGCCAGAAACATACTTATCTTGACTTTTACTAGGCTAAGGTATTAATACAGTGATAGTAACAGTGAGGAGCTTTTGGTTCTTATACTGAACAGAAGAATTAAAATGTATAGCTTCCCTCAAAAATCTCCTGTCTGTTGGGCCTGTGTATAATTCCAGCATTCTGTGAGGCTGAGGCAGGAGGATCACTCCTAGGCAATTGAGCAACTTAGCAAGACCTTGTCTCAAAATTAAAGTAAGTAAATAAATTGATAAATAAATGAATTTGTAAAGTGCTGGAAAAGGTCTTCAGTGCAAAGGCCCAGAGGCCAACTCCGGTACTACCGCCCCCCAATCACCATCTCACCTTTTCTTTGGAGCCAACCCCGGAGATGTGTCACTTCAGCCATGTATATTAATATTCTGCATAATCTTGCATTTTGGTCTTCCTTCGTTAATATTGGCTGCTCTTGAGGTCACTTGAGAATGGCATCTCACAACTGCCATCTGGAGCTGCATTCACAGTGGTGATGTCGAGTAGTCTAGAGAGTTTTTCTCTACAGTTTCCAAAGTGCAAATCCTGAAGTTCATGAGCAATCAATAAAACTTGCATTCTACATATCAGTGAGGGAAATACTGTTCCACAAACTCAGTACCCTGTTTGCAGTACTAGCTCCTCAGAGCCACTCTAACAATGGGAATGTATTAGTTTTAGAGTTTTGGAGGCTAGAAATGTGAGATCAAGGTTTCAGCTGGGTCATGGTCTCTTCAGAGGCCCAAGCAGGACACCAGTTTTGTCTCCTCTTGCTTCTGGTGGTTGCAGACCCTGGCCTTCCTTCACTTAGGAAGGAACTGCTGCAGTTTCCGCTGTCTTCTCCCCTGTGTGGCTGGATCTTATCATTTTTGGGGACAGCAATGGTACCAGATTTAAGAATCACCCTGACCGATCATGGCCTTTTCTTCACTAGCTCTTAACTACAAGGAGCCTACTTCCACATAAGACCACATTCAGTTTCCTCAGTGGTGTGTCTTTTGGGGACATGATCTAACTCAGGAAGTCACTACGTCCTAAAGTACAGTGTGTTGTGATAAATCATTTTATTTATGAAGCTGTTTCCCAGCTCTTTATGCCTAGGCCTGCACTAATCATCCTGTCTTCCTTAGTTAAGCTCCTAGAAGCATAAACTTCCTCTGAAAAGTTTCACTCATAGTAATAAGACCTTTCTCCTGCAAATAACACATTAACTGATAGTGATCCAGGACTTCTGCTGCAGTACTTGTCTATGAAGATGAAAGGGAAATAATACGCAATCTCTTTCCTCAATGAAGTCATAGTCTAGTAGGGGAGATGGTGTGATATAGTAACGTGCTAAATGCTGTAACAAAGGAGTCCTGGGCTGCCTTACATTCCAAGAGGGAGGATTTAACTCTGCCTGTAAGCGATGGCAGAGAAAAAAATAAACTGGAGAGCTACTCAGTGACTACATCTTGAACAGCATTTCAAAGCTGGTTAAATTAATCTTGTTGACAAGGAGAACTGATTAAGGATATTAAAAATGAAGTGAATGGATACAATGGAACAATTATTCTGTCTTCAGAGGAATGAATTAGAAAGTAGATATGACCAGAGGAAGGAGGATAATATTTTATTAGACAAGATATCTGAAAGACTAGCGGATGTAGGAGTGGGTGGGAGGGTACAGATTTCAAAGACGCTTAAGAACGACAGTACACGGGAGAGATAGATATCTGCAAGCAGCTCAGTACTCCCAGGTTTCCAGTGTGGGCTGTTATTTACATGAGGAAAAACACTTGCAGGGATAGGAAACTGAAGGGAAAAGATAGACTGTAAGGAATGATGATCTCGATTTATTGTTCCTTTTCAAGTTTGTTTTTGTTTGATTTTTGAGGTAGAAAGAAAGTTTCAAATAGATTCTTACTGTGTAGTTCAGGCTGTCCTTGAGCTCATGGAGATCCTCCTGCCTCAGCCTCCCATCTGCTAGAATTTCATGCATGTGCCTCCATGCCTTGAAGTTCAATTCTAATCCTAAACAAAACCTAGCAATTTCATTTAAAGTAACACTTGTTATTCCCAGCCTTCAACACCATTGTGCCAATTACAATAGACTTTTTTTGAAAATGGTTTTCCTTTATTAGCTGTCTTAGTTTCTGTGGCTGGTGTAACACTGTGCCACAGCGTTGGTGGCTTGGAGCAACAAAAGTGTATTCTTTTAAGGTTCTGGTGATCAAAAGGTCAGAGTCAACGTGTCACTCCCCCTGAAGGTGCTAGTCGGGAACGCCTTCTCTCACTTCCCAGTTGCCTCGGGTGTTCCTTGGTTTGTGATTTTGTAACTCAGAGCTCTATCTTCCCATAGGCTTCTTTTGTGCATATTTCAAATCTGCTCATTTTTCCATTGTAAGGCAACTTTGGTTTTAGATTTAAAGCCTTGTTGAATAATCCAGGCTAATTTCATTTCCACACTCTTGATTTAATTATACCTAGAAAGATCCGTTTTGCTGGAACAGATCACCTTTCCATATTCCAGGTGGACCTGTCTTTCAGGGTGTGGATAGATTCGCCATTCAGCAAAATACACATGTTATAATAAGAACGTTTTCATTACAGTTCATAGCTATGTCATAGGTTGTTTTTTTGTTTTTGTAGACATAAATTTCTGTTCAAACTTTTTAGTTTAAAATTTCTTTTTTATAGATGCTTTCTTTTGCATGTCTACAGGGAACAATTGTCAGTGTAAATGTAATCATGTGAACTCTGTCCACAAGAGCTAAACCAAATGTCTTGTCAGACATGAATCTTATACTCTCATTAAGGGAGAGCAACTACTGATTCACATAGGTGCGACCAAATGACTGAGCAGACATATTGTAGGAACAAATACAAGTCAGTGTGTGAGGCCAGCTTCCTAATTTTCTCTTGGGGAAAGTTTCTGTGCACTCTCTTGACAACTCTGAACTAATTCTCAACTCCTCTGGACATTCTAATATTGTAGATGGCACTAAACATGCTTCTATAAATTTAATCTATAGTAGCCAGCAGTGTATTAGACTGTCAGTAATTTTAGGATTTGCTCTTTCATCAATACAGTACAATGTTATTGTTAGTAAAGTCAATACTTTTTAACATATCTTATTGAATATCATAACTAAATTCTAAATTTTGCTATTTAAGAAGTCATGTATTTACAAATGTGCATTAAACATGTACTATGAGCTCCTCTAGGGTGAGAAAAACATTTTATTTGTCTTCATGTCCTCAGTGGATGATGTAATGATCCAATGGTAATCAAAATGCACTTGGCCGGTGAGTGACTGCTTCGATGAACAAGTAAATCCTGACTCTGTCAGGGGAAGCAAAAGCAAATGACATTCCCTTGAAGTGAAGGTGTTCATTTTAGCATCAGTTTTACTATACTGTGTTGTAATTTGCATTTTCTAACTTTTAAAAGAACTTTTATAGCCTGGTAGAACAACAAAATGCTGATTAAAAGATTCATGTATAATTAAGGTTACTGCTGTCCTCACATAATTGCAAAAATACAGTTCAAAATGTAACTGCAAGTATATTTCAGAGAAACAAATATTGAGTATTTTTTGAAAAGATGGATGAATATGCTGTTTGCCATTCATTTATTCATCTATGCATTTATTCATCTATCTATTCATTTATCGATCAGATATTTTCCAACTCTCCAGTACACACGAGATTCTCTGCTAGTAGTGCTGACTCTGGCTGTATTAGAAAATATTTGTGTTAAGAATGATGCCAGTGTTCTTGATTCAGAAGCTTTTGGTTTGATTTTTGTAAAGGTATTTCAATTTTTAAAATGTTTGGAAATATTGTCTGTTTAATGTGAAATAACATAAAATTATCAAGTGGTTATTTTTAGTAATAATTTTTATCACTCGGTACTTTTCTCTGAGTAACTTCAAAATATTATAGATATAAGTAGAAAATATATTTCTTTATAATTGTACAGTGCTTAAGGATAGGTAAGTGTAAATAATGAAGGAGAAAGTTTTTTTTATTTTTAGCAACTGTTCTCTTGATGGGCAGTAAAATAAACTGACCAGAAAATATTTGTAAAAGCAAAGGATATGGTAGAACTAGTACTAAACATTTTAAAAATATGTAGTATATTCTATTAGTTAAAAAAGAATTCAAAAATTAACATTTGAGCATTTTTTTCAGTGTGTAATTGTATTCGTATATACCTCTTAGGAAGCTGGTTCACCATAAGAAATAACAATACAAAGTCATTTTATGAAATAATAATAAACAGTAGAATAAAAATTATAGAATGCATCTAGATTATTCCTTTGGTCTTGTGGATGATTTTAAGAGACAATAATTTGTAGAACAAATAGCTTATTCATTGAATTTAAAAAGACTTTTTTATTTTGCAAACAGAAAAGGGAACCTGATTTCCAGGAAAGTAATTAAATAGATTTATTGTGATTTCAACCACATTTTACTAACTTTTCTGTTCATTGAAGGTTTTTAAGAGTAAATTATTTGATATAAATAACAGTCAAACAAGGCCTAGCAGATACAGGGGGTAATCAATAAACATTAGCTACTATGTATTACCATTAGTGAGCATTCTAATGTAGCAACTGCTGTATAACCGTATATCAGCTAATCTGAAGCAATTCATTTTAAATTCATTAGTATTTCAGATTGTACAGAAAAATTGTTCTGGCTAATCAATAGCAATGCTTCCTTAATGTCAATTTTAGTATTAATCACAATCTCAGGATGCTTAAAATGTAAAGACATATACTTCATAGAATTAATGATGTATAGTATCACGCCAGTGGGTACAATGTGCATGAGAGTTTCCTTTGGCAAAATGTGTCTATCGGCCATAACAACGTGATAATGTTTTCATTGCCAGTTCAAACCATAGGAATTGGGGACGATGATCACCACACAAAACCTGGTATATTGATTCTTCTGAGTCACGAACCCTAAGCCAGGGCTCCAGACAGGGCTCTATCAACAAACTTATTTCACTGCTTTTTAGATTTTAGAATTTTAAAAAATTCATATTAAACATGATGCCCATTGAAGTGTCTGTGAAAAGTTTCAAAAAAATATACTAGGATAGCAAGTCGACTTAATAATTTCTTGGTTTTGGATTGTTTTCCCTAAGTGTGTCTGTGTGTGTGTGTGTGTGTGTGTGTGTGTACACACATATATGAGAAAATCGTTTGAAATGGTGTTAGTTGCTTCTTACAGCATGCACCACAGTGACCAGCTAGGCTTCACAGTGACCAGCAGTTTCAGGGGGACAGAAGCAACCGGAACTGGAACAGGAACTATTACCCCGGCAACTAAGAAACTGAAGTATTCTGGCTAGGGGGCCATTCTGTATTACGCTACCACTATAACAAAAATGTACACACACTTTATCTCATTATTGCGCCTCGCACTTTGTAAGTGTCCAAGAAATATTGTTTGATTATAGATATGAACACCACTTAAAAGACTCCCTGCTCCTTTCCGATGCTGGGGAAAGTGGTATAGTACTTTAGATGTTCCGCGTCTGCCCTCTGGAGGTCACGGCTGCAAGGTTTTGAAGTCTGTGCTACGCCTTTCACTCTGAAAAGACTTGAGAAACTGTTTTTGAAGGATGTTGTGACTTGTGTCTTAGTCACCTTCTGCCCTGGAACAAAATACTTAGCAGCCACAACTTGAACGAGAAGTTTGTTTTGGCTCGTGGTTTCAGTGCATGGTCGGCTGGCTCCAAGGCAGAGATGGTAAGGTGGGAGGGCGGGACGGATACAAACTGTTCCGCCCTCTGCTGGCAGGAAACGGAGCTGGAAGGACCATGGACACCCGCAGCCAGGCTCCAGCTCCCAGAACCACACCAATCTACTGAACTCGCAGAAGGAGAAACCCACTGATGAGTATAGCGCCCCACGATTCAGTCACTTTCCAAGTACGTGGGACCTTAGGGGGACACTTTAGAGTTAAAGCACAACACCTGGTAAATCTTTGTTTTTTGTGTTTATATTGAATTCAAGGCACTATATATTCTAATGTTAGGACTGTATCTATTTATAGAATGCAAAAGAATGCATTTCTCTGTAGTAGATCATTTCATGTGTACCTGTTGAATTGATTTGATTACGTAGCCAATAATGAGATAGTATATATTAGAGAAAGAGCTAGCCAAAATGCAAATGAAGCATTAAGTAAGCACCTAGGAGCTGGGCACAGTGGCACACACCTATAATTCCAGGAGACCAAGGTAGGAGGATCACTGCAAGTTCGAGGCTAGCCTGGGCTACAAAGTGAGTTCAAACCCAGCCTGAACTGAATATTGAGATCCTGTCTCAGAAAGACAAAAATAAAAAAGAACCTAGCAAAAATTTGTGAATGAATAATTAGTGAAAGGCTGTTGCTAATATTTATCATACTAAAGTAAGTTGATCTCAAAATATATTGAGATTGATTTTGATAAATTACATATTGATACATTGATAAATTACATATTGATGACATATTCAGTGTAATCAGCTAGGTTACAATTAGGCTACAGTTAGGCTCAAATTCATTATTTTGAAAATAAAAGTAAAATTTAAATACATTTTTTAGCAATGGCAATATTTAAATAATTTATGACTAACACTTCTCTATAATGTGATAGGGCCAAGTCTTTCTGCATTTATTCTCTCATAGCTTGTTTGTTCTGGTTAAGGAAGATGCTAGGAATTTACCTCAAAAGTTTCCTGTTTTTTCTTAATTGAGTAGCAGGAAATAGGAATCTCACAGTCCTGGGATTAATCCATCAAATTTAAAACATAAAGTCAGAAGACAGGTTTGGAATAATTTCCTAGAAATGAGTTGGCCAATTTATATAAACCCACTGATGTAGGGAATTAGAGATGAGAGGAATTTATGATCCCAGATTTGAAATATCTTTAGGTGTCAGAAGTAAAGATGCATACAGTATCTCATATGGTTCCAGCTAATGTATCTATTCATTCTGAGAAAAGCAAGAGTGAAGTTTCTTTTTAACATATTAAAGCTGTCCTACTTGGTGATGGCTGGTGTATTTCTGAATGTGGACTTTCAAATTTTCAATATAAAGGAGCCAATTTGATAACTTAAAGTGACAACCCTAAACTTAAAGATTTTAAATTTGTTGCCTGTTCTGTATGGAAAGTATTGTGATTGGTTTTATCTTAATGCAATTTTTACTTCTCGCTATAAATATTTCTATCTTACAGTTTTAGTTTTGAAAGCTTATGGTCATAACAATACTGTTATAGCCCATCTTCATCTGCATTGCTGAGCAACGCTGCAAATAATCTTACCAATACTGGTCATACTAATGTTAACAGTTAACACTGGTCAAGCACTTGTGGAAGACATATAATGCACTACTACCTGCTTCACATACATTAGCTAATCTAATATTCACAGGGGTACTAGAATGTAGACTTTCGCTGAAGGAACTTACTCTCTAAGAATTCATACAACTTGCCCAAGTTCACCTGGCCAGTGAGAAACCTCATCTCTTTTAGTGCCAAACCTGTGTTCCAACTCTGCCCTATCGTGCAAACGCTCTAGACCAGTCTGTGGAAGATAAACATTTGTCCTCCACATTTTCACATCCTGTTCTAAGTCCATATGAATAAATTCCTTGTCTTAATAATTTACTGAAGTTCTAAATTTGAGATTAAATCATGTTTATGCTAATTAAGTTGATGTGTTAAAATTTGACACAGATGTAACAAAGGAGACCTCCACATTCCCTTGTCTTAATCTTCATTTAGCTCTCTGCTTAGGGTAGTAAACCTAGAAATAAAATGAAGAGAAAAATTAGGTGGCATAAATTTGCTGCACATTCTGGTTCATTGATTCTAATGTCCTTATTCATCACAAATTATGCCAGGTTTCAAAATAAAAAGACAATAAAATACCAACCGGTCACTGTTGACTGATGAACCAAGAATTTAAGTATCTGTTTGCTGAATTTTAAGCATTTTGATAGAAACAAGATGTGGATTTAGTCATTACAGGTTTTCACAGAACGATGGTAATTAAAGACGTGTGCTAGTATTGAATTTGAACCTGAAAAAAAAAAAAATCCATTGTCAACAGTACCTTGACTTTTTCAAGTCTTTAAGTTGAAGTTTGTGAATCACTTCAACTGAATTTTACTGGACTCCCTGAAAGTGCATGTAATATATCTTGTAATTCCTTGATGTATGCCTGTGCTTTGATTCGAAAACTGAAGGACGGCACTCTAGAGCTGCTCAGTTTTGAAACAGCCTTTGTGATCTCTCCTGTGTTTACTGGAAAGCACAGCAGATCAGTCTGATGAGACTGCTTTTAAGTTTACTCTTCGAATACTTACCTGGGAAAATTAAACTTCCTTCCCTAAGTTCTTGGAGCTTCTGTTCTTTCCCTGGTAAAGGGATCACAGTGCTATTTACCTTAAAAATTGGAGAGCTCAATTAAATAAGCAGTTTGAGTTCATGGCAGAATATATGGTTCTTTCCTGCTACATCCTCACCCTGTTCACTTTCACGTTTCTCCTGAGACCCCCTATCTGTGATAAAATCTGACATTTACCATTGCGCATAAGGCACCTGATACACTGCCTGAGTTAAACTGTGTAGTTCAAGTCTCATCTCTAAAATTACCTTTCACTATCTCTCATGAATTTACAATAAAAGAGAAAATTTCCAGACTCCAAGACTATTAGTTGCAAATAATAGGCCTTTTACAGCACTAATCTTAATATTTTTTTGAACTATACCTTCAAAATAAATATGTTGGCTATATTTGCTTTCATAATCTCCTTTGGTAGCCTACCTTCACTGGATTGGTAATATCTGTCTTTTATGGGATCATCATTGTCTTAGCTTATCAGTGTGGAAATGCTGACATCTTCACTTTTTAAATTTATTTTTTCATTATTATCCTACATTCCCATTCCGTTATTTGCCTTCAGAACATCTCATCTCTCAATACGTTCTCGACCCTCATGAGGGCTATCATTGCCCTTGAATCTCTCTGTCTCAAATCTAAATTTCCAGGGGCTGGAGATTTAGCTCTGTGGCAAAGCGCCTGCCTGGCAAGCGCAAGGTCGTGAGTGCGATTCCTGGTACTGGAAGAAAAAAAACAAACACTCAAATCTAAATTTCAATTGTAGCATCTGTCTTCTGTTTCCTGAGGTGATTCTTCACAAACCCTAAATGTACTGTTCAGTTAGGCAGTGTTTTTCACTATCACTGCCCACTCCCAGTTGCTGAGATGACTCAGCAGGATGGTGACACCCAGCCTACTGGTGTTAAAGTCCCCTCCACCTCAGACCTACTTTTCCCGTTCAGTGTTTGGTGAATATTTTGTAATTACATTTTATTATCTCCTTTGGATAAAATATCTTTAAACTCACCAGACTTGCTTTAATATTGAACTACTGTGAATTTATCAAATCTTGATAACTGTTTAAAAAAGAAAAACCTAATGACAACAGTCACTATATATGTGAAACGAGAGAAATATACAAATATTTTGTATGCCCTCCTTCAACTGATCTTTATTGCTTCTAAACATGGTATTTTAAAGGTAAATTTGAATTTTAAGTCATAGTTAATTTGAGTTTATTGCTAACATCCACTTAGCTTCATTTCCATTTAAACAATGTACTCTATTTTCTTTTGACATTGTAATTTATTAGCTCCAAAACCTGGTTTTATTTAAAGTATATTGCTTTGATTTCTGCTTCAGTATAGTTATTATCTGTTAAGCAGTTTTTAAGTAGTTGAATCAAGTAATTTTCTTCTGTTAAAGTTTTGCATTTTCTTTATCATAAAAAATAAGTATTAGTTGTAAAACAAACAAAGAACAGAGGAAATTATCTTGTCAATCACATAACACTTCCTATGTAACCCTTTTGTTTTACATTTATTTTAACATTTGCATTAGCAATTCTTTTGACTTCATTAAATTTTGACTTGGTTTTTCCTCTTAAGAATTATACACACACACACATACCTGGAATACCTATCATACTGCTTAAATTTCACAAAATCCTTAAAGATGTCTCTGGTTTGCTACTCTGTTTGAATATTACTCTGTTTACATTTGGGACTTGGGGGCAAAAATCATTACTGAATTTTGAGAATATTGTTCTCCTATCATGTACCGCCATATATTTGCACTAAGAAATTTGACAATAATAACAAACACTTTCCTTATGTAATAACCAGTATGTTAGTGTTTAAACTTGTGAGTTTTGGAGTTAGAGTGTGTCTGCTCAAATTCTACTACCAAAACACTTTACTAATAACTTTGATCAAAGTATCATTTGCTTCATTTTGTTTGTTCATCGAAAAAAATGGGAAGAATATACTGCTTCGCACAATGAAATGTACACAATAAGCTCTGTAAATATTAGGCAGTATGTTATTTTTGTTATACTTAACATTCTTTTTAGAGTTTTAGGTTCTGTGTCTTTGTATTTGGTGTTCTGTGATTTCTTCCTGTTGAATTTAAGTGTAGCTCTTTTTCTTTCATTTCATACCAGGTAAACTGTGATAGTAACAACCACAAAGAGAACTCATCTTTTTCAGCACTAGATTATTGTCATTTACTTTTCTTTGTTTGTCTTCTTGAGAGGGCAATCCTTGGAGATACTCCCTTTGTTCATGTTTTTGTTCCATCACGTTGAGGTGTAGGGGGAAAACCTTAGCTTCATCTTCTCACTCGTTATTTACTTTTCAATTGCAATTTTTCTTTGCCCTTCAGTTTATCCGACGAGATCTTTGACACTCATTTGTGTATTTCTAACACTTCCATTTGTCTCCATAACAAAGTGTTAATTTTTTTATCAAAATGCGGCACTGTTTTGAATCTTTCTAAAATGATTTACTGTGTTCACTGTAAGCTATTTTCTATTTGCATTATCATCTCTGTTTTTCTTAATATTAGTTATGCTTGTTTTTTGCCTCACAGCTATTCATTCTGAAATATTGGCCCTGTTATCTCTTTGTTTTTTTCTTTCTTAATTTATTTTTGCTCATTTGCTTTTGGGGTTCAGTTTAAATTAGGGCAAGCTTAGCTATTGTTCTCTGCCCATCACAAGTGTCCAGGTCTTCACAGATTAATAACGGGGGAGCTATACCTAGCTTCAAATAGATGACCGCTTGTACTAACTTCTGTTCCTTGTATCAGTTAATCCATTTACTGCAGACCCAAAGGATTCCCACTGCTAGAACTCCTCTCCTGAGTGCACTTTAGGTTCCAGACTTCCTCTAGTCTCTTACCACAGCTGGTTACATCAGCTTCCTAGATATTTGGGGGATGTTTTTCTTTGTGAATATTGGTCCATTGTTGGATTTATGTGTTTCTCTTAGCATTATTATTTGGTCATGTAAATGGGCACTGGGAGTGAGAATATTGTGCTGGCATGACACAATAAAGATGATTCTTCATAAGATCTTCATAAAGATTATTCTTGAGCACATTTGTTTTATTTTACTAGTAACTGTTTAGTAACAATCATTTGGTGCAATTCTTTAGAAATGGATATATAAATGTTAGCCCCTTTCTACATAACAAATTCCCAACACTATCAAGGATTTATTATTAAATGCTTGTGCTTATGAGGTTAAATGTATCTTACTAAGTTATCGGAACTTTCTTAGCACATTTCTTTCTGAAGCTGCAGAGAGCCTGTTGCTTCATATGGTATCGATAACTCTAGGATGGGGCAATATGTGCATATTAGTTTAAATGCTTCATAAAATTTTCTTCATATCAAAGAAAGAGATGGTATTTCATCTTGTCTTGATTTTTCTTCTTGCCATCACTTTAAAGTTGATTCTGCTAGGTTAAAATCTATCGGAGCAGAATAAACAAATAACTTTTTCTGAAAAGTGTGCTTCTCATTTGAGCTATGCTGTACACAGCACATCTTCCTGTGGTAATGAGCTGTTAAGGATTCCACTAATGGCAGTTTAGTAGCTGTAGCTAAGGATTTCCCTACCAATAAATCTAGTTTCCTTGGCTATTAGGCAGAAATCCTTGCATAGCCTCTTAGCTCAAGTGACACTGATTAATGGCCACAGAAAATAAATATTGTTCTCAGGGAGCAAACATACCCTATAAAACCATTCAAATCTAAGCCAGGAAATGTAGGATTCTGATACATTTTTGAAAGGTCTGGTAACCTAAGAGGATAGTGAGTAATAAAACGACATACCTGAATATGAAGGAATTAAAAAAATTAAGGGATATAGGCTATTATTACAAAATGAAGTAATAACTTACCTTTTGTTTCAGCAACCACTATCTATATCTAGTTTTAAAATAATTGTTGGAATCTATGCCTGCTTAAAGAAATTATTTAATAATTCTTTGAGTCTAGCAAAATGAAGATATACATTACTATTTAGAAACCTAAATTTTAAAAAGAATTCAATATCTCGAATACACTGAAAGCAAATTTTATATATTTGAAACCCACATTTTATGTTTAAAACATCAAATAATCTACTCTTAAAAGTTTTAGGTGTTTGTAATATTTTATTTTCTACTGAAAGATAAAATATAAAAATGAGAGATGCTAAACATTCTCTTCCTTATATATGAATAGGTGCTCAATGTTGGATGTGCATTTTTCTTTACATTTAGCACGAATATAAATTTTCTCTTCTTTGTAATGTCCAGAATTAATTGCATAACAATTACCTTTTTGTAGATTTACATTCCTAAATATATTTTATTATGTATAATATGAAGTTTGTATTTGTAATTATACCTATATGTATACTTATTGTGATCTTGTTACTTTTTTTTAACCTTGGTAACTATATTGTTCTGGTTTTATAAATTCTTATTGACTTAATATTTAAGTCAGTTTAAAGTCAACTTTAAAACGATTATCCATGTTGCTGTAACAAATTTCATTGTTACATTCACATTGTTACATTCACATTGTTACATTCACATTGTTACATTCACATTGTTACATTCACACTGTTTAGAATTTCAGGCTTCCAGTTCAGGTTAAGCTTGAATGCATGGTTCTTTCCCATAGAAGAGAGGGCAAATGATGCTAAAGGAGGGAACCTATAACTTTTGTTTCTTCTCATTTGAGGCCCTCATCCAAACTTATATTGTTTCTACCCCCAGACTGGCTCCTATGAAAATTGATAGCAAAAATCTACGGAAGTATGAGACAATTAATATTGTAAAAATTTGTCTACACATGGGGAATAGCCATCTGGGAGCTGGGGATTTAACTCAGAGGCACAGTGCCCGCCTGGCAAGCATAAGGTCATGCGTTCGATTCTGGATACTGGAAAAAAACAAACAAACAAAAAAGAAAATACCCATCTGGTCTAGGAAAAATTGTGTGATTTCTAATCTCTCACTTACTCAAGGTCAGTGTTAGTAGCTGGCCATTTAAATTTAATATTGGTGTAATAAACTCTAGGTAGCATGATCTGAGGATCATTTTTAACACTCAAAACCTGTCAAGGATAATACTAACAGCTATCGAAGTAATATATTTTAAATTATTTTTCTTATTGCCAAGTAAAACATGAGTGACAACTGGTAATATTGATACCTTTTTTACTTTTAAAAAGTGAGGTTATAGTCTTTTCCATAAAATGACAAAAAATTAGAAGCCAAATATATTTTAGACTGAAATTACTAAGTTATTACTGTGCTTTAACCAGAGACAAAATTATAATATGCTAATTTGTAGGATCATGATAAAAACTATCATTAAAAGAGAGTCCTTTAAAGAGAGGCAGAAAAGAATAATTGGTTGGCCTGTTCCTAACTGTCAAACTAAACTTGGTAAAGCAGTATCTTATATTAAACAAACATGTAAGATTTTTTAAAGTTGAAAATATTACAACATGCAAAAAGGAAGTCAGTGTCCAGAAATCATACATAGCAGCAAATGTAATTAAAGCAAAATGCTGCATTTATAGCTACAATTATTATAGTAAATAAATGAACATGAATAATTTACAAAGGAGTAAATGCTGAGAGTTTTGTGCAGGTACTGATTTCATGGGGACTTATTTCCACTCACTTGATTTTTCTATAGCCAGTCACTTAACTTTACAAAAACAGATTAATTCTCTCTTAGTTCAAGGCATCTGCAGCTAATTAAAATTAAATATAACTCAGGAATCTGAACTACTAAGAAGTTTGCAAGACATTTAGGAGAAGACCATTTAGAAATATTAGAGGAAAGGCTGCTCTGTGCATCCATCTGATTACAGGAAGTTGTGCTATTATGTTTTATATCATGTTCAAGTACATGAATTCTAAAAATACACAAATGAGAATTAGTGGAAAATTGATTTATGCTAATGGTTGAAAGACTAATTCAACTGCTTATTTTATCATGAAATCAGTTACTAATATATTCGGTCTCTTTAATTACGGCAGTTGATAAAATCAGATAAATGGGAAGCATGGAGTTATATGGGAAAACTACTTTTCTCATTTAATAAAGGCTGTTATGGGTCAAAAGAGAATAAGCTGTTATTTATTAGATTCTGCTCAAAATTTAATGGTTGCTTTGTTGAGAGATTTTTTTGTAGTTGAATTAAAATAAAAATTTCTAGAGAAATAACATAATACAATATTTTGAAACACTGGACCTGACTAAATGTTCTATCTGTGTTTTCTTCAATGATTAAATACTAACATGACTCCTACTGGCCTTTGTTATTATTTTGTTCTCCACCGAGTAAAGAAGAAGTGACCAAGGTAAACATGAGAGCAGCAGATAATACTTTTATGTGTAAAATAAAGAAGATTATCGTATACATCACCCTATAGAAGGTGATTATGGATGTCTCATTTAATCCCCACGACCACCACTAACATATTATTGTCATGTAACTATTTTCAACAAAATTATGTGTCCTTATTACAAAGGAAACATAAGTACTTTAGTAACTGCAAAGGAAACATGAGTATTTTAGTCACTACAAAAATAGTTTAGTCTTTACTTATCACTGAGACACAATAGTGGACACCCACAATTGTGAGGAGAGAATCGTTTGCCTCACGTTTTGGGTCCATAGCTGGCCAACTGCAAGGCAGGAAGCCAGGGTGGAAGAGTTTGGCCAAGGAAAGCTTCTCACATGACGGCAGCCAAGACGCAGGGAGGAAGCCAGAAGCCTGTGGGGGAGACAGACCCTCCCAGGTTAATCCTCTGCCTCCAGGCACCTCCCTCTTCTGACCAGACTCCCCGTCCGACCAAGACGTCAGCAGTTACACCCTCCGAATTCAATTACGGTGCAAATACATGAGGCTTTGGGTCCATTTTAGATCTACATCATGAAACGAGGCAATGAATTTGACCATTGTAACTTAACACAGACACCTCAGTCCAGACAGCTGCTGCCATTTCCTACCTCAAACAAAGAAAAGGAGATTCTACCTTACGTTTCGAACCAAATGTAGTCACTTGTCTCACAAAGTATATGATAGGGTATTGTGATTTCAGATCAAGAGTAATTTTTAATAAAAACATATTTTCAACTCTTAGATATTTTTGAACTTCACATCTTCACATACTACATTCTATTTGTTCAGACATTTGTGTGTGTGTGCATGTTTGCATATGTGTAGAATAATCTCATGATTGGTAGAACATGTGAAATAGTTTATGATATTTAGATTTTACGGTTTGAAAACCATAATGAATGCATTGACAGTTTTAAGTCAAGTTTTTGGTATGAAACAAGATAATATAAGGACAGAAACCAGTAAGGGTACCCTCGCACTCAACAAACGCATTAGGCTTCATTTGGTCTTCAGTATGAAAGACACATCAGGGAGAGAAACAGAGAGAAAGAGGGAGAAAGGGACTTACATCTAGTAACCTACAATGACTCACGTGGATATGAGGAGACAGAGATTGAGAAATATGTTGATGAAGTAATGTTACTGCAACATATGATTACAGCTGAGCTGATCCACATGGTATACATGCTGTATCTTCTAAGGAGTGTTTGGGGTTGTGGTATAGCTCAGCAGCATTTTACCTGCTTGCCTGCCAAGCAACCATGAGGTCCTGAGTTCAAATCCAGGTATAAAACAAATAAACAAACAAAATAGCAAGGAGTGTTCGATATAGTTAGTGGCACTGATGACATATAAAATTTATCTTTTTTGTAAATGTGCAGATCTCTATTATGGCAACAGCATCAACATATTTTACCACATTACCTAATGCTAAATTTATATTGTTATATTCTATTCATTAAACTATGAACTCTATTTTTCCTTAATACATATTATTCTGCTTATCAGAGACATTACATTTACATGAGGCTATATACTAATTATACTAAATATAATTTCTCTCATGCACACAATATTAAAGAGCTTTAATACATTCACAAATATGATTTTTGGGGGTTTGTTATTTTTGAACCAGGAATCAAATCCAGGACCTTGTGCTTGCCAGGAAGGCACTGCACCACTGAACTATATCTGCAGCCCACAAATATGTTTAATATCTTGCACACAAAGTCACACCAATAGTATCACCACAGCAAATATACGGACATTATGAAGAGTCAGGAAATTAGATGTTTAATTATGTGTGACATTTAGTAAGGATGTTTATTGATATAATTGACATTCAATTATTCTTTTATTTATAACATATTAACCTGAATATTTGAAAAGTTGTTTGAAATCCAAGAGACTGTATCACTCTATGTTCTTCAAAAAGGATCTAGTCCATGTACCATATGATATTTTATCAAGAATGTGGATGACCCTATGTATGGCCCCCAGGGAAATGAATTTCTCATACTTGAACACCAAAGAGAACTTACTAGTGAGTGGAAAAATCATTTGAAAACTCCTTTTGCAGAAAAAAATTCCATATTCCTAGATAGATAGAACTAATATTGTCAAAATGTGCAACTAACAAAAATGACACATAGATTTAATGCAGTTCCTTTCAAAATATATCTGCACACTTTACAGAACTAGAAAAAGTAACCCTAAAATTTATATGGAACCAGCTGAGACCAAGATAGCAAAGGAAGTTCTGGGCAACAAGAGCAAAGCAGAAGGCATCACAATCCTGGATTTCAAGTTATATTAGAAAGCCACAGTGAAAAACACAGCATGACAATCACTCAAAAGCAGACATGCAGAGCAATGGAACAGAATTGAAGATGCAGAAACAACCTAAGCACATTCAGCCATCAAATCTTTGGCAAAGGGGCCAAAAACCATACGTTGGAGAAAAGATAGCCCCTTTAATAAATGATGCTATGTAGGCCAGGGATATAGCTCGGTGGCACGGTGACTGTCTGGCAAGAGCAAGGTCCTGAGTTTGATTCTTGGTGCCAAAAATAAATAAATAAATGGATTAAATAAATAAATAAATAAATAGTGCTGTGAAAACTGGTTATCACAGGCAGAATGAGACTAGGCCAATATCACTCACTCAGTATTCAAATAAAATCAAAGTAGATCAATGACATATGTGTCAAAACAGAAACACTGTATCTGTTGCAAGATGTATTAGGTAAAACTCCTGAAGATATAGGCACGGGCAAAGACTTCTTGAATGGAACCCTAACTGCACAAGAAATAACACCAAAAATCAACAAAATTATACAAAATCAAATAGCTTCCAAAGAGCAAAGGAAACAGCCAACAGAGTGAAGAAAAAGCCCAGAGAATTGGAAAAATATATTTGCTAGCTATTCCTCAGACAGAGGACTAATATCTAAAATATATAAAGAACTAAAACATCAGACACCCCCCCATAATAAGAGACTCCATTAAAAAATGGGCAATTGAAATGAATAGATACTTCTAAAAAGAAGTTCAAATGGCCAATACACACATGAAAACAGT
This sequence comes from Chinchilla lanigera, assembly GCF_000276665.1. NCBI lineage: Eukaryota > Metazoa > Chordata > Mammalia > Rodentia > Chinchillidae > Chinchilla > Chinchilla lanigera. The sequence goes on from NW_004955457.1 coordinate 3,693,417, forward strand.
ACATACATCTTGGTGCATGAGAGTAATGCAAAGCAAAACAACACTGAAAGAACGAACGACTATTCAGAAAGAATGGCTGTCATCACAACTCAAAAATAAGAAACGCTGGTGAGGTTATGGGAAAAACGAACCCTTTTACATTGTTGGTGGGAATATAAACTAGTACACCATTTTGGAAAGCAGTATGGAGATTCCTCAGAAAAGTAAAAATAGAAATTTCATTCCACTTGGCTACGTACGTTGTTTGGTTATCTTCTCAAAACAGTTAAAGACGTTATATTACAGTGATGAATGTATATCTATGTTCAAAGCTGCGCAATTCACAGAAGTTAAAGCTTGAAAGTAGCCTATATTTCCAATAAATAGTAGAGAGAATGTGATTTTACTCAGACATAAAGAAAGATACATTTCAATCATTTGTAAGAGACCATAATGATAAGCTAAATGCATCAGACAGAGAATGTTGATATCACGATTTCTCTTATATGAGAAACTTTAAGTATAAATAATTGAGAGCAAAGCAAAAGATGCTACGGAAAAAGGAGGCAGATGCGAAGGGTGCTTTGGTTTAGCTCAAGAAGTTCCCTTTAAAGGTCTCATGGAAGGTGAGTAAATCAAGGGGACCATCTAGCTGACTTGCTTTGGGGGGTGGGGTCTCATGGGAGGAGGCAGTCACTGCAGGTGTGGCCTGGAGGGTGTAAGATCCCTTTCAGCCTCTTGCTTCTTGCTCTGCATCCTTGCTGCCACGATGGGAGCGGCTTTTCTGCCCAGACCCTCCTTTATGCCATATCTTTGTCTTAAGTCTGCTCAATAGGGACTGAAACTTCTGATCTATGAGCAAAAATAAACGTCTCCTTTCATTTGTGGGTTTCAGTCATTTCATCCCAACTATGCAAGAAGTAAGTAAAGGGATCTAGGGATGGAGAGAGCAGGGAGAGAGAAGAGAGGATGGGAAGGAAAATATATCAAGCAATACCAATAGGTAGTAAATTTCCATGATTATTGTATTCATTATGTATGGCAAACATGTACTGTTGGGGTTGGGGATTTAGCTTAGCGGCACAGCGCCTGCCAGGCAAGCGCAAGGTTGTGAGTTCGATTCCCGGTACCGGAGAAAAACCAAAAAAAACTAAAACAAGCAAACGTGTACTGCGCTGCTACTATTACTGCTACTACTACTAACAAAAATAATAACAAATTCAATAGCAAATTTAAAAAAAATTGTTTTGTAATACAAACAACTTGCAAAGCAAAATGAAGAAGAAAACCTCTGAAGATCCAGGTAACTCATATGGATAACTTTTGTGATTTGCTCATAAAAAAATTGTAGTATCTAAAAATACTTTTTTAAACTCACAGTCTTAAACCAATATTTTCAATGAGACTTTCTTCCTGAGTAAGTATGTTCATAGCTTTGGGAAAACTTTAATTAGACTTTAACAGTGGTTGCTTTCAATTTCTATTGGGATTTCCCTAGTTAATTAAGCCATGGTAATATCTTCCTGGTAGGCATCACTAGGAAAAATTGGTAACTTCTTATACTCTTTCAATTTTCATTCTTAAATGAGAGATGGGGACAGATCCAAAGAGTTTGTTAAATTTTGAGCATTGCCCAATACACTAACTCATTCTATATCAAGAGTTACTAATGTGATCAATTTCATGTCACATGAAATGCTGGGAATATAGCTAAGTGGAACAAGTGCCCGCCTGGCAAGTGCAAGGTCCTGAGTTCAACTCTCAGTACCATGTCACATGAAAGACTATGGATAAAGTCAGTTTTTTAACTTCATAAATATCAAAATAATAAATCTCTACCACAAATTCCTGTATGGTAAGATTTTCTTTTCAAATTATTTTTAGAATATTTGGAAGAAATAATGATACTAATTAAAGTCTATCTTTACAGTGTCCAAGGTAAAAATGGATGGTCTGTAGAACTAACATGTCTGTTACATTGGCAAGGAACAGATCATGTTGTAGCCGGTGTACACTATGTCATGGGCCCAAAGAAGAACACTTTAAAGTACCATTCTTCTGAGGTCTAGCTACCCAAAGGGACTTCTCTGAATATTAAAGGGCCTTTATAGCTTTCTTCATTATCGATTTATTTATTGAATGTTATTTATGGAATCCATGGTATATATTCATCCTATCTTAGATAGAACCTATTAGTGTAGAATAAAGAAAAAGTTCTCATGGTGTCTTAGCAGCTGTGAGGTCCTGCAGAGTGCAATAATATTAAAGCTGAGACCTGAAATTTTGGGGCTTCCAAAGCAGAACTTAGGATGGTGCACAGGCAGGGGATTAGATGTTGCATCTGAGATGCAGACAGTCATGTTCAGGGGCCTGAGCAAAAGAAGCACCACACACTTACTAACTCTCAGGAATTTCTGCACGATTTTGAGGGGAATGGTATTTAGAAATATGGATTACAAAGCAAGAACCTAAAACTGATCTATGAGCCAAAATAAATATCTCCTTTATATTGTGGGTTTGAGTTGCCTTGTCACAGCTATGAAAATCATGAGTAAGTAAAAGGGAACCTAAGGATGGAGAGAGAAAAGAGACGTTGGATTTAAGTCCTATAGGGAATGAATGGAAAGCCACTGAGAGATTTTAGCAAATTTATGTGTAGGAAATATTGCAGTCATGAGGCCAGTTGCATCCTAGCTGAAACATGTAATACACTTCTGAAAGTCTGTAGGACAGTTCTTTAACTCAGTATTTTCCATAGACAGCAGGAAATTCAACTGAGAAGTCAAACAGCAGGACAAAAATTGTAGTTAATTTAATTTTTGTAAAGGTTCAGTAAAGATGACCACAAAATATTTTGCTCTTGTCTGATAAGTACCTAGAAAAAAAAGAGAAATCCGTGAATCTTTTTGATAGGTATGAGTAAGAGAAATAACTCTGAGGATCTTTTCTCAAGGTTTTATTCTGAGTTTCATATTCTCTGTCAGAACAATGGCCATGGCCCATGGAAGCTTTTGACAAGCATGTCAGAGAATTCTCTAAATATCAAACCTTAATAACTTGAAGGTCAGTGATCCTAGCCTCTATCATTTTGAATATTTAGGTTCTTCTGCACAACTTTTTGGAGCGTAAGGAAGTGAGTATATTATTTGCAGTATGATTTCAATCTATTTCCTAGGTATTGTTCTCTGTGCTGTTTTTGCTATTATTCTCTCTGGCTAAATTCTATTCCTTTCTTTAGTTTGATAGCTGTATCTCTCTGGACTTTACTTGGAGTTAAAGATGTTTTACATGTGAAAGCTTTATAACTAAGACATAAGAATGGCTGGCCTAACAAGCAATGCACAGTTGTTCAGGAATATTTTCTTGAAAGAAACTACTGTTTGTATAAGAGAATGTAAATCTGGGAAAGAATAACAACTCTAGATATATGAAGGAGTTATAAAATTCAAATTCTATAACATAGTAGAGGAATACGCAGATAATTATTTAACTGTTGTAATTAAAACTCTCTAAACAAGAAAACAATATAAAATACTTTAAAATGGATGTGTTAGACAATACAAGCAGAGATGTGCCCATATACTAATGTGTGTATGTGTGTATATATCTATATATCTATATATACCTATATCTATATATATCTATATATATATGCACCTTTGATTTCCTCCATTACTTACTAGTACCTAAAGCAATATATAAGAGGGGAAAGCCTATATTATAAAAAATAAAGTTTAACATGCTTTATAACATAGCATGCCACCTTTTTCTAAAGTAGCACTGATATGCAGTAGTTCAAATTACTTCTCCCTGCAGTTTGCTGATATGTTTTGTTTGTTTTAGAAATTATTTAATCACTTTAATCCACTCTAGTACCAATAATATATAGGTAATTGAGTTAATGAAGTTATAAAAATATCTAATAATGATAGTGTATCATAAATTCATCATAATCCATTTTGTGTGTCTGTTAATTCATTAATTAAAGGTAATCCTATCTAGGATGAAAACATAATGGTAATTAGGGGAAGTGTTTTAAAGACCCCTGATATAATATCTTTCTTCATGTCTCATGTCCTTCCTTGTGTAAATCATGTCATTGTCAGAATTTGGTACCGCTACTCTAGTAAACTACCATAAGCAAAGTTATCTAAACAACAGAGATTTATTTTTCAAGTTCTGGATGTCTAAGAGCAAGGTTCCAGAAGACTTGGCCTCCTCTAGGTCCCTGTCCTTGTCTTGCTGCTAGCCACCTTTTCAGTAGTTTTTCTCTGTGCTCAAGAGTCCACAGTTGTTTCTTTCAATCCATATAAGGATACCAGTATCTTGGACTTTATTTAACCTTACTTACCTCAGCAAAGACTCAATTTCTAAAGTAACTGGGGATTAGGACTTTAATATACGAAATTTGACCGGGACTGGGGTGAGGCACAATTTAGTTCATAGCATTGATGTTTTTTGCCCTTGGAATCTTCTGTCATGAGCTATTGACTCATCAAATGTCAAGTTTGTATTCAGTTACCAGACTGACTCACTGAAGACAGAGTTTATGTATGCTCACTTTCTTTTGAACTCACACTAGCTGGATTTCAGGCATACATATGATTATCAGAGCACAATCATTTGCTTTTGTTTTGGTTTGTGTTTTGCCCTCAATTCTGATAAAGTCAGACACGTTGGATGATATTTTGTCTTTGATCGTATAAAACTGTGTCTTCATCTCTGTCTCCTCCCCTGTAATACTGTGTGGTGTGTGGCGCATTGGTTGAGGAGAATTCAAATGATGCGATGGTGGCAGAGAGAAAAGGAGCACGCGGTACTCACAGGGTTCTCCAGATCGTCACTCATCCCAGCCGGAGTGGAGGATCTGCCACCACAGGAACAATTTCTTAGTGCCTAGTTTTGAGTCCTTGGACGATACTTACTGATTTTTGCCCTTGGAACCCCAGAACCTTGTGTTCTCTGTCCCTGTCTCTGACTCCGTCTCTCTCTCTCCTTCCCTCCCTCCTCCCCTCTATCTTCCTCACATCCCCTTATTTCTCTCCAGATGTCATAATTGGGCTGATATATGGAGAGACTTTGGTCTTGACTGCTTCCTTCTGACTTGTGCTCTCTTTACATCTCTTTCTGTGGCCCAGACGGCCTGTACCGCCAGGAATCTGCGGCGCTCATAACCAGCTCCTTGACTTGTGGCCCACTTTCATGCCCTGAAAGATTTCTGTGACTGGGTAGGAGAGTGTTGCACACTGTGCCGCCGTAGCAGGCATCCTGAATCTACAGCCAAGTGGTAGATTAGGACCTGAGAAAGTCGCTATAGTGGGTGCAAACTTGACACCTCCCTTCTCCCCTCTTATCTTGCCCAAATTCTGCTTGCTGCTGTGTCCCTTTCCTCCCCCAACCCAAGAAGAAATATGACCTTGGGGCTGTCGTACACCATGTCAATTAAATTTTCACGTTGTCACACCGTTATACTCCCCTAAGCAGAGCTCTGTGGAAGACCGAGAGGAGAGGTAAGCTGTGGACATGTGCAGTAAGGATTCTTTTTTCCTCCATGCCTCTGATTTTCCCCTTATTTTGCTTCCTTCTTACTCATTTCACTTTCTTCTTATTCCTGTGGAAACTGTGGCATAGACCTTGAGGAACAACTAAATAATCAGTCCTGTTTCAGGAAGACCAAGGGAAATTAGTTTCTATAATAACCTTTTTCCCTATAGACTTAGTTTCTAATTATGTTGTTGTATGAAAATGTCAAGTACATGTCTGTCATCCTGAAATAATAAGAATCCTCATTTCAGAAGCAAGAACACATTTAGAGAAGATGTGCAAATGCACTGCTGTCGTATTTCTGAAAAAGCTATTCTAGTTACTTTCTGTTTTATTTATTTATTTATTCATTCATTCATTCATTCATTCATTCATTCATTCATTCATTTATTTGAGACAAAGTCTCACTATACAGTTCAGGCTGGCTTTGAGCTCACTTTGTAGCCCAGGCTGGTCTCAAACACACAATGATCCTCCTGCCTCAGCCTCCTGAGTGCTGGGACTATAGGCATGAGGCATCACACCTGGCTTTAATTACTTTCTTTGCTTTAAGAATATTGCTGAATGACTGTTATATTATTTCCCTTTATTTTATAGCCAAATAAAAAAATGAAAGCAGGTTCTTTTAAAAAAAAAATTATTTATTATTTTATAAACAGTCTCTCACTATGTTACACAAGCTGGTCTCCAATTCCTGCATGAAAATAGTCCTCCCACCTCAGCCTCCCAGATAGCTGAGAATATAAACAGGTATCACCACACTTGGCTCTGTTCCTTAAAATTTGATTTCTTAACTTCTATCCATAACATTCACCACCATTTGTAATACTATATATTTAAAACATTTATTGTTTTTCCTCCATAACATTTTATTTACTGGTGAACCTCCAATTGTGGAATATTGTGTGGAACAGGCACAAGGGAGCCTTTGATAGATAGTAGTGGAGTGATTAAATGTGACATCCACAATAAAAGCCTTAGCATATTAACTCCAGGTTCCCTAAAATTGAATTTTAATAAAGTATTCTAAAGTAGGGTTGACTATTCACACAGGTGTTATTTGCTAAAGTTTTAATGATTCATATGAGATTGGGCACATTCAGCATACTGTGGCCATAGACCTTAAGATGATTTTAAATATTCTATTGGCTATAATCTGCATAGTAAATAAATCTGCTCATTGAAAGGTTATTGTACAGTTATTAAAATAATACTGTCATTTCGAACATTGTTAGTGTATTGGCCTGTTTTTTTGAGAGGGGAGGCGGTTCTTGGGAATTGATCTCAGGACCTTGTTCTTGCCAGGCAGGCAATGTGCCAGGGAGCTATCTATCTCCCCAGCCCTAAACATTGTTAGCATAATGTTACAGAATTTTTCTAGTCATTTAAGAAATCTAGACTTGTAAATTTATAAGCTTCTTTCCTGTTGAGTTGTTCTTATTCTTTCTGGTCATGTCTTATGTTTCTAACTTCCAAATTTTGCAAAGTCTAACTCCAAAAGAGGCTTCTCTAGAACACCATTTGCATGTCCTGGAAGATGGGGTGAGCTTTTACCTGAACACCCAGGAAGATTGAGTAGCTTTGTTCTTGGTATATTTTTGGTATCCTGCCAACCTCTAATAACAGGGTATTTTCAAATAACTTGCTGAGTGTTTTAAATTTAAGAACTTGGTATAAACCAAACTGTTCTAAGTTAGTAACCATGTGAATAGTCTGTCTGTCCTTCCCTCCTTCCTCTCTCTTTGTTTCCTCCTTCTCTCTCACTCTCTCTCATTCTCTTGCTTTCTCACTCTCTCATTCTCTCCCTCTCTGCTCTCTCTCTCTACATATATATGTATATATATATATTTGCAATATTATTTTGATTGTCTTCACAGTCTGACACAATCTATGCACTTACTAAGCATGAGGGATATTCATATGGATTTTATGAGAGAAGTACAGTCATTTCAAGTAGTCTGGATGTTAAGAAAATCTAAGCACATTTGTAATGCTTTTTTTCAAAAAGTGGGATGACTGCAGTATATATAAATACATCAAGGTTACAGACTCTCCTACATTCCTATGTTAAGACCACAGACATTTGTGCTGGCTTTTACTATAACAATGGAATACAAATTTCTAAAGCAAATAAAATTCACTGCCCACACAATAATCCACTTTCACATTTCTTCAGTTGACATTTATTCAAATGCCTACAAATTGCTTATCGGTCTCCAGATTCATGATCAAAAATGGTCTGATAAATTCTCTTATACTTGTAAAGAGCTTAGCAGGAAGGGGGTTAGTGAACATTCATACCAGATACCCATATATTTTTCACATAACTCAGTCATATTTAAAGGAATTACCACTGCTTGTGGGTGTTGTTGTTATTGATGTTACTAATTTGTATTATAAATTTGGTAGGGAATGAAAGATTCTATTTTACCCTAACACCATATTCATATTATCAAAATGAATGGGAGCTCTGTTTCTGAGAAAAGCATTAAAATACAACAGGGGTGGAGTTAGAAAAGTGAATTCAGTACCCTTTTTATATCCTATTATTAACAGCATTCACTAAACATTAATTTTGTAACCCTGAAGAACTGAATGCCATTAAATTGCTCCCTTCCAGGATAATCAATATACCTCGCAGCATAGCTAATCACCTACGAAGTATTCCAATTGTTGGTCCCTTCTAATAGTGGATATTTAAAATAAGATAGTGATCTTGATGGAGGAATTTCAATGCAAGGCATAATTAAAATAGGGATAAGAAAAATATCTTTCCTTTATTCTGTTTTATCAGTGTTTGTTTGGTATAGATTGTGCTGCTAGAAATACTAGTATGTGTGTATCACCGTAGTATGACCATTATCTTATTTTAAATATCCACTAATACACTACTAGATACTGTATTTCCCAATAAGCTATTACTGGTAAATTAGGAGTGCATAAGCAAATGAAAACCTTAGATCTTTTTAAAAATAGTAGCAGGAATTCAACAATTGTTGTTATATTGCATATTGTAGTCTTCAAATCAGTTGTTCAGATTACCAGATATAAGTATGAAAAATTGGTCAAAAAAATTTAAGCATTAACTGTTCCTTTCAATAAACCATCACACATCAGCAGTACAGTTATACTGGCTATCCTTCTATATACTTCCTACCATGTTGTCTAGTGAAGCTTTGTATCATTTCTAAAGGGTTTTTGTAAATTATTATTTCTTTTTTTAATGGTTTGATCAGTCTTGTGTTCTTACATCTGGTAATGTGAACAACTCCACTGAACATAGCAATATGTAATATAACAACCACTGTTAATTCCTATCATTTTGTTCAGAAACCCTGTATCATTTTTTATTATTTTTGCTTTGTTTTCATCTATGTTGTTGTTATTTTGTTATTTTTTAATTCTCTTTAAAATAAAAAAAAAGTAGCTGGAAAATTTAAACTCCAGTGATTTTAGCTTTAAAAAATAGGCAGACAAAAATAATTTCAGTTTCCATATTAAACAGAAGAGGAGGAAGGAGAAGGGATATAGAATAAGATACAGGTGGAAGAGAAAGAATGGAATTTTTTACCTGAGTAAATGATGTGACATTAACTAAACTCACTGAAGTGCATGGATACATTTACCACCTGTCATTTCCATTTTTCCATTGTCAAGAAATGATATAAAACTTAAATGTGCAGTGAAAATACAGCCTGTATTAGATCAAAGCAGAGGATATATAGCCTCTAATATTCAAGATCAAAATAATTGTCATAGGGGCTGGGGATCTAGCTCAGCGGCACAGCACCTGCCTGGCAAGCGCAGGTCATGAGTTCAATTCCCGATGCCAGAAAACAAACAAACAAAAAATTATTATAAAATGAAAAAATGATGACATTAATAATAAATTTTTTAACCAAGAAATTAGTACAGAACAGACACAGCTGTTGTTGATGTTGGACCATGTCACCCTTCCCAGCATTTTAAAATAGTTTAGCTTTGTTTTGCTATTTTATGGATGTTGAGAATGAGGACTGGAGATTGCAAAATTATTAAATGCTATGATCTAGAACTTATACAGGGAGAGTTGAGAACTCATATTTAAAGCCATGTACCTTTAAAAACAATATATCTAGCAGGGCATGGTGGTACATGACTGTAATCTCAGAACTTGGTAGGCTGAGGCAGGAGGATCACCACAAGTTTGAGCCAGCGTGGGCTTCATTGCTAATTCCAGGTCAGCCTGGATACATAGCAAGACCCTGTCTCAAAAACAAAACAAATCAAAACAAGACAAAACAAAACAAATGAAAAAATCTCTGATAATCAGCAATATATTAGAAACACATAGCTAGTTTATATTAATACTATGAATATTTTTACTCTAAAATATTTTTCCTTTCATAATAACTCCTTCTTTAGTCAAGAATGGTGACAAAAGCTTGAGGTACAACATAAGAATGTTTATTTGTGCTCATTGTTTTCCTGAGGTCAGAATTCACCACTATACATTTTCCTCTGAGGACTGCTTTCATTGTGTCCCACAGGTTCCTGTAAGTTGTATCTTCATTTTCATTTGATTGTAAATATTGTTTAACCTCTACTTTGATTTCATCTGTGACCCATTGGTTGTTCAGGAGGTGGTTATAATTTCCATGTGTTTATGGAGTTTTAATGATTTCTTATGTCATTAATTTCCAGTTCTGTTGCACTGTGGTCCAGTAGTAAATAAGGGATAATTTCAGTTCCTTTGCATTTACTTAAGCATGTTCTATGTGCTAGCAATGGTCTATCTCTGTATTATCTCTGATGTTTCATTTAAATTTTTTTTATTCCTTTCAGTGGTCTGAACAGTCTTCCATTCTTACATCTGGTAATGTGAGCAATGTAGGAGAAGATAACCATATGTAGTATAACAACCACTGTTAGTTCCTATCTTTTTTTTT
>NW_004955457.1:3703967-3722478 GCF_000276665.1 Chinchilla lanigera
CCAGGCAGGCGCTTTTGCCACTGAGCTAAATCCCCAGCCCTATCATTTTGTTTTGAAACCCTGTATCACTTTTAATGTTCTTGCTTTGTTTTGTCTATGTCTATGACATTGGTATGTTGCTATTGTTCTTTCTTTTTTTTACTACTCTCTTTAAAATAAAAAAGAATAGTTATAAAATATTCCTAGCTAAAAGTTACAGGCAAAGAATAATAAAAATAATAAACTTATTTTCCATTTCTAGAAATTTTATTATAAATGCAACAAATTTGCAATGTTGCTTGAAAAATATGAATTCACAGAACGGTATAGTCTTTGGAATTATGAGTATTAATGGGCAATTCTAAATTGGTTAAATTATTTTAAGTAAAATTGTCTTTATATGCCCGATATTAAACACTTCCTTTAAAAATTATTTCTTGAATTTTAGAAGTTAGTTTTCATTGAATGTGCTATATCTTTTGAGATTTTTAAGACATTCATGTGATTTGGTGTTATAGTTTGTAAGTATAAACTGAATTTTAGAGATCACTGCATATTTTCTCCCTGACTCATCTCATTCTGTGCAACCTTGGAAGATAAGGATGCCCATGAAAAATTAGGTGAGAAAAATGTAAAAAGAAAAATACAGAAGACTGCCTTTATCTAAACAGACTTTCAATGTGTTCAGTAAGCTAGGAGCAATTAACTGATATGAATGTATTTGAAATTTCCAAATCTATTTCAAATATCTCAAGTTTTAGGTAAGGTAGTTAGCAAAATTAAGCCCTCAATAAATAAAATAATTTTAAGTGATAGATATCTGCATATTTATGGCTTGAACTATTATCTTGCATTAGTATTTATACTTTTATGTTTTTTAAAATAAAATATTAGTGTTTTATTGTTAGTATGTCAAGAAATTTATGTATAAAGTATCATTTGCTCTTAATTTGACCTTACCTGCCATGGGTCATCTGTGTGAAAACAAAATAAACTTACTTCACCCGGAGTCAGTTATTTAAATACTGTGGTGTAACTAGTAAAAGTGTTTGAAATAGAGCAGCTAATAAACATATGAACTTTATATACTGTGATATGCATTACTCTAGGTGCTTTCAAATGTCTTACTTAATCCTGATGACACCCCTACATCGTGAATAGGCTCTTTTTTGAGAGAAAAGTAGGTAAAGAGTGCCATGCCCAGGAAACCTGGCCTCCAGCCCACCTTCCTGACCAATAGGCTGTCCTGCTCTTCAGGTATGAAATGAAAACTACTTAACTTGAATGTGAAAGGAAGTCAATATTGCTATAATGCTTCATCTCACCTATGCTTTTATCTCAAAATAATGTCAGGTGCTGTGAGACTAATGATTTATAAACTGCTTAAAAACTGGTAGATATCTAATTTAAAAAATCATTAACTATGAGATCTTGAAAGAATCATTTACTTAAGATCTCAGTTTCCTCTCATTGTATAATAACGGATGTGGGCAGTGTTCATTTCGCACAGCTGCCTTAACAAAGTACTACAAACTGAAGGGTCTTAAGCAGTGGAAGGCTATCCTTTCAGAGTTCTGGAAGCTGCAAGTCCAAAATCAAAGAGTCTGGGTGTTCAGCAGAACTATCTGTTCTGTGCCTCTCTTGGCTTAGGTTAACTGGTAGTCTTTGGTTCATAGACCCAAAATTTCCAAGTTCTGCTGATTAAGAATGATAAATTCTGTGCATGTCTGCTCTGTATCTGTGTTTTCTTGTCTTATAAGGCATAAATCACTGGGTTGGGTCATAGCCTAATTCTACATGGCCTGATTGTACCTCATTAGATCCTCAAAAGCTCCTTTTTCAAATAAGGTCCCATCCTAAGGTTTTGGGTAGAAATGAATGTGGGGAGCCCTCTCCAATCCAGAAGCGACAAGATAATTTTTAAAGATCCCTTCAAGTTTTAAACTCTGTGCATTTAGAATGTTGGTAGTATTTTTACCTCTCTCCATCAAGATTTTTGTTATGACTGTCCTGAACCTTTGGAAATATTTGAAAAATCTCTAGGTGACTTTTGCTTAGATTTAGATATTTTGCAAAAGACTAATGACTATTTTAAAATAATTCTTAAAACTGTATTTCCCAGTTTTATCCTTCCAGTGTATAAGAAGCACTAATTTCATGAGCCTGGTGCAGTGTTTTCATAAACTTAGTATTTAGAAATTTTAGGGCACAATAATTTTTTCCCTTCCCATCTACCAAGAATACCTTTGTGTCACCTGTAAACCCTTCTACTGCTGGTTGATTTGGTCAGTGAGGTGGTCCTCACATTTGTTTTAATGGAGTTGTTCTAGAAAGGAATTTGTGCTTAAATATTTATCCTTGAGTTCACTGTATTCACCAGTAGGACATATTACAGTGATTGAAAATCTAATCATTCCATAGTAAAGTATGAATAAAGAAAAATTTTCATTTTTGCCAGATATTTTCCTTTCCTCTCCCTTTCTGGCTTCCCTCCTGCCCTCTTTTCTTACTGCACTCTTCACTCTGTCAGACAAATATTCAGATGACCAACAGCATCATTGTTGGTAAAAAGGGTAATTTTAAAAATAACATTCTAGGTTAGCATAGGTTTCTACATCGGTAAGAATCCCTTTACCAAAGTTAAAATGTTTACCCATATGAATACTTGTGTGACTTGTGTGACTTGTGTGAGTGTGTGTGTGTGTGTGTGTCCTTTTGAGACAGGGTTTTATTCTTCAGGTTAGCCTGGCCATGAACCAGGCTGGCCTGGAACTCACAGTGATCCTCCTGCCTCAGCCTCCCTAGTGCTGGTATTACAGGCATGCTCTACTACATCTGGCCACAGTGTGTATGTTTGTATGCTTGGGTTATTGATACAATGTTTTTCTAAGTTTTCCAAAATATAATTAAATTACATTTACAATGAAAACAATAATACTTTAAATGTTATAAGCTACAAGTTTTTAATGATTTAAAGGTGCTTTGTCCAGTTATAGAGAAGCAACTGTACACTATTCTTTGTGTCATCTACATTTATTCAGTGCCTTCTCTATCATTTTAAAATTCTGGACATTGAGGGCATGATGTTGAATACAAGGTAAAATTTCTACCTTTGACAACTTATAATCTAGTCAAAGACATCAGCTCCATGGTTTATACTACTGGTTAATTACCAAGAAGAGTTTTAAAGTTTTTGCTATGCATTTGAAAATGGCATATTGTAATGCTATATATATTTTGACAGTTGGAGGGCACACTATAAGGATTCTTTTTTTGCATTTTAATTTGTTTAAATTATTTTATTGCTATGGTCTGAATTCTGGTGTCCCTCCCAAATTCATGAATTGGAGCTCAGTATCACATAGTATAGGTTGGTAACATATCACTATTCCTTCATAATATGAAACAGGATTTTAAGAATGGTATGAATAATTATTGATAGAATATCATAGATAAGTTGTATAATATTCTTTTCTACAACAGAACTTACCCTTGATTCTTTGAATCACACTTCAGTAACTGAGGCAGTTCATTGCAAATGACTTTTGTCTCTAAGTACTTAAGTTTGTAGTTTTGATCAACACAATTCTAATGCTTTGAATCAAATACCAGTGTTTTCTTTATTTTAGTCATAACTTCAGCAAGCTATGGACTGAGTTACTTTGTAGATTGGTATAGACTACAAAAGGCTCTGATTTTGTTCATGTTCAGGTGCTTTCACTCCCAATAATATGAGAAGGATATGATCTGAGGATTTTAAAAAACATAATGAAACAAACTAGCAATAGAGAAATATCCCTGGGATGATGACAGTATGAACTATAAAGCTATGCAAAGATCCTATCAAAGCTACAGCTTTGCTTTCCTCGCAAGTCCTCTGAATTACCACCACTTCCACTTATCTTACCATAACTATGGGAGTCAACTTTCCATCTCTCATCCCTGTTCTTTATCTGACAACTCTGTAGGATTCCTCCTTAGTGTCTCTTAATCACTCCATTTCTCTGTCCCCACTGCCTCTGCTCTCAGGCTTGCCTCCTGTCTCAGATGGATTCCTGGCATAGCTTCCTCCTTATCTTCCTGCATGAACTGCGCCCCTTTTCAACCCCATTCTGACACTGTACTGGTGACAGTTTGTTTCTTGTTCCAGACTTTCCAGTTGTGTAGGCTTGCTCCTGAAAATTAAATTATGTAATAGAGTATAAGAGAGAATTTATCGAAAGGTGGGAATCACAACTATCCACCAAACATAGAATGAAAATATGTTAAAGATTTTATTTAATGTTAGTTTAATGGAAGCATCTCATAGGATAGACATAAACAATAAAGAGTTTTTAATAACTGTAACCTATGAAGCAAAATGTAGCTGTGATGTTTGTGAGACAGAAGACAAAGTAATTGGTGTTGAAAAATTGATGTGCCTCCAGGAATCATTTGTTTGTCTTTTAGCTTGCCATAGGTAATCTGAGGTCTCCTCAAATTGGCAAAATAGTGCAAAGAGAAAGGCACAGAGCCTTTGGAAGCAAATAACCTGGGAAGTTCCTTTAAAAATACATTATATTCTATTAAAGGTCTCCTGACACTTCCTTTCCCACAAGTCTTTCACAATTTTTACTAACATGGCTTGCAAAGCATTCTGCTGACTCTCTTCTGTATCTAATTTATATTGAATGTGATTTCCAAGTAGTTCCTGCTCTCCTTTTTTTTTTACTTAAGAAATTTTACTCTCAATTTCCCCTTTTCTTAGACTTTTCATTGCTAGATTCATCTTTTCCTATCTTCTCCTGTAGATCAGTTTTGCTTTAAATGAAAACATTCTTTGAAAGCCTCCGTGAAGCTCTGGGTTTCATCGACTTTCTCTGGTATACGCAGGATATTTCCCCAGTAACACTACTGATAATCGGTTTTAAATGCATGACAGATACTTGAACTATCCATTAATTTGAAAGCTACAGAATAGCAAGGACTGTCTCTTGTGTCATAAATCTCAAAAGGGAAATACACAAAGCGTTTGGTATACATTTATTTTGTGAATATAAATTCATTTAAATCCTCTTTAAAGGCTTATATTTCTTCATTTTTTCCTAAACATGGTATCTTAGTTACATTTTTCTCATTGTTGAGACAAAATACCCAACGCCCAAAATGAAGGAAGGAAAGGTTTATTTAGCTTACAGTCTGTGGAGGTTTTAGTCTATATTTGGTTGGCTCCGAGGCAGAAGACAGCAAAGCAACAAGAGCAAAGGGGGAATGGCAGCTGAACAGCAACGCAGCTGGAGCAAAAAAGGCAGGGATGGCTGCAAGTAGCTTTTTTCCATCCCTTACTTTGTAAACAGGCTACCCCCACCTAAGGGGCGTGTAGCTCTCAATAATCTTTGCCCTCCTCTTGCACAGGCTCAGGGTGTATATAAAGTAAGCACTCTGGCTTCTTGCTAAGTCACTTAGCCAAACCTCTAGACTCCCCAAGTTGACACAATGTATCAACCATAACACATGGTTTCATCATTTTTAGATTTAGTAGTAATGGGCAACCATGTTTTTTTTAACTAGATCACCCATTGTAAGCATTAAAACATTAATGTATTCCAAAGTGTAATGTAAACACGATTGACCATCTGTGTTTATAAAACTGGTACATTTCGCACCAAGCTGATAAAAGGGATACTGTCATTTTTTAATCACTTCAATGGTGGTTACCATGTAGCTCTTCATGGTCTTAGAAAGTAGGTATTTAGACATAAAAAATAGAGAACTCATGTGCACCTGCTCAGGGGCAAGTTCAGAGGCCAATGTGGATATTTATGAGTTCTAGGGTAGACTTCAAAAATGGGCAGAGCAAAGGCAGAGAAGAGAATGATTAGTTCTGTGTAAGAGTGTACAAAAGTATCCACAGGGAAAAATTGCTGGAAATGATGTGACTGCTTCCAAACCACAGCAGGATGCAAGGAAGGCCATTTCATACGGAGAGAAAGGAAAGAACAAAACATGGAGGCATGGTAGGTTTTGAGAAAATGAAATAGTTCAATATAATTGCATTATAGCATACATTTAAGGTAGAGGTCAGGGGCAGAACCAAAAGATCTTGGATGCTTTACAAAGAGATTTCTATACAAAACTGTCAGCAAAGTTGAGCCACTAAAGAGTTCTGTTGGTTAGGGTGGAGTGTCAACTTGATTGGCTTTAGGATAACCCTGGGGGATTGGAGGAGCACACTTCTAGATGGGTCTCAGTGCATTTAAGAACATAGCCTTAGAGTCTATGAATTCCTATTATTTTCAGGCATTTTTCCCCTATTCTGCTTCCTGGCCACCATAAAATAAGCATCTTTGCTTAGCCATGTCATACAATATGATGCAAACTCCATGCTGCAGTACCCTTGGATTGTGTAACTTGGTGATTTCTGCAAATATTTACAGCTATAACTTTGCCTTCTCTGAGAAGAAGGTAGAAAATTACTGACATGGGCCAGAGATGCAGTTCAGTAGCACAGTGCCTGCCTGGCAAGCGGGAGGTTGTGAGTTTGATTCCTAGTACAAAACAAACAGACCAAACAAAAACAAAAACAAACAAACCAAAGCACTGGCAATGTTAAGGCTTTGGGGAAGGGAATGTTGCATTTCTGGTTGAACACAGAATAGTATTACGGCAGGCAAAATTATGAACTTGCTATTATTCTTACTTTTAGATTAAATGTAGTTTAGAAAGATGTATTTATGCATGAAGTTGTCAGGAGATGGAAGATGATGGTTCAGGTGGAATGTCAACCTCATTGGCTTTGGCATTCACATAGGGGATCGGGACAGTGCACTTCTGGAGTCCATGTCTAGTCCATTGTACCTTCAACACTTCAACAACTCTCTGCTTTCCTGTTTGGCGTTGCTTCCGGGCTGCCAATGAACTGATAGTCTTTGCTCTGCCTTGTCCTTTCACCATAAAGTTTCTGCTTTGCAGCCAGATGACCATGGATTGAATCTCCCAAAATAGTGAGCAATATTGAACCTGGCCTAGTTCAAATTGTGGGTTTCAGGTATTGTGTCCCATTGGCAGAAAGCTTGCTAACACAAAAGTTTTAAGTGATTTTAGAATTTATAAGAATCTATCCCAGCTCTTTCCAAAGTTTCCTTCACTTCCGTGTTTTCTGTGGGAATTTTGCTGTTTACATATCTTATAATTGAAACTAGTAAGCAGCAAATTATTCTCGCTAATATACGACTTACATTCATGCCCTTACTTAGTCTGTGTGTAGGTCAAATACACCATCCGAAGCATTTAATATAGGTGGTGCATTGAGAAAAAAGTGGAAAATGCATGATGCATAGGGTAGACTATCCTGCTATCCCTTCACTTATTTAGTTTTACTTTAACATGCTTCTGACTATTGCAAATTGTGTTCTGGTGAAGTAGTTTGTTTGCTTTTGTTTTTTACAGATAATATTATAGAATTTTATCTAATACTATCACTTCAGAAAATAGGAAGTGTGAAAATAGTTTTTCAGAAAGCATTGAACCAAAAGAGATAAGTACAACTAGGGAAAGAGAAGCAATACCGACCTGATATTTCAACTCCTAGCCACTCAGCTACACTACAAGATTAAAGCAGTGATAATCTATTCAAATCTAATAAGAAAGCAAGAAAATATTGAAATAATTAAGTACCCAGCATAAAATATGAATTTCCTCTTGCTATCTTTAATTGTGAACTTGGATCTAACTGTATAATGTGTCCTGCCTCACACATGAGGTAGTAAAATTATGTGGTCTTAAAAATTTGCATGATATTTACAAACAAAACATCAGTAAAACAAAGAAAAAGATGCAAAAGTTTGCTGGAAACGTTTAAAGTTGTGCAATATGGTCTAGGATGTGTCATAAATTAAGCTAAGCTTATTGGTAAATGTTTGCATGATTCTTTTGAGGAGTTTTGCATTAATAAAATAGGACATCTTTAAAATAGTAACATAGGTACGTATTAGGGAGGCATGCTCAAAAATGTTTTCACTATAATAGAGGCATGTGAGTTTTAAATAAATATTATTTTGTGAATTAATTAAGGGGCAGATACAAAAAGAAGGAACCTCATTGGAATACTTTTATTTTTGATTAACGTATAAAAATAGTACATTTTATAGAGGTGAAGAATTATTGTTATGTGGTTGTTAGCTCTTTATATCTTTTGGCTATCTAGTAATATGTTTGGCTAGGAACTTTATTTCACAATCTTTCTTCACTAAAACAAACTTAAACATGTGAAATAGCCAAAGCATTAAACACACATGTTATATCATCTCTTTCATTTATTCGGAAATAAATTATTGTAGTCAAATATAGTGTATAATTTGATGAACAACTGTTTTTAATTCAGGCTATTTAGTGATACTTTTTTACTGATATATTTTTATGTGACGCATTTATTTTGTAAACTTAAAATAAATCAGTGAACACGTGGGAAAACATGACAAAAATGTATCCAGGGAAAGAGATGACCCCAATGTAAATTCCCATCTGTAAATGAAGGAATGGATTAACTCCTAAAATTTGATCATTTTCAAAATTCTATCAAGGTAAACTTTAATCTATCTATCTATCTATCTATCTATCTATCTATCTATCTATCTAATTGAATCCAGGTCCTAGTTTTATGTTTTATTTTTAGAGGAGGTTTTCCCACGTTGCCCAGTCTGGGTCCAAACTTGAAATCCTCTTTCCTCAGTCTCCCAGAGTACCTGGGATTACAGGTGTGTGCCACTATGCCAGTAGGCAAATAGAATTTATCATATATAAATGAAAATAATGTATGTTTACTAGTGCATTTTTGCTTTTTCTCTGTAACTTTCATTCATATCAATTTAAATCTTAACTGGAATAAAGAGTATTTCCCTCTAGGTTCTCACAAAATTTACCACACTGCATTTATTGTATTCAGTATTGTACACATTTTTTTCTAGTTTAAAATAAAGTAAAAACTTCTCAGGATGAGGGTTACATCATATATGTGTATATATGATGTATATGTATGTATATATATATTTTTTTTTCTTAAATCCCAAGTAAGCTAAGATTATACATCATAATTATTCAATAGAAAAAATTTTGAATTGAAAGGTATAGTGCCTTACTAATGTTTTAACCTATCAACAGTGGAAATGAGTTTTCAGGAACATTACAGGTGTCATTTTATATTTCTGCTACTATGAACTCTATTTCATTTCTTTGAAGAAAACATGAATTGAAATATGGTCCAGTGTAACACTCAAAATTTTCTGCATATTAATTCTGTCCTTCCAAATACACTCATTTTGGAATTTGTCATTATTCACCTTATTTATTACCAAAGGAGATGATCAGAAAGATCAGAGTATCAAGTCAATAAAGGCCCATTGCACACAGATTTGTTTTTGTTTTTTGTATATTAGCTTTTTATTGAGTGTGAAGAAAGCTAAGTAGCAAAGGCAACTGAAGACAAAAAATTTATTGAAATAACCAGTTCTTGATATTGAAAATCCATGCAGGGATATGATATATTAATGTCATAAGTAATTCCAGAGTCCATGTTGTGATTTATAGTAATTGTTTTACTCATATTTCTATATTATTTGATATTGGTTAAAGAAAAAACATTTTACTTTATTAGTATGGGCATCCAAATACAAGCATTTAAACTAGCCACTTAATTTTGAATTGGAAACAAATGCAGAATTAACTACTCTATCTTTGTTATGGAACATTGTCACCCTCTCCATCTCTGTCAACAAAATCCAGAAGGGGAACAATAATTCACTGCAAGGAACACTGCGGAGTATCGTTTCCAAGCTGCTCTAATTCCAACGATTTGTCACTTGACTAAATGAGCTGATTAACCAGGAAGATTTGTAATGTTCCCTTTTTCCTAATCTAGGAAACAGTTCCTTACATATGTGCATTATTTAAAACAAGAAGGCTTTAGAAGTTAGCATCTTGCTTGGTCCCCTTAAAGTGAATACCTATGGTAATGCAAATGGTACTGATTTACTAAGCACCATGGTTTGCAAAGAAAAGATTCAATCAGAGCATGAAGCTCACGAAACATTTTTCAAGGCCTTCTTTTGTTATCATTTCAGTTTACTAAACTGTTTATATGGATGTACTAAAGTTTCAGCTGTTAAAAGCCACTCTGTAGTTCTTAATAATTTTCTAGAGTGTTAATTTTAAATTTGATGCACACTTTGGTACAAATTTATATCTTAATATTTCACTGTCCATTAATTCCTTTAATCAGCACCCAAGTAATTGGTACATAATTTTTCTCCAACACCAAGTTTCAACTCCCTTTACATTTAAGTGGCACAGTACTGGAAACTATTTACAAATAATAGACCTTACCACTTAAATTTGATATAACTTTGAAAATGATAACCTTATTCCTTTGTGTCCAGGGATGTTCAAAATAATACTGACGCTAAATGTCATGTGGAAGTCTCTTCACTGAAGTTATACTGGCAGCTCTCCTATATCATGATTTTGATGGTCTTGCCTGATTGCAAATATCACTGAAAATACACATTCAAGAAAATTGTAAATCAGAATAGGTTTGAAAGCTCTAATTAGAAAAGAAAATGAAAAGCTAGTAGTCGTATGGTATATCTGTGGCTAGCGAGAAAGTCTAAAACATCTGATATTCTAATTAGTAAATATGATTGAATCAAGCATAGTTTTGAGGTTATGTGAATCAAGGTTGGACAGATAAAGATCTGTTGATATTATTTTTTGCAAGGAGGTGAACCAATTTATTTATTTGTTATTTTGCAAGGTCATTTTTTAATCAAAGAGAATAAAAAACATTAAAAATGACACAGAATTTCAAAACAAGATGATAGGAAATCAACAATGGTTCTTATATTGCATGTTACTATCTTCAAAGTAGTTGCTCAGATTACCCGATGCAGGCCTGCAAAATTGATCAAACATTATAAGCACTAACTGTTCCCTTCAATGAACTAATAGAAATTGGTAGTACAATTATCTTAGCTGCCTTGTGTATTTAGAAATTAAACATAATAAAACATTTCATTGATGATAATAAGACAATATGTTGTGGATTATAGCAAATGAAATTGTCTATTTATCAAATAATTAGTTTCTCTTACCCCTCTAGGCTATCTAATAAAGTGGCTTAACAGGAAGAGAGAGCATACAAGGTGATCTTTTTAAAAATAATTTTAAATATAACAACCATTTTTAATTTCCATCACCTTGTCTGAAATTCTGTATTGCTTGTATTGTTTTTGTGTTATTTTGTAAATGTATGTGTTTGTTAATGTTTTTGTTCTTTTGTCTTTAAAATTTAAAAAAACCCTAAAACTTTTTAGAATTACCAGAAACAGACTGTCCAAAATATAAACAAAGTCTACAGTATTTCCCCAAAGGAAAATTGGAAATTCATGCTTTTTTATATGGTTGTAAACTGTTGTATGTCAAGTGATAAAGTGGTTATAAAACAAATACAATTGATATACAAGTTGCTGTATACAAGCCTATACAGATCTGACAATATCTTGTCATTGCTTTCATCACTTAGATCATCACTTTAATTTTTAAAGACTAGCTTAACTGTCTATCTAGAAATTTGAAGGAAAATATTCAAACAATGTGAAGAGAGATTGCATGCTTGTTTGTTTTGGTCCATTGTGTTTCTGTGTTGTCAGTGAAAGAAGTGGGGACTTGTGACAGGATCATCTGCATTACTACTGTAATTAAAAACCTTGAAATTCTGAAACCCTTATCTGTTTACAAGCTCTAGAAATCCAACCTTATCTTAATGCTTTGCTTCATTTTTTACTGTATATCTGGGAAGTCACGAAAATGCTTAGTGATTTTCTGATACTAGAAGTTGAATTACAGAAAATATACACTACTTAAAACATGGACTGATATTTAAATGTTTGCGTATTCAGCTGTATTCATTCGAGTTTGCACATGTGGATGAAGCAATTTTCCTGTGTATTTGAGTAATACCCTGGTGTCCAACAATTTAGGATGGTAACATGTTCTTAGGTCACCAGAGTAGTACTGAGTTTAGCTCTCAGGATGGATAACATTAAGTGCCTTGACTGGTCAACACTAAAAGCTCAATGACTTATCACAGTGTTCTTACTCAAAGTCTAAAACAGATATTTCTGATCAAAAGACAGTCCCTTAAAGAGTCAGACTCTGGATCCATGTTCCTTAAAAAGCTTTAAATCTGTATTTAGCTTTTTGCTAGGGAAAATTTATGAAGGGTCCCAAATAAGAAAAGTGGCACAAAGCACTTTTTCCCATAGTTACCGCATACTCACCCAATTGTAAGATAAACTAGGGAGTGCCTATGGAGTGACTGTATTCATAATCTACCAGAGAGAGTAAAAGAGATCAAGTGTTTTAGTGTTCACAGACCATAAAGATTAAATGCTTTTGTGCAAACACCTTCTACTTTTTATAATTTAAGATAATTGAAAATAAATGAAAAGTATTATCATACAGTCTGAGGTACATGTATTCACTAATTTCAGAAATATGTATATTTTGGGAATGAAACACAGATATATGTGTTAGTATAGCCTAAACTATTTGAATGTGAATATATTTTTCTGTCTTTACTTTGGTCCACTCTGAAGTGTCTCCCGCTCTTTCTGTTTCTGTCTCTGTCTCTGTCTCTTTCTCTTTCTCTCTCTGTTTCTTTCTCTCTTGTGGTTGTTTTTCAGTCCATATGTGGACTTCTTGTTCTTATAACTGGAAAGTAGTGAAAGAGACTTGGGTCTATCCTGGTTGCACAAATGATGTTATGAAGTCTCAGATCCTCCATGTGCCTCAGAATGATTGCTTGTGTCAGAGAGGTTGGTCACTGACACTTACCAGTTTAGTAACTCTGTGGGAAGGGAGGAAAGGGGTCTGTCAGGCATTTCTCCCTCAGTTCAGTGTTGTGGGATCCACTTTTCTTCCTTGGTTATTCTGTTAGATGAAGGACAGTATCTTAACTTGTCTTTTTATAAAGACGTTAATGAAAATTTTAATGAACAATACTTATTTAGTCCCCCTAGAATATACAGGAACACTTAAAAAACCTTTCTCTTACAGCAGGCTTAGCAACTGGCAAATATCTCACATGTAGAAACTTTTTATAAACTCCATCAGTCTGTATCATATGTTCCTGGGACATGCAAGTTGAGGATGCATAATTGGCTTTCAGACACTGCTTCAGAGGTTGAACTTGTTTAACTCAGCCATTTTATATCTTACCATGACTTGTGTGATAAAATTGATTGTAGTTTTAGTTGGTTTTGCACAGCTATTTTTAATGATATTTGTTATCATCATGGTTAAACAAATATATATTTTTATAACTCGAAGAGCAAGTGCAGGACACGAATCATATATGTCACTAAAACAGGTTCAGTTGTTTAAAGTTAATGTCCTTTTAATTGCGTTTCTGCAGTGGAGCCAGGGATGGTGCACCCGTTCCTGAACACTGTAACCTACTCCAGATCTTCGCTGTCTTTCCCTCCCCGTGGTATGAACTTGGGTTCTATCATATCCTGTAGCTACAAAAAGTAACAGAATCAAATAAATGATGACTTTTCAGCTAAGATAAGAAATATAAAATATTTTCAGTTCTGTCATTGAACAAGAAATAAAGCTAATTAGTTAAAACTGCTGGGAATTACATGGAAGTAGTCTGTGATTAAATGCAAGACTTTATCGTGCAACAATTAAGTAAATTTGGCCTCAGGTATCTTTTTCATTCTTCAGAGAATAAGTGATAGAATTCTAGTTTAGCATTGTAGTTTATTAGAGATTTATCTATTTTAATTGATTCAGCTTGAGTATAAAACTGTAATGGAACAGTTGATGCAAGGATCATATTATGTTAACATGTAAACCTGCCATGTGTTATCTTTAATTTCAAAAAGAGAGCACTTAACTTACCTGAATGTTCTGCAAAGGTGAAAAGAAATAGTAAAAATAAAACGAATTACAATAGATGGCATGATCAAAAATGTTTTCTTATGCTAGGCCAATCTTAAAGAAAGTATTTTTAGACATCCGTAGGTAAATATGGAAAAGTTTTCAGTACCAATTTTAAATGTTAGTAAAGAATAATTGAGCAGATGGCAGGCCACAGTTTTGTTAACAGTTCCCTTATTTATTTATTTTTGATAAGATGTTATTGTTTGCAGTTAAATATTTTGCTATATATAAACTTCAAGCCCTGGCTTGCTCGCATTTATTAATTTATTTATTTATTTTGAGACTGTCATGGTTCATGATAATAAATGCACCGGCATTTACAAGGTGATTTTTCCTCTAAATTCTGTTGTTACCAACACGCTGAAAAGTTGTGCAAGAAAGACAGTGAAGTGGAGATACTGAGGCATGTGTTGCAGTAAGACATTCTAATGTTGATAAGCAGCCAAGTGATAGTATTTATCCCTCCCAGATGTAACTTGAAACAAACATCGAGTTAAAGGGAGCGGAGTATAAACTTGTGACTTAGAAGTGCTCTTTCTCAGTGGTGGACCCAGCCGTTCATTTCACTGTGTGTATTTTTTCCCTGTGAAGTGGTTCTGTGAACAGAGAAAGGTTCAACTCCACAAGTCAGATCAGGGAGTAACAATTATTCAAAGTGTGGCTAACTTACAGTTTCATCCTTTCCCATAAATTTTTAGTGCCTTCTATAAATTCTATTAATACCTTTCAATCAATCAATCAATTCAACTCACTTTGTTCAAGAATTTTAAGATTAAATTTAATCTTATAGGATTGTTCAAGATTAAGTGAAATTGGGATTACTATTTTTCCTTAATATTAAATATTTAAGACTGGGAGATATATTGCTTATTTCTTTTTTATGAGACTTATAAAGAATATTTAAGAACTCAAAGTCAACAATATCAGATTTTATGGTAATCCCGTAAATGTGTGCATTTCAGCACAGGGCTATGATTATTGTATTGTGCATATGAAAATGTTTGGAAGAATAAATATTTCTCTATAGTCATTTTTTTGTAATGAAAAGTAGAATTAGAGCTGAAATGAAACTTACCAATTTTGTGATGTGTTATCTTCACATTAGAGATGAAAGATTTAGAAGGTTTATGTACTTTGCCCACAGTTATAGAGGTAATTGGTACAATTTTGACCATAGTTCAGATCTTTTTTTTTTTTTTTTTTTTTTTTTTGGTTTTTCTCCGGTACCGGGAACCGAACTCACGACCTTGCACTTGCCAGGCAGGCGCTTTGCCGCTGAGCTAAATCCCCAGCCCCGGAGAAAAGCCAAAAACAAACAAAATTAAAAATAAATCCCCAGCCCCCATAGTTCAGATCTTAAGAGCTAGCCCAAAGCCATTCCACTATTCCACTAGGCTCTTTTATTATTCTATGTATCTTTTTCTCCTTCTTTCCCTTCCTCTTTTCTTTTTTTTTCATATTTGTGGAATGTTTACTATTGCCCTAGAACTCTCTTGGGAACTTTCTTGAAACTAGTGTTAAAGAGATGATCTTTTCATAGATAAGAAAAGTGTGAATATCGTTTGCAACTCACCCAGACAAAAGTTTAGTTAACAGTGCCCTGTGAACCTTACAGCACAGCCTTAAAGCTACCCTGGGGGCCTGGGTAAGCACTGCCTGAGCCCTTTCACACGCTTATCTTCCACTACACCTAGAGTCTCCACAGTGCTTGACTTTATAAATGCAATAAAGTATATATTAGATTGAGAAAACAGTACTGTCTGGAAGAAAGTATCACATAATTCATTAAACAATTAGCACAACTGTCCCTATATGTGAAAATTCACAAACTGAACACAATGATTTCAGGCCCTACTCATTAAAGAATTTGGAAAGTGTTTTGTTTGGGGTTTTTGGCAAAGTGATCTTATCAGTTCTAATCTGAACGGAGTCTCTTTTTTTCTAAGAAATTACTCAGATTCTTCTGTGCATCCACCTTAGCATGTAATGTGATGTCTTTATCAATTCCTATGTTATTTGAGCTGGTAATTAGCTGTATCATTTGACCCAATTTTGGTTCATGTCTTTCTAAAAAT
Source organism: Chinchilla lanigera (assembly GCF_000276665.1). Lineage (NCBI taxonomy): Eukaryota > Metazoa > Chordata > Mammalia > Rodentia > Chinchillidae > Chinchilla > Chinchilla lanigera. The sequence goes on from NW_004955457.1 coordinate 3,720,002, forward strand.
TCTGTATTTTAATATACATTTTAAATGCTTGATGTTTATTTTCCATTTTACTCTCAGTATTGCCCATATTATATTTCTGTAAACCTTAACAGAGTCTCTGTTTTACTTAAAAATTTGGTGTATTACATGGCTTCAATGAGGATTCCCATTTGTGTGAGTTATTCTGTTTTGGCTAAAATAAAAATGTATTTATAATATTGTCATAATCTCTGATAGAAAATCTACATTACTAATTTGGGTCTGAGTTCCAACTGAATGGATTATTCACTGAGTAATAATATACTTGTGTTTCTTTTGCAAGTTAGACAGAACAAGGCTAGGGGTGAGAGTATAAAAAATAAAAAGGAAATCATTGTTCAATCATTGGATTCACATAATTACTTCTGTGGCAGGTAGATAAGTGTAATCCTTCCTCTGTCCCCTGTATAAACATTTCATAAAATAAAAAGGTAGTACATTCTGTAATGTAAAAAAACAAAAGGGACTAATTTTATTTATTGTGATTTGAAAACCTAGAAATATTTTATCTAAGCTAACTTTTGCTAGTAACTGCAAAACTTTGATTAAACAAGAGAGAGTCAAAGTAGTAAGAAACTGGTGGTATGAAGTATTTTGAGACAATCTCTTTGGAGTATGTTTCATATTCTCCTGTGATTCATAAAAAAAATGTAAAATGCCTTCATTTTAATTGTGGCCTTTGTGGAGTTGACTAAAATCAATGTGAAAACACATGTTTTTAATATTTATCATGTGAAATTTTGGAGAACTGGCAAAGAAACTCTTGAAATTATGCTCCATTTGCTTCACTACTAAGTACTAGAAAAAGTATTTTCATGAACTGTGCCCCGAAACCATCCCGATTAAAGCATGAGCGTGTTTTCACTGAGGCCTGTGCTGTGCATCTGAAAAACCAATGGTGTCTAACAGACTGGAGTCACAGTTTTGTGAGATGAAGAAAAGTGGAAGCCTATTCAGCTTGAAGGCAAAAACTCAAGAAAATGACTTTTTAAAAATTGACTATTACATTACTGTAGTATTATGTACATATGGCTATTCCTCAGAGATTATATAGAGTATAAAATATAATTTAAATGCAATTATGTAAGCTGAATGAAATTTCAATAAAAATTGATATTTTATTAGACTTCAGCTTGATTTACATAATTAAGATCACTACAGAAAGATGCAAGTGTATGCTGATTCTAAATGATTATGAAACTTTAGCACATTATCGAATCAAGAACATAAAATAATGTAGCTGTGTGTGATTGCCTGTAGAGTTTTAACTAATGAATACAGTGCTGGAAATGTGCTGTAACTCCATGAGAAATCAGCCTAACTGAATTTCAGATTGCACTAATTTAGATTTTTCCTGAATCTTCACTTTGTTTTTTTTTTTTTTTTTTTTTTTTTTTTTTGGTTTTTCTCCGGTACCGGGAACCGAACTCACGACCTTGCGCTTGCCAGGCAGGTGCTTTTGCCGCTGAGCTAAATCCCCAGCCCCTGAATCTTCACTTTGATGATAGTGGGCATGGCACCTTATGGCCATTACCATAGTCAAAACATTTTGTGTACTTGTTTATTTATCAATAAATTCTACTTTGAATCCTTTCTTGGGGAGTTGTTCTCTGTTAGTTTGATATTAAAGATAATTTGGCCATCATCCTTGAGGCTGTCACTCATAAATGTTCAAAAAATGCTGGGTTTTTTTTTTTGGCATGTCTCTATTCTATCAACATGTATATGAATGATAATTAGAATTACTGGAAGACAGAACTACTTAAGTTATACTGCAACACTGACATAATAACCTTAAGTGCAGCTACTTAAGTATTATCCATAGTTCCCTATTATAGCCTTAGATTTTTAGTAGATTTTTGTTTTTTTCAGGTAGATGTTCCCCAAACAGAGCCCAAGGATAGCACCTATCAAGGATTCATTAAATACTTACTAAGTAGGAGATTAAGGGAACTGATGGTCAGTTTTGAACAAATTCAACAAAAATTAGATTTTGGAATAATCATCTCTCTATAGGCTTAAAACATGTTCAGAAGGATTATTATAGTTTTCCTTTCAGAATCTTACTGACAGAAGTTAAGGGTTATAAATTGAATCTTCAGCCCATTCCACTCAAATTAGTATGAATTTAATAATTATCATTTATATATGAAATATGTCAGATATTGTAATGTTATTATTTAAAAATATAACCTGCCAGCTAATAAAATTATACAAAACTTGAATATTGGTTACACTAAAGCTCATTTTATCTCAGTGAGCATTCATTTGCTCTTCATATGATGATGTTATAAAGTTCAGAAGAAATTGTGATGTATATATTTATAAACACAATTTGCTTAATTCTAGCTGTTATATTTGTATTCTAGTATCTGAATTAGAGAAAGTTGTGCTGTAATTTAAAGAAGTATCTTTCAGCACTAGAACATTTATTCAGTTTTTTTTTTTTTTTTTTTTTT
>NW_004955457.1:3722578-3745601 GCF_000276665.1 Chinchilla lanigera
TTTTTTAGTTTTTCTTCCGGTACTAGGAATTGAACTCATGACCTTGTGCTTGCCAGGCAGGCACTTTGCCGCTGAGTTAAACCCCCAAACCCTACAACATTTATTCAAATGTGACTATTTGAGAGTAATATTTTTGAAGGTGGTATGTATATATGGCATATACTAGTGTGCATATGTTGTGTATATTTTGTATGTATTAAATTTTATAATACAAGTTATAGTAATATTTCATACTGGTGATGCATTAAGTTTAATGCCAAGGACTTAAACTATAGTTTTTCCTTTTTCAAGCAAGTTGTTTACTTTTGCATCTGTCCTAATGTCTATAGCAGAGTCTTGGAAAAAATATTGTGAATATTGGTACAATTTTAGAAAATGTAATATTTTCAGTATAACTCTGGCCAGTGAAGTGTCTTAACATTCTGTTCCTCTTATCTTTTCCTCTTTAATTATGCAACATTATAAAAAATTATTTCATGGTAGTACAAGAGTGGTTAATTATAGGAATACAGTAAGTCATCAGCAATGGCCTTGCATTTATGCAATATAGGTAATAGTCTATGAGCAAGAATTGTGATATATTTGACATAAATTAAAGGGAATACTATAAATAAGAATAACTAAAAAATTGGTCAAAAGCATTTTGTCTGTTGCATCTGTAATAGGAAAAATCTGCTCTTATTTTCATTTTTTGCCATAAGTGACAATTAGTATTTTTATATTTAATGTAATTTGGTTCCTGAGAACAGTGTATATACCTTCTCAGGGAGAAAGGAAAATTATTTCTATAGGGGATAAAGGAAGTGTCTATAGAGCCATTTTAACCATAATATATCCAAGCTATTTTAGGCAAAAATTTTAACAGGGAATGAAAATAAAACAACGTAGAAAAATTTGCTACTGCAAAATTAGGTTAAAAAGTGGCAGTGAAAAAGAAAAAGGAAAAAGAAGAAGGGAAAGAGTGAGGGCAGGAGGGACAGAGGGAGACTGGCCTACTTATATATATTTTACCTGTATGGATAGATATTTACCTAGTCATCCACCACCCCTCCAGCCATTGCTATCAGCCTGTACATCTAGCTATTTTTCTGATTGTTCATATTTTTCAGATATGTAGTGTGAAAAATCCAGTTTAAGAAATAGATATTAATACAACAATAATAATGCAAATTGTCTTCAAAATGTGTAAATATTTTAGGTATCATACTAGTAGTACATTATCAGGCAATGTTTTCCTTCTAGGATATCCCTAAGTCAGCTTTCTAAGCAATATTATTAAATAGTTGACTCAAATTAGTAACCCAGTACCAAGATTTCTCAACGTTGGCATTAGTTATAGTTCGGACAGGATAATTCTCTGCCTGGTGGGGAGGAAGGGAGGAGAGGGCTTTCTGGAGAATTTATGCTGTCTATAGCATCCTGGATATCTACATACTGGATGCCGGTAGCAAAACCACACCCCAAGTGTGAGAGTCACGTGTATTTCCAGACATTGCTGAATGTGTTCTGGGGCCCAAAACATGCCATTAGAGAACCACTGTTTTATGCCTCTGTAAAGAATAATATAATCTGTTGTCTGTAAATACGTGTGAAATCACAGGTGTTTATAATATATTTTTAAATTAAGAATACGAAGTGCACAGAAAAATCACATGAGGCACCCTGCCTATTATTTCCTACTAGCTTTAATAGATGTACGGATATTAATATTATTTCAAAGAGTTCCAAAGTATGACAGTCTTTGCTTAGCTTCAGATAGCCAGGATTTCATACAGTGTTCGGGAATATGAGCTTCCTAGTTTGATTCCCTGTCTCGTGTAATGGCCAGCCCATGTCATGTCTTCCAGCTGTAACCTTCTTTCACTTCTTAATTCTTATTCTTCCTCAATCCCCTGTTCTAGCGCATTCCTGAAACACTTATTTTGTGTCATAAAAAATCCCCCAACATCAGATCTGTCTATTGTGTATTAACTGTCTGTCACCTCTGACCTGGCAAGAATTTTTTAACTTGTCTCTCTACAGCCACTCCATCTTCACACTGTAACCAGGGAGGTGATTGCACAAACAAAATCAACCGTAGCCTAATTTCCCTTCCTTACACTGTCACTAACTCCCCATTGCCTTCCGCAGCTCTTAGAATTCCTACATTTCCTTTTCTCAAAAATATCTGCTTGTTCTCATCACCTTATGTTCCACTCACGAGTCAGACCTGTGAACAACAACAGCCTTGACTCAGACAACATATTCTCACCGCCTGAATTGCACAGGTGTTCTTCACTAATAAATTCAGCTCCACAGGCTGAGTAGAGAGAATTGGATAGCAAGTACTGTGCCATCAGAAACTGCTTGCTTCTTATTTTCATACATCAAGTTGCAAGATGTGGAAAGCAAGGGACATCTTTATGTCCTTCTTTGTTTATACCTTTATGCCTGGTGTCAAATGCTGCACATATAACACACATACTGCACAGCTAGCAGGACAAATGAATAGTGAAAGGGATTAGAAAAGGCATACAGCATTGTAATTATTAGTTTACATCAAGAAATAGAACACTGCTAGCTACCTGAGAAACTCCATCTTAACCTCAAAAGTTTTTTTTTCCTTGAAAGTAACCACACTCTTTATTTTACATAAATTGCTTGTGCTTCTTTGTCGTTTAATCACCAAATGTCCATAGACACTATGATTTGATCTTGTATGTTTCTGAAGATTTTTATTTCTTTGAGGACTTTATTTCTTCCTTCTTCTTTTCTTCCCATTAAAATTAACCTAGTTGAAGACCTAAAGGTTTTTTGGTTTTGGGGGTTTTTGGTAGCATTTTCCTGAGCCTGGGTTGTATCAATTGTACAGTCATGGCAAAATTTTAAATTTTCCTCTGTTTTCTGTACTTCCACCAAATTGGCAGCTATAGGCAGAGGCTGTGTCATACTCATATTTAATCTCTTTGATAAAACAATTGCTGGTGGTGTGTTCCTTCAGCAGGAGGTGTCTTGTCGTCCAGAATCAACGAGTATCTGACTTTAGCCTGCTTGCAGTGAACAAGTTAGTCTGTCACTTGCATCAGGAAGATGTGAGACCCGCACGGTGCAGCAATGAACAGACACTTCAGGTCTGTGTAGATTCTCATCACCTCTCATAGCAAATCCCATGTGGGTGACTGAGAAGTAGCAAAAGGTGGACGATGCTATGGAAGATAGATTTGTGTCACAGGTCAGAAACCCTGAGCTTACAAAACACCAGTCTTACAAACAGGACTGCTAACAGATTTGTCTTCTGTCATGCCAAGGGAACTATCTTTACATTATCGCGTTGCTTAGTTTATAATAATTCATGAAAAAAATTGTCAAGAAAAACATTTGTAGAAACCATGCAGAAATTCCATGCAGAATTGTCTCCCAACAGTTTTCAGTTACTGAGTGTTTGCTTACTAGACATTTATGTTGAATACTTAGGACTACTTACTCATGAGAAATTTATGAATGGCAGTGCTCTAATTTTTAAAATTATTTTTAGAACACTTTTAGGTTTATTAGAAAATTATGAATAAAATGCAGCATTCCCTATAGCTCACACTCAGTTTTCCCTTCTGTTAATAACTTACATCAGCATGGTATATTTCTCATATAAATACTCGGATTTTAACATTTATTTCTCACTTACTGTTTTGAATACTTTATGAGGACACACTGCTTTATAGAAACTGACTATTGGTGTCCCCATGCAACTCACATGTTGAAACCTACTTCCAAGAATGGATTAGATATGAGAGCTTTGGGTGATTGGGCCACGGTAGTGACATCTTCCTGAGTGAGACTCACATTCTATTAACAGAGCTCCCAGAGAGATCCCTCCTTTGTTACAGTAGCGCAAGCAGACTAACACACTGCTTTTACTGTTGGGTAACTCACTGTTCTGACTCATATAGAAAAAAGGATGAATGCTCCATGTCCTTTTACATGCACATTTTAAAGAAAATTAATCTGTCCTTTATTATTATTTAAAATAAGCAAAGAATGTCATTTAATGTTATTACTATAAACTGATTTAAATGTATTTGATGGGTTTCAATCAGATGTAATTATTATTATTTCTGAGACTCAAATTGCTCTATCTTTTTGCCATGGCCTTAGCAGTTCATGAGAGCTACCTCATTTTCGGGTATGGTCAGAGTCTCCAGGCTCATCTTGTCCACTTTTTGCTTCAAACTCAGATTCTGAAATATGGTTTGGTTTTGTTTTGTTTTGTTTTAGCCCAAAACCACAGTCTAGGAGCTACATGCCTGGGCAACACTTAGTAAATAACCTTTTAGGGCTTAGGTAATTGCCTGTTCCTCTGCAAAAGCTTCCTTAATGTCTCTATGGCAGTTAGGTACTTCAACCTTGTTTATTCACAGGGTACTATTCTAACACTTTCTTAATGGGAATCCTTACAATAGTTCCATTGCTGTGTCATAAGGTTTTATTACCTTTTTGCTCACCATGTCTGTCTTCCACATCAGTGATGACCTACTGAGGCTCCAGGTCATGTTTCATACATCGTCATGTCTCCTTGTAATATATTCTAATTACAGTGTGTGAATGAGTGGAAAGAAAATAGACAACTTAGGGAGGTCAACGTATAGTTTTCACCTTGTGAGTAATGTATATGCTACCTTGGAAGGTACTTTGATTGTTTTGTTGAGGTTGGGTCTTGTTATGTAGCCCAAACTGGGCTTGAACTCATAGCGATCCTCCTACCTCAGAAATCCCAGCCTCCCATGTACTGGGATTACAGGCACACATCACTATGCCCAGGTCAGAGATACTATAATGATTTCTTCATGATGAACTTCCAACAAAAAGGAAAAATTGAGGCAAATAATGGATGATGAAATTGTTTACTTGAGACTACAAATTGTATACAAATATACACAATTATTCATATGTACGAATGCACTTCTCAGTAAGAAATCGTGTCAAAATAAAAGTGAAAATGCTCAGAAATGGAAGGGGATATTGTGTAAACAGAATATGTGATAATTTTAAAACAAGATAAATAAATGACATAAAATTTACAATCAATTCTGTCTAAAGAATCAAAGAAGAATTAGCTATGATCTTATGGTAAAGTTTTTTCAGGACAGACTTCCTTCTTTGGTGCCAATGCTGTGGCCCCCTAGGCAGACTGGAAATGATGAAAAAAGTTACTTCCACGAGAGTGGGATTATGTCTTCTTTTTTAGTTTTGTAGGGTTTTTTGGTATGTTTTGCTTTTTATACCACAAATCTTCAATAGCTTGAACAATACTTCTCTCTTGAAGGTAGACAATAAACATTTGAAATAAATTGTTGGATTTTTAAAGCATAGGGCCTTAAGGCCTTGTAGGGGAAAGGAAGTCAAGTTCATATTTACTAAGTACCTACTGTGTGCCAATTTTGCTGAACAGTATTGTTTATTTTCCACATTTAATGAAAACATTTTCTTACTTATTTTTAATTAAGAATCCTAGGTTCAGCTAAGTAATATGACACATTCCTCTAAGAAGCAACTTCCTAAATTTAAAGTACTTGCATTTTTTACTTCTCTTCCTGGGAAAGCTATTAGTAGTCTGGAAGTTAATCCTTTTAGGATCATTTGATAATAATTTCATTGTGAATTTATACACAGAATCTTATTTGATTTAGCATGTTTGTTTTGAAAGGTCCTTGCTTTCTTAACATCTAAGACATTGTTGATTTCAAGATCTTTAGAGAGTTTGGGAATACATTTTTGAGCAGATTTTGCCTTTAGAAATAGTGGAAGCATACTGCAGTTACTTTTAAGAAATATTCTTGCAGAACTAATGTTTGTCACAAAGAAACCATGACATATTATTAATTCACAATTTAGACTGTATTGGTGCACATTCATTTTGACAAGGAGTGATTGTCACTATAGTTTGAAAGAAATTCGGATTTTTGACATCAGGAAGAAGATCTTACTGTGTTTTTTTTGGGAGAGGTGTTATCATCTTTTTATTTTAATGTTCCTTTCACTTTTTTCAGTGTGACTTTGGACAAATTTTTCTACTTTAGTTTCTTCATCTTGAAACTGAGACGATACTTAGAGCAATGTGACCGGTAGATAACGTAGAGCACATAAAAATGTCTCACACACAGAAAATCTAAACACAAGTTAATATAATTTTAGGTATGATAAATAGCTACTTAGAAACTGATTATTTGTATAGGAATACTTAAATATGAAAGCTTTTTAATTGCTAGTGCGTAAATCGCTGGCTTCAATATTTGTTGTCCTGGTTGTTCTGCAGATGTCTTTAGAATACCAATTCTATGTCAAACCATTACGGGCATTGTAAATAACATCAGACCTTGTTGAGGGAGACGCCTGAAAAAAGCATTTGTTATTTATAAATTAATTAAGTCTTTTGTTTTGTGCTTTTGTGCTCAAATGTTTTGGCAGATAGTAAAGTGCATTCTGACATCCTGTCAAATCTTTGATACTTTGTCTCTCCTGGTTCTGAAATTGTTCACCCTTTTCATTTAAAAGTAGCAACAGCATCGCCGCAGATGTGGTCACCTCTCACTTTTGAATTCTCAGTGGCCATTTCCCATATGCTTTTGAGCAGCTGTTGTCAGACGTCATGTAGGAAAGGCCATTTCCCTCCTCTTGAATTTTGAAAGAGGGAAAAATCGCATTTATGAGAGACCTTAAACATAAAACTGACACTCTCAATTGTGGATTGAAATGGAAGCAAGCAGTTTTATCTTCCAAACTTTGTGCTGAATCATAACTATTCTTTTAGAAATGTAGAAAGACATTTTTATATGTGCTGTGTATCAAGGTCAGCACATGGAAGAAAGGTTCAGATTATAAATTCTGAAAAATAATAAAAACTAATATCATTTGCTGCTCTGATCCAGAGCTTTTTTGCAACAACAATAAAACAATTCATTTCTCAAAATATTCCTAGAAATTTTGGATCTGGCTGCTTTCACGTGATAGTCAGGCATGTCCAATCCATGCATGCAAACCTGGACAGCTAGGGATGAAGCCTTATAAGTTGGTGAACTTTTTATATATTATAGGGATACTTTTCATGGCTCTATTGTATAGAGTGTGTGGGTGACAACAGAACCCTCTATAGAAGAGGATGCACTACAGTGCTGATTCTGCCACCTGTGCTATCCACACAGTCAGTCAAAGCAAACTTTTTGTATAAGGTGAAGCTCATGCAGCAATTACTGATAATAGTATTTCAACCTACCTACACATGTGTACAGCTGTGTAGACAACTGTTTTTTGCTAGTAAATAGCCATGTACATTTTCTTATTTAATCAGCAGTCTCCAATATTTTGGAGTCTCCAATATCAGTTTCATGGAAAACAATTTTTCCATGGACATGGAGAGAGGGAAGGAGGGTTTGGGATGATTTCAGTGTATTACATTTATTGTGCACTTGATTTCTCTTATTACTACATTGTAGTATATAATGAAATAATTGTACAGCTCACTATAATGCAGAATTAAGTAAATAACATAATAAGTGGGAGACATGCAGACTAAAATAAGTGTCAGATTCTGACTTAAAACCTGCCAGGAGATGCAGCTTAACTGTCACTTGCAACTCACTGATAGGGTTTATGCATGAGTCTGTGAACAACTGGTTTATTCTGGTCTCTATGCAGTCAAACTTCTCTGCTAGTGTTAATCTGTATTTACAGTTGATCTCCAGTGCTAGCATTGTTACCTCAGCTGCACCTGAGATCATCCATCGTTATACCCTCATAAGAAGGTGCAACCTAGATTCCTCACATGTGCAGTTTACAGCAGGTTCACACCTATGAGAATTTAATGCTGCTATTGATCTTAGGGGATGCAGAGCTCAGGCAGTCATGGTAGGGATGTGGAAGAGCTGTAAAAACAAATGAAGTTTCCTTAGTTTGCCTACCACTGACTTCCTGCCACCTGACCTTGTGCACACCTGTTCACACTTGGGGGAGTTGGAAAGTTCAGTATTTAATTATAAAATATAAGCTTGTATTATTTTATAAAATAATTTATTAAGCTAAAATACTAGCTACTGTTACATAGGAAGTACAAAACGTGTCAAATAATTTTGTTATTTATCTACGATAATTACATTATGTGTATTTATATGTGGCCCAAGACAATTCCTCTTCACTTATTGCGGCCCCAGCAAGACAAGGGTTGGACACTCATGTCATAGATAATAAAACTGAAAGATAAAATATTTTACCCAACATAACACAGCTAAATGCTAGGATATGGATTTGGGCAATATGTCAGTTTTCATTAGCTGCTTTAACAAAATCTCCCAGATAGGTAGCTTAACCAAAATATTTATTTTCTAACAGTTCTGGAGCCTAGAAATTCGAGATTAAGGTGTTAGTAGGGTTGGGTTCCTCTGGGATCTTCTTCACTGGCTTGTACATGACCATTTTTGGCTTCTGTCTTTGAATTGTTTCCTGTCTGTATATGTCTAACTCCCACTTCTTTTAAGAACACCAGTCATTAGATCAGGGCTCCCACTAAAGAAGTCAGCTTAACTTAATTATCTTTTTAATGAAGCTATCTCCAAATATATTCCCGTTCTGAAGTATGGGAGTTTGTGCTTCAACATGTAATTTCAGGAGTGGATCACAATACACCTTAAAATAGACATTCTAAGGCCAAAATTTTATGTACTATGTAGGACTGATTTTCAATTAATCAGTTTTAATATCAAATGCATATGTTGTTATATCATTTACTACTGCAAAACTACACAAAATATTTGTAAATATTTGCATATTAGTTGATTGACAGTTTGTGAGGAGTACAGAAAGGTTGAATAAATTGTGCAACATCAGTAAGTAATTCAGACAAAAGATAAAGCTGAGATATGTCAGGTTGCAGCAAATTAATTTAAGTATTGGGCTGTGTTGTGCTAGCCAGTTTGTTTCTCTATGGGAGAGAATATTAATCACCACATGCACAGTATAAATAATAATTATAAAGTTTTCATTTATGTGTTTCTTCAGTTGCACAGAAGTGCTGACAACCAAAAAGTTTTGTTTGGCTCAAATTCTGTGATACCTCAAAAAAGTTTAATGCAAAGATTACAAGTAGTCTTAATACTAATTACTTATGCAGTATATCTAATTTCAGTTAAAATTTTTTTCCCAAGATCATTGGAGCTTACTGTATGTATCTTCATGTGTATAAAAATATTAGTATTATATCCTTAAATAATTGGAAAAGTATTACATAAAGTGTAAATATGACATTCAGGTTTAAAATGTAGTCCTATCTGTATAAAATCAAAGTAATGTGTTTGTGTGTGTGTGTGTATGTAATCAGGGACAATAATTTTATTTTTTTATGTATCAATACTTGAAATTGAAATATATGTAATTTTGTAAGTGTACTCATAGAATCTCAGATTTATTTCTTATAATGCTGTAAAATATTTGTGTCAATTACATTTAGTTGAGTTTTTTAAACAAAGGATTCATGAATTAGGCAGCACACAGAAATAAGGCATGTTGAAATTGCTCCTTCTAGCTACCTGACCAATCAATTTGTATAGACAGAAAAAGAAGTGCCAGAGACAAATAGCTTAGTTGAATACAGCTTCAGATTTGTTCTGTTTGGACACGGTGTGATGAGACATCTGCCTTTCATGGGTTTAGTTTGATCTTGTTGCATCATGTGATTCATTTGAGCTTAACTGCTATGATTGGAAAAAACTCGGCTACATTTTATGAGAATAAATTCTTAGTTGTAATTTGTTTTCCTACTAAATTAGGTTGCAGTACGCTATGCTGGAACTCAAAGTAGGTAGGTAGCTTTATGCCAAATTTCATTTAACTTAACAAATCTAATTCTAAAATAACAAGTCCATGGTACAGAATATATTAGTCAGATTTTGCAGGGCTCGGATACAATATCTGACACCCCTTATTTAAAGAAGAAGTTTAATATTTCTCATTGTCTCAGGAGATTGGGTCTGTGATCATCTGGCTCCAAGACAGAAACATCACGACAGAAGCACATAACAGGAACAAAGAAGCTTAGTTCATCATTGATAGGAGGCAGAGAAGGGGAACAGCACCAGAGAGGAAGGGGCGAGGCTCCATATTTAGAAACCAAAGTCATGCCTCCATGAACCTCCCCACATATACCCAGAGTGTGCTTTAATCTTCTGTGTAGCTCCTGGGCTGATCAGGTTGACACAGTTAAGCATAACTGTCACATCCTACCCTTTGCCAATTTAACAACCATAAATACATCTCCTTAAAACATCCTTAATCTCCAAATAAAAGCAAAGCCATAATTCCTCCTAACATGGTGCAAGTATCTTGCTCACAACTGGAAACATCCCTTACTAAAAATTTCAACACTTCCAGAATTTTTCAAAAGTCCGTTCTCCAATATTTTCTAGAATTTAATGGAAAATATTTTCGATGAAGTTCTTTAAAAATCATAAACAAGTTACATAATCCTAAGGTACAGCAACTTAGGGCAAAAATTCCTATTCTAAAAGGGAAAATGGAGGGATAGAAAAGAATTTGAGCAAAGCCAGATCAAAACCCAGGATGGCAAACATTAAGTCCTGTAGTTCTATATCTGGCATGAAGGGCACAAGGTGTTAAAATTTGAGTTCCAAAGAGTTCCCACCTTGCGATGTTACTGGTTTGGCTGAGGCAGCCTTTCTTTTGGGCTGGCTCCACTCACAATCTGCAGCTTTTCTAGCAAATATTTCAAGTTCCTTGCATCTATAATTCTCTGTGGTCTCCATTGCAAGTTTCACTTTATTCCCACAACTTCACACTGCCCTCTCAGGATCTTTTGTCTGACACCTCAACTTTCTTTGGAAATCTGAGTGGAAGCCTTCCTGACCCCACAGCTCTGCACTCTGCATGCCAAGGAAACCAGCATCACATGGATGATACCAAGGTTTGCTATTAGAAACAGCAGTAACCAGACCCCCTCAGATCATGGATACAGTGTCCTTTGAATATCTGAATGGCTGAGTGAAAGTCAAACGAGTCCTAAGAAACCAATGCCCTGGGAGGCCCTTCTTAAGCAGGGCTCCCAGGTTCTAGCTTCTGAAATGAAAGTTTATGTTTTTCTTCCTTTTGGCCTAAAATGAGTCCAGTCTTACCTACAGAGCAATTTTCTATTTATTCCTGTACAAAGTACTTTGTTTCTTATTAAGAATACTGATGTCTTTAGCAACTATACCTCCTTTGATCCCAGTATTACACAATTTGTTTTGGTCCAAAATTGAGCTCTGAATTTTGTCTCCAATTCTCGCTCTAAATCTGACTGAAAACAGCCAGCAACAGGCACAACCTGCATGTTTGGCTACCTGTGAATTATCTCTGATAGATCAATTACTCCACCTTCCTTAATCTGAGTTTCAGTGGAATCTCAGGGTGTGGGAAAAATGAAGACTAATTTCCAGACAGAGTGTAACACACATGGCGTCTAGCCTGATTTCCAATGGGGGTCCTTGTTCCCAACTAAAACCACCTGAGTCTCCCTTTACTCTTTGCATCCCTATCATCATTTTGATTTTCTGAGCTCCTACCAGAATTCCCAATATTACTCTGTTTTAGCATTCTAAGGCTTCTCTAACCTTCATCTCTAAACCTTTCCAAATGCCCACAAACCAGATCCAAAGGCTCTAATTCACATGATCAGATAGTATAATTGCAATGGCTCCACTCTCTATGGGTTTTCTGTATTGGTCAGATTTCTTGTCACTGGAACAAAATACCTGACATCTACACCTTTAATTTGCCTCACTGTTTCAAGGACTTAGTCCATAGTTGGCTGGTTCTAAGGCTGAACATCATGTCAAAAAGGCATGGAGGAACAAAGAAGTTTAGTTCATGGTGCCTAGAAGCACAGAAAGTAGAGCAGGGGAACAGTGCCAGTGAGGGTCCAGATATAGACCTTAAGGTCATTTTTCCATGACCGAACCAAACATATCTGGAAGAGTGCTTTAATTTACTGGGCAGCTCTCAAACCAATCAAGTTGACACATTAAGTTTAGCTGTCACATAGAGTCATGGTAAGGTCAGGAGATGGATGACCAATTGGAAATATAGACATGAGAGGGACTATTAAGAACTCTCCAGCCATCTTCGAAAAAATATAAAGAACAATGAAAATGATGGCTTCTTCTGGAAAGGTGCTTTAAGTATTTCTCTTTTCAGTGACACTAGAGGTGTTCACTACTAAGAAGTCATGGGTCAGTAGATGGCTGAGGAATCAGAGATGAGTGAATAGCTGATAGACTGAGAATTCTGGAAGCACTAGCACCTGAGGGACTGATATTCATTGAGAGTTAGAAATTTTACTGAGATGGCTTGGAACAAGTTTTCTATCCCTTCCTTGTTCTTGCCTGCTGAGTATAATGAGTATGAGTTCTACTCTACTGCAGTCAGATTCATGACATTTCACATTACTCTATTTTTCCAAATCTAATTAGTTCGGACTTTGAGTAGCTGTTTGCCAGAGTGGCATAAGCATTGGAGTTTTAAACAGTGGGAGAACTGAAAGTAAATTTTCAAAGTGAAACACACTATCTCTGTAAGTAGTAGGACTATGGCATGTCTGTTACATGCTTATTAATTTTTCCTCATATACTTCTTAATATTATGTCATAGCTAAGAATGGTCTCTGCTTTAGATATCCCAAGACACACTAGGAGTGACAGTAACAGAAATTAATTTCAGAGGGAAATTTAATTGAAAACCTTACTGATTCAGAGGCTATGCTACTACATTTGTCACCATCAGAGAGCACAGAAATCCTGTAGCCATGGCCAACAGAGGGGTCACTATCCTGTCTATACTCCCTCAACCCTCCACCAGAATTCTTTCCTCCTTTCTCTTCTTTGTGATACTACAGATTTATGTACATTCAAGTCAAATGACTAAAGTAATCACTTTTATATTTGTGGACGTCCTATATGATGGAGTATATTAGTATTTTTTCTGAATTATGTCCAGTTTAATATTAGTACATAGGACACTGGGTTAGAATTTAAGAATTCAGAGCTATATCAACTCATTACAGAAGATTTTAGCAAAATAGGTATATTTCAAATAGATGCTTACATTTAAAAAACAATAAATACCAAATATGGATTTGATGGATAATTTGAGTAGGAAAATAATCTAGGAAACAATTTTACACTCTTAGCCTAGGATATGTAATTGCTTTTAATAAGTATAAAATTGTTCCTGAACCTTGATTAAATATGTATTCAGAAATTGTGAGATACTACAATCACTCTACATCTCAAGATAGATGAAGAAACATTTAAGGAGCTATTATACCTTTCCACAAAGGATTAGTTTTTAGAAAACCAGTTGAAAAAGAAAATGAATTATAACAATTAATAGTTGCTTAAAGATTTGTGAAATTAGCTGGGGATATAACTCAGCGGCATAGCACCTGCCTGGCAAGCATGAAGTCCTAAGTTTGATTTCTGGTACCAAAAGAAAAAAAAGTTGTGAAATTAAATACATACAAATTTAAAAAGGCAAAAGAGACTTTTCTGGAATGATCTGCAGATAATAATATAACCTGATGAGCTAATAAAATCTCATTTAATATTGAAATAGCATTCATTGAAATGACCAAGAAGTTTGTATGTACAGATTTTACATTCTGTATAAATTATTTGACCATAAGATGGTTATTAATTTTTTTCAATTAGAAAAGAAGTCCTGTTTTTGTCACTAGACATATCTAATATACTATAAGAAGTTGATCACGTTGTTCATTTTCTTTACTTCTTATTTTCCATCATTCTATGCTGTGAGGCAAATAAGTTGTCTCTTGTGTTAGAACAGTTTTGAAACATTGAGAGTTTTAATAATCTTCAGTTGTATTTACTCTCTGAAAAAAGCAGATATAGACGCATACATTGACGATGGAAATCAATCAGCTTTACTGAGCAGAAATGTACTCTGTGTGGAGGAAGATATGTCTTTAGATAGGCATTCCAGCTTCAGTTGACAAAGTATACAGAGTTTCTGGGGATAAACTATCACTGAGTCAAAATTCAAGTCAAGAATTTCTCTTTGTAGGACATTCTGATGACTTCCATTTACTACTGTGGTCCATGGGCACAAATCATGATTATATTGTTCAAGGAATGGTTTTCACTAGGAGTAAGCTCATAAAATCGTTTTCCGAGAAAAACAGTATCTACAAAGACCTTAAGTATTGCTTCCCACCTTTCAATTTCACTTTATTCAACAGTCAAGGATGAGTGTTTGTTCAATGCTAGGGTCTACATAGAGAGTTGTTACACACACACACACACACACACACACACACACACACACGGAGTATAAACAGCTTTGCAAACTTCTGGAATAAACTGTAAGTTGCATTGGTGATACAGAAACATTCTGAAGATTTCAAAACAGAGAAATTCAAAAATAACAGTTCTTATATAATGCTTTTATTACTATTTTATTTTCACCCAACTGTTCTCAGACAGTTCATCTGTCTGAATGTGATCAGATATACTTATACAGGCTAACATCTCTTAAACACTTATCATTTCCTATAAACTTTTTATATTATTCAGTTCTTACAATGGCTTTCTAGTAGAGATATTGCTATCTCTTTTTACAAGGAAACTAAAGACCATTGAGGTTTAACAAATTGATCAAATTCATACAGTTACTAAATAAAAAGGTTAGGTTCTGAGGCCAACCTAGCCTGGCAGACAAACCCACATCTCCTACCATTGTAACTTTATATTGTACTTCCATAAGCTTAAAAGATGTTTCCATTTCCAAATAAAGTTCTGAGACAGCTAAAATGTTATGTTACTTATAGTCTTTCTGGTAGCTGAAAGGAGAGGAACATGAATAGTTGACATCTTTATCTGGCCTCATCAGATATCGTAACACTGAATTTACACTTTTGGATCTCTTCACTTTTTAACCAGATCTGCCAATATTGGCTCAAACCATATTATTGACTTTTTTGGCATTAAGCCATCCTACTATTGTAGGATGTTTTGTTGTTTCCTGCAAATTTATTTTCAGTCAGTAGCGATTAGGTGTCATATTCTACTGTAGAATTTCCTTTAGGGATATTTTGAAATGTTTGTACACAGAAAGGTTTTAAAAAAAGATTAAAAATGTGATTATAGGATATAGAAAACAGAAAGAGAACTCGAAATTAAGGGGTCTTGTGTTGCTTTTAGATATTAGAACTAGGTATGTGTGTTCTGTAATTTTTTTAAAAATTCTCTGATTCCTTGAGTCCTTTTAGACATAAAAGATCAGAGAAACAAATCCTGGATTGAGGGATTTGTGATCATCTTTTATTTCCAGTTATGTGCATTATTTTTTGGGTAGGACAAAGGGATGCAAGGCATAAAGTGAACAGGATCTTCAGTATCATTATCAAATGATTCACTGTGAACATTCTTATGGCGGGGTTTGTTCAAAACGCCATGAAACTGAAAAATAATTAAGACCCCAAAACTACAATACATATTGTGAAAGGGAAAAAAAACTGCTCAAAAATAAAGAACAACATGTAAATATATATATGATAGATAAGATAGTTATACTACTGACTTCTTTTAGTTTGTTGAAAAAAAATTGTGCTTATATTGTTTGATCAATTGTGCATGCCTACATTTTGTAATCTAAGCAACTAATTTGAAGATAATATATTAAGCATTGTTAATCTCCTATTATTTTCTTTTGAAATTCTGTATTTTTTTTCTTTTTTTCTCTTTAAAATAAAAAAATGCTCATGTGTTCCCAGTATTGAAATATAATATTGTCCAGTGTTCATGTCACAAAATATATTTATTGAGTTAATATTTAATTTACACATACTATTGCTTCATGACCAAGGAATAATACATAGTATGATCATGAAAGGGACTCAATTTGAGCACCAAACTCTCAACTGTAACATACCAAAGTCCCTACAAAGAGTAACTGTTGCTTTTAATCTGACTCTGTAAAAGGTAACAAAAGTGTTTCTAAGAATAATTTAACACCTGCTCTAGAATGAAAAATGTATTCATTTTACAAACAATACAAACATAAATACATTAATGTGTGAATGCAAAATATTCTTAGCTCTACTGTACATATATATTTTTATGGCTAGGCGTGCTTGGAGCTTCCTCTTTGATATTAGTTGATCTTACTCTGTGTTCAGTGTTGTTCTTGGAGCTAACCTATCACATATACTAGAGCCCTTAATATTTGTAGTTTTATTTGCAGCTTCTGCTCAAGTTTGGCGGAAAATACACACCAAGTGCATATTTGTAACAATTGATAGCCAGAAAGAATTCTCCACCTAACAAATTTTGTATAACTGCTACTTAACATTGCTTCTTTCTCGTAAACCATTTCTTTTGGCTGAGTGCTTCATCTATATTCTCTCTCCCAACATCATCCACACTAGCACTGCCCTGTTGGTGTATACCAATGTCTTTTTACAGGTTTTGATAGGAATAGTCACTTCCTAAATGGGGTTAGAAGAATGAGAGAAAGAATGTTGGCTGTTCTGGCATATTCTAGGGAAGGATTTGATATAGCCTCAACCTCTGAGGTTCAGTTTAGAGCAATCATCGTGGCCTGGAGCACTTAACACTTCAAATATAAAAGTTAAACAATAAACTATTTTTATAAAATTACTTTTATAATGAATGAACACATTTTACTTCTGAGATTGTATGATGCCAGAATATATTTTTATCTACCTCCTAACAACTCAAAGAATTAATACTTGATCCAGTGGAAAAAAAACTGATGAAAAAATTGTAGTGCTGTAGATCTCCTATGAAAAAGTGAAATATCAAGTAAGCTGTGGTATCCAAAACTGCATGCCACTGCTGATTTTTACTTTTTCTTTTGCATTGGGCATTCATCTCTTTACTCCAGACACTGTCCTCGATGCCCATGGTTGCTCAGATTTCCTCACTGATGCCAACTATGAGTCATTTTAGACATCTTTGTCTCTTCCTTTTCATTTTTCCTCTGATAGGATTCTACTCTCCTGGGTGATTATTGCAGTATGCGTGAGTGTAATAATTGTGAGGCCTGGGCAAGACCATAGATGGAGTCTCAAATATTTTATGCCTACATTAGTTAATCATTTTATGTATTCAATATTGTTCATGGATCAAATCTATTTCAATACTGAAAAACTTCTGCTCACATGGGGTCCAAAAGCCATGCCAAAGGGCACATCATTATCAATTAAAAGCTACAAAAATTTCTTCCTGTGCAAAAATAGTGCACAACTGTTAGTAACATTGTTTCCTTGCTCATAAACATTTTCTTTATAATAGAATTATCATTCTCAAGCAGGAATTATTAAATACAATACTTTATCTTCCTACTATGACAAAAAATTTGCAGTAATCTGGATGGTCAGCTCCAGGGTTAATTTTAGGGCTCCTTAGGAATGTGGTATGACATAAGGAAAAATAGCCTCCAGCATGTAGCCTCTTTTCCACCCTGTTCTGTCCTAAATTGTGAATGATCTGTATGAAAGCAAGTAGAAACACTGGCCCCTCATCTAAAATCTGCATACTTACACTTTAAACTGATATGACTGGTTCTCCAATCCTTCCTAGATGTGTGAGTATTGACTTCATGTTCCTCTGTTGAGGGGACAGAGAGGAAGATGATTCTACAGGCTCTGAATAGCTGTGACTATTCAGGAATCACAAGCCTTGGAGTATGAAATGAAATGCAGACTCAGTGAATATATTACTTGAATTCACAGACTGCCTAGTGGCAGACATAGCCAGAAAAAGGCCAAAGTGATGTTATGGGTGATGCACTGTGTCAACTTGAGGAGTCTAGAGTCTTGGCTAAGTGACTCAACAGTTCTACATCCTGGGGTGAAAAGGACACACTCTTCCTGCTGTAGGATGTTTTTTGGTATTCATCCTGAGCCTGTGCAAGAGGAGGGCACTGAGATGGTGTGGGTGTGGGTGGACAGCCAGCATACAATGTAAGGGAGGAAAAGAGTTTTGCTCCCCATCCCCCTTTTGGCTCTTGTTGCTTTTGCTGTCTTCTGATAAATTGTTGCCCTCTGCCATGTGCCACTCTGCCTTGGAGCCAGCTGTTTATAGACTGAAACCTCCACAAACTGTGAGCTAAATATAACTTTCCTTCTTTAATTCTCCGTGTCAGGTATTTTGTCTCAGCAATGAAAGGAAAGTAACTAAAACAGTGTGCAAGAAACACTTGAGCACTTGAAACTTCTTCTTTTGAGTTTTTGACTTTTGTTAGCATATTCTTGCAGGGCATAATGATTGCATTCATTGTAGGTTGTTGCTACAGGTACTCAACACATTTGTTCTTTCCCCTTCCCTCCACCCCCTTTCATTTTGCCAGCATCATATTCACTTATAAGACCTTATAAAGTTAATTATATATATATATATAGATAGATTAAAAGCAGACAGATAAGTAAACAACATGTAAATGCATAAGACAATTGCATTAGTTCAAGGTAAACTTTTAGAGAAATTGTCCCCATTGCTACTAGCTTGAGCATAGAGATCAGGAGTAGGTACAGGTAACTCTGTTGCAATAACTCATATGAGAAACAATGGTGGGTCAGGTCCTAGCAACAGACAGAAATGGTTGAATTCTTGATCATTTTGCAAAGACAACAAATAGAATGGATCACATCTGCTGCATGAATTCTTGATCATTTTTCAAAGACAACAAATAGAATGGATCACATTTGCTGCATGAGGGAGATGAACCTATTGTTTTGACTTGAAAACCAGGATGGATTAACCTCAACTAAGATATGTAAGACTGATGTAGGGATGGCAATGAAAGATCCGTTTTTTATAGGTGTAGCTGAAAAGAATATTAGTCATGCAAATGGAAGTAAATCTTTGTAGATAAGGAGGGGAAGAGGGGCAAAAGGGAGAGGAGTAGTTTAGGGAAAAAAGGAATCAAGATATATCTATAAAGGAACAAATTCCCTGTGATGAGTATGATCATTATGTATATCTAAATTGTACCAATAAAGTTAATAAAAAAGAGGATACTGAGTAGGCTGTTGGATTTATAAGTCTAGGGTTTAAGGGAGAGAGTAGAGAGAAACATTTGGAGATCGCCAAATTTGAAGCAGTATAAGATTCCTAAGGGGGTGAGAGTAAATACAGAAAAAAGATGAACACTGGTGTTTCTGGGATACTTCAGCACCTTTGAATTATTTTTGTTTTTTCATTTGATTAATATATACTGGCATAACTTTTGTGATCATTTTGATCATTTTACTAGATGATAACTCTAGATAAAACTTACAATCTTATGACAGTTTTGTTTAAAATACCTCATTGGCTTTCAAGTAATTGATATAAACAATTAAATTTAAATATTAGTAAAAATAAAAAATGTGGTATAATGAGTTTAGAGATAATAAGTTTTTAACACATGCTGTTTATAAATATGTACCCCAGAGATATACAGACCTAATATTCTTTGATAAATACAGCACTAAACAGAAACATGGCCATTTAAAATCTGTACGAAAGTCTACAAATTATGCAGCAGTGTTTTATATGCAATAAGTTTACCAACTTGCTATTCAATGTAAAGGTTGATTGATGGTTATGTGTCCTTACGGAACAGTACTCGGCCTGTGAATGAGACTATATTCCTTTGACTGTATTCCAACCTCAGGTATGAGAAGTGCCTCACACAGCAAAATCCATTGTTTTATTTTTTGCACATCATCAGCTTTTTAAAAATACTTCAAAAAAGATTCTGCCCCTTTCACATCATGTATTACACTCCAATATGAATGTGACTATGTTGTAGAATGAGAATATAGTGTGTAGATTAGTGTATTAAGTTAAAAACCAAAAATTAGAGCTAAATTCATTTAATTTAAATGACTATATACATATACTGACAAATGGTTGCACTGTTTTAACACAGGAAATTGTTTGTGTCTTTTCAGTCCATCCGAGAAGTCACAGGCTATGTACTAGTGGCTCTTAACCAGTTTCGTTACCTGCCTTTGGAGAACTTACGGATTATTCGTGGGACAAAACTTTATGAAGACAGATATGCCTTGGCGATATTTCTCAACTATAGAAAAGATGGAAACTTTGGACTTCAGGAACTTGGACTAAAGAACTTGACAGGTAAGGAATATTTCACAAATAACAAATATACATTTACTATAAAGATAATATACAGTGTTACTGTGGGATGTGTAAAATAAGGAACACTTCAAAACATTTAAATATCTGCTATTTATTGATTTTTATGAGAAATGCTGCCTATGCTTTTATTCACAGATTTTCTAAGTGCAGCTTGAAAGATACCATAATAGTATATCTCAGCTGAACAGAAATAAACTCTAAGGTACTGTTCAGTGACTGAAAACTAAGATATGAAGCTGGTTTAAGAAAGCTTTTGGTGGACTCAGCTGAACAGTGGACCATATCATGAAATCTCTTCAAAAACATCACAGCTCTCACTCTTGTGAAAGCTTCGTAATACCTAAAACTTTATATTTCATTCAGTTAATCTTCAGGGTTTTTGTTTTACACAATCACAAAAAATTTGAGAAATATCTCATTTTTCTAATTTCTCTCATTCAGTGGCTGATTAAGTGTCGTAAAGCAATTCTTTCTTGAAATGCTTCAATATCGAGTTACTTTTTCTCTTAAGGTTTAAGATACATAATGCTAGCAGTCTACAATTATTATGGCGATAATGTCTTATCAGTTTATATAGTTCATAGTTCATAAAGGATCTGATGGAAGAATTTTTGGCATGATGTTTCTTATGAATTTTACCATGTGCCCTATAAGAAGGAGTATTATTTAACCACAGTGAAAATGATCTATATATTTTGCATCCAAAATATAGTAATTTTATATGAATTTTGATCCCACTGTGTAGTAATGTTCCCAGACAATGAAAATTAGATATGTTAGAACTATTGTCTTATTAAAATAGTAAATAGAAGGCCAGGTTAACAAGATTTTCAAATTATTGATATTGCTTGTTCTTCTACATTAATAATGAGTATAAAATGTACATTTTAAAACTGGAAATAGCTTCATAGTCTGATATATGAGATAAAATTGGGATATTGGGGGTGAAGAAAGGAATGCTGATTATATTATTTATTTAGGACATGATCACTATAAAAGTGATGAAATAATGGTAAATGCAAATGGTTCAGAATTTAGAGATTCCTTCATAAACATGTTATTTTCTTTCTTTCAAAGATAGCCTCTATTGAGGATTGTTTTACTAAATTGCTACTTACAAATAAATAATGATAGAAGGAAAAATTTTGGAAATGATATGGGTAAAAAATTTTGAATGATTGAAATTAGGAATCTAAAAATAATATAGTCCAGTAAAAATTTGAATAGGAAGCATTGTGTTTTTTTCTTCCTTTTCTCTAATTAGAAGAAGAATATGTTTCTCTGAAATATTTTATACTTGAGTCCCATTTTTATTCTACAAAATGTGCTATTTTAACAATTTTCCATATATTAAAATAGTCTTCAAAGAGTTGTCACATGTATTTCCACATCTAAAATCAGTATTACTAAAATATTGAAATCTATGCCAGTTTTAAACATACCTCAACTATTGAGTAAATTCTCATGTATTAATTATGATTATAGCTCTTGCTTAAAAATTATCTTACCAAAATATAACATAACTATTTCAAAAATATTGTTGTATTTTCTCTGTCAGAATCTCTGATGATATTTTCTAGTGCAGTTTGACAGATGGATAATTAATTAATGATTATGAGTTTATTGCTTAGAAAAATCTATATTTATTAGATTTTTTTATTTATTGTTAATTTCTATTTGAACATGAGTTAAAGAACTGTGCAATAAAATAAAAATGAAAAGCTAGACTAATTTGGAAATTTTCTCAGAGGTTTTACATATTATATATTTGAAAATTATATGCCAAAATTATTCTGTAAGAGGGAGTCTAGTATTATGAAATTTAATTTAGGTAATATGATACTAACTTCAATTTTTACAGTCATAAGTTACATAGCAAACATAAATGTATTTGTGTGCAAGAATATGTAAGGAAGAAGGACAAAATACACCTGTTTATAAGAAAAAGAATTTGGGGAAACTTTTAACATAATATCTTAAAAATCTACATATTCTAGATGGCTTGGTTAAGGTTACAAATGTACACTGAAATTTGCTTCAAGTGGGAGTGATTTTGGAAGGATGGTTTACTTTAAGTTGGAAGGATGTTTACTCTAAGTTGCTTGTTTATGTGCTACATACAGCAAGCTGATAATTAAAAACAACACTCTGTACTAAGTGTAAGGCCACTTCGCTGGTCCTAATTACAGGCTTAATAGAAAACCTGCTTAGTCAGCTATCTCACTACACTAACCTCACATAGTGTATCACATTTTTGACTCAGTTCTTAAAGGACCAGCAATATCAACAAAGAAACACAAGTTGGGCCTCAGCTGAGACCCACGGAGTGAGAAACTCGGGATTGGGGCCCAGTGAAGGGTTTTAAGTTTCCCTCGAGTGACTCTGATTACTAAAGTCTGAGAAACACTATATTCTCATTGACTAAAGGTATGTTACCAAGAAATACTAGCACACTATTGAGTTAGCCTCTGCATACTTAAATGACAAAAATAATTTTCATTCATTTATCATGTTATAGAGGAGAAAGGACAGGACTAGATAAGTTTTTGAATGATAAGAAACATACTGTAAGGCCAGGCATGGTGGCGCACACCTATAATCCCAGTACTCAGGAGGCTGAGGCAGGAGGATTGTTGTGAGTTCAGAACCAGCTTGGGATGCAAATGAGCTCAAGGCCAGCCTGTACTGCATAGCAAGACCCTGTCTCAAAAAGACAAACAAAATGAAACAAAAATAAAATAAAATCCCAGGGATATAGCTCAGCAGCATAAGTGTTTGCTTGGTAAACCTGAGGTCATGAGGTTGATTCCCAGTACAAAAAAAAA
>NW_004955457.1:3745701-3840096 GCF_000276665.1 Chinchilla lanigera
TGTAGTCAGAATTAAAACAAAAAACAGTGGAAGGATGGAGAGAAATGTGTGTGTAAAATAGCTCAGAGATGATGAAAATACTGAAACACAAGTCCTGTATCACCATATTGCCCAATACCAACTTTGGATATGATAAATCGACACCAGGACAATAATAATCCATAGAAAAATTTTTTTCCTCTAAAATTTTATTTTTATGTTTTCTAAGTTTACTGGCAAGGAGTTTTTTGGGGGCAGGAGAAATGAGGAGTGCTGAAATGAATAATTTTGAAATTAAGATTCCAATGCTTGTGTGTATGTGTACATGATTGTTTAAGCTTGCAGTTCTCCTGAAACATTTTTCTTTTTTGCTGTGCTGACATTAGAACAGAATGCCTAAAGAACAGCACATTTGCTTCCTGCAAACTCTATGTTTGTGTAAGATGGATGCATAGTTAACACGAGCACTGCCTTATTCAACAGTTAATGGTCGGATCCTCTTTAGACTTGCTGCTTTAGGATTTTTATTGGTTACCTGGTGCTCACTAAAAATTGTTCCATAGCCTTCTTAGAGCAGCGGGCAGCACGTAGGTCTCATCCGTGAAGTAAAAGACATTAGTTTATTCTGGTTATGTACAAAGACAAGAAAAATACTTACATATCTGCTCTGGCTAAACAGAAGACCTTTTTACTTCCTCTATTCACATTTCCCTGGTCCACTATGGGCCAGGTGAGAAGACGCAGGTTACTGAATGAAAAACAGGCCACCGATCTGAAAGGGAATGGGGAACTTGTCCTGGCATCTTCTAGCTGTCCTGCTGCCATGGAATCATTCTTTTCTGGCCAGGGAAGAGATGTAGTTTTATTTGTTTGTCCCTTTTGGTGTATAAATGTGCCCTTCTAGAGGCCACTGGGCATGTTATTGCTGTATCGGATGAGTGCATAGCTGGCCAGAGAGGAATATATCATGGTTTCATTAAGCTCCCTTGCAGGTAATCACTCCTGGTAATGAAGGTGGGCTCATTTTTTTACTAGCTCCTTATTAACCAAATATTCTTGCTCAAAATTTAAACCCAAATTGAATATTAAATTTGCAACTTTAAATATAAACTTGTATATACTTAGTCATTGGTATGGCCAGTTCTTAAAGGAATTTTACTCCATGGAACATTAAAAAAACTATTATTTCTCTCTCTTTATAATTTATAAAATCATCTTATCTGTTACTGATGGTAATATTAAAGAATTTCCTATGCATATTATATTTTAGATATGAGGGAATGATAGTTACAATAACCTAGATATTAATTTTATACATGTATAGATGTATTTATTGTACCAAATTTTACCCTAAATATTTTAAATTTTACTTTATAAATTATGAGAATATCTCACCGGGCTTGGCGGTGCATAGTTGTAACCCCAGCATTTGAGAGGCTGAAGGAGGAGGCTTGTAAGTTTGAGGCCAACCTGAATGGCATAGCAAGACCTTTTCTCGAAAAACCAAACCAAGCAAAACAAAACCCCTAATATCAAAATGGGCAGAGCATCTGACTCAAGGTATGTCAAAGAGCACGTACATGAAATCAGAAAATCTCCTTTTAAATGAGCTACCACCTATAGTCTTTATCTTGAAAACTGTAACAAAAATCTGTGTGTTGTTACATGAATAAAAAAAAAGCAGAGAGCTGTCAACTACAGCACCTTTCACACAGATGCTTCTTCGAAAATCTTAGTTTTCTTTTTCCGACTCTGTTCGGTGTTTAGCTCCTTTGTGTCAACGCTGACGAAACTCTTGTGTCGGTTTTCAGATATTCAGATAGATTCCTGTTGCTTCATTGGAGCTTTGCATGTGACTTGTTTAGACAAGGGATGGTCCGAGGGTTAGATTCTCTTTTGAGACTACTTCGAGGCTATTTCATGTGTAAGATCTTTTCTCCTGCAGTGAGAAGCCCGAGGCTTGTCTCTGTGTACTCAGTAGGAGTCCTGTCTTCACGGCCTTACAGCACCTCTCTCATGTCAAACTGGCACTGCCTCAGCCCTTCATTTCGAAGCTCCCTCATCATGCATCACTCTTCACTGGCCCTGATATATATATTTACATTAGAGTTGCTAAGCGCTCTTCAGATGCTCAATGAAAGGTCTTAGTAATGTTTGAGTGGATTCAACCAAGCTAGTTCAGGGATTGTTTTTAAATAGAAGGCCTGATCAAGGTACTACTAATATTTACAGTAGAACCACTCGGCATATTATGTTACTTGACAGAACAAAATATAGAAATTCCAGGAATCCTCCAAGGATAGGGATAGACTACTTGGGAAGCGATTAGAGAAAAACTAAGCTATAGTGAACCTCACATGAATCAGACAGAATCATTAAAATGTATCACACATTCTTATGAGGGAATCAGTTGTTAGACTAGGTTCACAATTTTGAAAAATGATAACTTACTCAATTTTTTTAAAAAATATATTGTTTGTCATGTCACAAAGTATATATTTATTAGAATAAGGAAGATCAGAATGATGCATTTATGTTTATAGACTGAGCAGAAGCATATATTTGAAAGGGAAAAGGGTACAATTATGAGATAAAAGAATTATAACAGCCATTTGACCAAATTTTTCTGAGACTTATTCTTCAACTTTAGAAAATCAGTAAGTGAATTCACGGAACTAAGTGAAGGGGAAAAGAGAATTTCTTGTTCTGTTATGCCAAGAATTAGAGAGAAGATTGTCCCTGAGGAAATAAACCTTGGCCTGGGGGTTGGCAGGATGGGTTTTCCAGAGACTAGAATTAGCTCTTCTCCTCAGGCTCATGTGTTCTCAATTGTGACTGGTAAGATGAGCTAGGCAGGCCACAGAAGACCATTCCTTTAATCTATGTCCCATTTACAGACCCTGAAGCGGACCTGTTCTCTGAAAGACAGTGTGTGTAGTCCCTATAGTGTCCTTCAGAAAAACTGGAGGAACCCTAGCGTTGTGGGAACTCTTATGAGAACTTGCTACTTGGGATCTTAACCTCTATGATTATTCTTTCATGTGCATAAGACACAGTAAGACATAAATATTCCCTTTCTTAAGAAAGAAAACTTTTAGGTGAACAAGCCCTTTACCAGAGCTTATTTATGAAGAAAGTATGCTTGTAAGTTTATTATGTTTAGAAAATGGAAGAAAAACTGATGCTCAGGGCACCAAGTGCAGTACAAGAAAATGATTATTTATTGCTGTGGTTCCATAATTTCTCTCTGAAGAAATCAGTAACACATCCAAATACTCCTATCCCAATCCTTATCCCAGGGTGGTAGCTTTTCCTAACTTGAAGAAACTGAATTGTAAAGAACTGAGAGATTCTATGCCTCCGTTTCCAGTCAGGGAGGGTGGAAAAGCTGCACTGGGATCACACTCACTGTGATATGGTATTTTCTGATTTGTTGACAGAAGACTGGAAACTGCATGAATGATATTTAGCAGTTACCTGAATCTGTATTTTAGAGAGAAAGCAGAGTGCTTGAAATTTCCACAGGCTTTTTTTCCACATGTCACTACTGAAAAACAAAAACAAAAACAAAAACAAACAAACACTAAATATATGTTCTAGTTTAGTTTGAGGAGGCATCCCCATACATAGCAAGCCCTAATTCCTCAGCTATCCAGAGTTCTAAAATAAGATTTCTTGTTCTGTTCCCTTTTACCAAAAGCAGGATAAATATAATATACCATATTATTATGGACATTTATACTTTACACAAGCTTTTAGTTTCTTTTTCATTCTGTCACATGCAACACTGTAATGTCACCCTGGTACATATCTTTATTGTAATTGTACATCTAAGGAAACCTGGGCTAAGGTCTTATAGCTACTAAGGTGTATTTGGTGCTAAAATCTAAATCTGCTTCCTGTTTCTATGTATTGTGCCATTCTCCAGAAGTGTTAAAGAGAGTTTTTCTAGGCAAGAACTTATTGAGTTAAATATTAAATTAGTTGTAAGTGTAAACAATCTAACTTTAAGTAAAAGTGTTGAAACTGTATGTTAGAAACATGTTTTCTATTTTGACATGTGTAAAATATGTGAATATATTATAGATGGTGATAATGAAATATAAGCAAACACACTAGCCAATCATATTGCAAATGCTAGATTCTATTTAAAAGTAACAGGTCTGTGAACCATTCCTCTTCCGGTGCCTTTCCTCTATGACTTTTTAAAAGTTAAGGTTAATGAACTATTATATATCACTCACAGTATTTATTAGTTGATGCAATTTTACTGGTATAGGTTCAAGATGCTTTGGAACAGTGATATCAATTCAACTGTTTATTAACTTTGTTTTGCTGTACTTGTACATTCAAGACATTGAGCTGAGATATGAGCTATTCTAAATTATCTCTGCAGACCTGTCTGTCTTGGTAAATATTATATCTCTGACCAATATTCACCCTTCAGTTTTAACATAAAAACATTGGGAAGGTATCTTCTTCATTTATTATTAGCAGTATTTTTATAATCAACAATGTCTCTGAGGTTAGGAACTTCCATTTAATATGTTTAGCTTTAGACACCAGCACTAATAGAACTTTCTGTGTCAATGGAAATATTCATTTTGTATTTCACAATATAATACCCATGAGCCAAATGTAGCTATTGAAATGAGGCCTGTGTGATGGAAGAAATGAACTTTTTATTCTGTGCTATTTATTTAACTTAAATGTAGATAGACTTATGGGGCTGATGGCAATTTTATAAGACAGGTTAGTACTAACAGGACAAGATGTTTTACTGAACCCTGTGCAGTAGATGAATATAGGGGTGGAACAGCATGGAGAATCACAGCATAGTTCTAGATCTCGACTCCCTTGCCCAGTTCCAATCTAGGGAAGGCAGTCAGCTTTCTAAGCCTCAGGTTGCTTATCTTCACATGAGAATAAGGAGAACTCTGAATTGTAGGATGGTTACAAAAGTTGATTTAAGAATTACTCATGTTGTTTTAAGTATACTTCCTCAGTAGATGTTTATTATTTGAGAAGTAAGCTTTTGATTTAAAATACACAATAGAACAGTCTATTCTTACAATCACTGAAAGTGTGTTAGGCTTATATCATGAAATTATAAAGTATAATATGCATCATTTATAGTTTAGGATCGAGCCATATTTTATATTTGCGGGACTCAGTGGTATGCATTGCCTCTAAATGTGCTTAAAGCTGCTACATTAGGACTAGGGTGTTTTCTTGCTAAGAAATATAACTCTTTAAAAGTGGAATTTTTGCTTCTGTCTTCAGTGTCCACGGTATTAACTATTTAGTCAGAAAGTGTATTTATTATATGGCATTATTGAAAAAAATAACATCAGAATTCTTATCTCAACAAATTAATTAGTTTGAAAAATCTAGTCACCATCAGTGTAAGAAATAAATTTTGGGGCCACATTAAAAATAGAAAAGATTGAAGCCCAACATGAATGTAGAAGTTTATAAGATTAATGACTATTTCAAAGACAATAATATGAAAAACGTGCTTTACAATTGATGCAATATAATTTATAAAGAAAATAGATACTCAGCCAACATTTTAATATATTTTTAGGATCTTAGCAGCTGCTATTGTAATAATGAAACTTGTTGCAATAAAAGTGACCAGTATTACTTAAATGATGAATGTAATTTTCTATTTATCTCTTTATTTGAAGAATGGATAAATGAAACTTTGCATGATCCACTACTTTTCACTATTATAACTGTTGCCAGCCAACATGTTTTCATGATTTCTTCCTGTGATTTGACTGATTCTTTTGACTCTGTAATAAAAGAGATGAAAAAATAGTTAAAATACAGAACGAACAAAATCACTCATATATGTTGCTCTCTTAGTAGTACATAAGGGCTAGATTAAAGGATTGTTAATAGGCATGAGAAAACATCTTTTTCACGAGTTTCTCTGAACATTGAATATAACATTTTGTTTCTCTAGCTTCTCCCTCTTACTCTGTACTTAATAATTTATATCTGCATATATTTTATATATTCCAAGTATAACTACATTTTCAAGCCAACTCAAATTGTTTTGGTTATTATATAATACTCAACAAAGTTGAATAATATTTTCGGGAAAAATAGAAATAGCAATTCTTGACTCTCGTTCCCCTCTAAGACCAGGGAGCCTCCTCACTTTTATTTGTATAATGACAATTAAAGAGTTGAAATTTGATATTGTGATTTAGTAATGCTGAAAAAGACTGATGTGAGAAAAGAGAAATTTCAGTTTTCAGTCTATGTGAAATAATCAAATTCAAATTTTAATTAGATTTTGAAATGATAATCTCAAACAATTCTAGCAATTACTGACAAAATAAACAATATGATTTTAATGGTGCCTCAAATGGGGCCTCAAATTATTTCAACTTTCTATTATCGTGTTCAGTGACATGATATTGGATTGAGTTGTACATTTTGTGGTGTCCTAACTAGAATTCAATTATACATTTTATTAGCGTTTAGATTATTCATATAACCGGTGTTATTTTGAGCTGCAAAGCTTTGATTTAAATAACTTCACCTGCCATTATGAGCATAATGTACCTAGAAGCCAAGTATGTATATGATGTAATAGAGCTTTCATTTATTTACAGCTATATGTGTTTACAGCTGTGCATATATAACTGTTATTAATAACATCCATAATTAACATTTACTATGTAGAGCTGGTTTACAAACACTATCCCTCTTCATCCTTGTAATAACTCCATAAAATACAGAGTTAAATATTGAGTAAAATACCATAAGCTATACAATAATTTATAAGGTTCAAGTATGAAATCAGCTAGTAGAATTCTAGATTTTCCTTTTATCATCATGGTATAGAAATCCTGACAACAAAGTTCTGTGACACTGAAATTTTATTGTCCTTTTCTATGTGTGAATGAATCGAGGATGCATAAAATTATTGGTATATTGTCATCTCTTCAGTTTTTTAAAAATCTTAATGAGGCTTTGCTTAGACTAGGTACTGTACCTGAGAAATTAAATGATGGTTGAAGAGATATAGATCATATAAGATTAAATTGCTTCTTATGATCTTGAAAAGTGTTAAACCAGGATATTTTGGTTTGTACCGACAGGTACTGGGAACTAGAAAAATAGAATAAAATAAAAAAGTAGATTAAAATGCCCATAATAGACAATGACTTCTTAGTCTTTCCTTTATTAGTTCCAGAATACAAAAAAGAAAATAAATGAAAAATGATATTTAGGCTATTTGTGGCTTGAGAAATTCTATGTCCAATAAATCTTATTCCTTTCATTTTCATCTTTTAAATCTTTTTTGTGTATAAGTGAAAGATAAATATGAGAAAAAATAGCAGATGTGAAGTGGTCTCTCGTCTATGAGATTAGTCCAATTATTAATTACTTCAAAAACATATTTTATAACATTAGAGGAAAATAGTAGAAAGGATGATTCTATAATCAGTTTAATTCATAAATTAATGATAGAAATAGCTGGTTCACTTTTACAATTTTTTAAAGTAAGAACCAGCATGCGAACTACCTTCATCTCTTGTTTGACAACTGGTTAAGAACAAGGAGACCAGGCTAGGTGATGTACACTCTGTATCTGAAATAAAACTGTTATGACTTCCTTTCTTTTGAGTGAGTTTTATCCCCTTATTATTCAAACATGTACATGTTTGTATGTATCCGTACGGAAGAATTTTTTTAAAAATCTCTTCCAGTTTAATAATTATTAGAGTCAAAACTGGAAGAATAGTAATATTTTGGAGTTTATCTTTGAAAAAAGATAGAAGAGACTTCAGCATTATTAAAAGCCATTTAATTTCTTTAGGTTTAAAAGCTCTGCAATTCCAGAGTTTTTAGAAGCCCTAAAGATAAACGCATTTCATGGCATCTTATTTTGGTCCACATTTAAAGATAATTCCAATTTTGGTATTAAAGAACAATAAAATTCTCTTAATCTCTTTCTCTGAAAAAAAAAGTTGGAAGGAATCATACAAGGTGACATCATGAAGAAATTCAGAGATTGTCTAATCCTTCTCATGTTGAAATTGAGCCCCAGAGAGGATAATTTACATGAGACTAGTCATTTTGTCCCTTCATCTTAGCCTAATGCTTTTCAACTATGTTATTCTAAAAATATGATCTGATTCAAATACTAGAATAAGGGCAATAACAATTAAAAAGTATTTTTAAATTACATGCCAGTTTATGTGTGAATAGATATGCATTATCATTCACTGAGTGGAAGGAAATTAACATAAATGTACATGTGAAACTGTATAAATTCATGTATGACCCAGTTATACTCTTCTGTCAACAGATGTCTATAAAATACTATCAAATTTGACAGAAGACTGTATATTATGTTAGCACAACAGGAATGAATGGGGCACAACAGGAAGCAGGAAATACCTATAGATACTGTACATCTTTTAGACAGAATAAGGAGAAAATAAAATTGAGGTAGGAAGCAACCTGTCATTAATGTCATTGTTCACACAGTGAGTGTGTGGCTGAGCTTCATATCTATGCATTATGTTGTCATCTCATGTACTTAGAAATTACATGTCATAATGATAAATCTCTGTAATTAAAATTATATCATACTTCAAATGCTGGCTTATGGTGCTCAGGGAGAAAGGGTGAATCAAGAATTAGCATCTGGGCTCAGGTGCCTCTTAAAAATTAAGAAAACATAATTAGTACATGTGTAAAATAAACACATCAAAGGTCACATAGAGGTTATTAATTCCTTTGTGATTTTATTTGTCATCAGTGAGTAATTTCAGTAGCTACCCCATTGTTTTATGTATTTAGGAGTATTACTTTGGGCATTGATTTCTTCTGTTACATTTGTTAGTCATTAAAGAAAAAATACTGAAAGAGAATTGAAAACAATAATATTTGCTGAGCTATTTTAATATCAAATATATGGTCTAATTTAAATTTAAATCAAGCAAAGATTTTATGTTGCTTTTTAGTCCATTTACTTTTAGTCTTTTCATTCTGAATCATACACTCTTAGATGGAATAAACAGTAATATATTATCCTCATGCCAATAGAAATTGAAGTTTTCAAGCTAAAAGAGTGTTTCTATCACATGTAGTGATAAATACATAATGATGATCCCAAAACTTTCTTTCTAAAAATATTTCTAATTGCAATTGCAAATGATGATTTGCATCAATAAGTTTACAAACTAGAAAAATTATTTGGGAAAATATATGAAATTTGTGAGATATAAAAGGAAAACATAGCCCAAAACCTATACCTGTCTGTAATATTTGTATAAGTAACAGACAACTGATTGTTGCCATTTATAGTCTAATTAACACTTCCCCCATGAAAAACTATGAAATACTCACAGAGAATTAAGTAGCTATTGTATTAAATCACATCCTAAAACCAGTATAAAATCAGAAAAGATTTTGGGATGACAAAGGTATAAAAATGGAGCAGAGATAGAACAATTGGAAAATTCTTCACCCAGAAATATAAAGTTTTCCTGTGACGGCTGAGTGAAGGTGCCACTTCTAATCCAGCCTGCGTGCTCTAGATGAGATTGTGTCTCAGGGTTATGAAGACAATACTTCCAGCAGATTCTGTTCTAGCCCTTACAATATGAAGTAGTAGAAGTAACCTGAACCTTGAAAGCTGATTATCAGAAGTTTAATATTTAGACTTCACCAAAGAAGAGATAGTTGAAATCACTTAAAAGCTGTACCTCAGGTTCTCATTTGAAAATGAGAAATAAATATTAATATGCTTGCAAAATACCTTCTGCAGTAATTTTAACAAATAGATATTAGTCCTCTTCCTATTTATATCTGCATTATACTGTTCTCAAAAGAATGAGGCAATTTAAGAATAACAGTTTTTTAGTTAATCCTTTCCAAATTGTTTCTACTTCATTGGTTCTTTAGAGCAGAGAGACTTAATTTTAGATGTCTAACCTCACTAGGAATCAAAAGATTCATGTTCATATTTCACTTAGATAAATCACCTAATGCCTCTGCCACTGTTTTGAATTCTGAATTGGAAGACGAATTTGCTTTGTTTTCTTCCCTTTCATTTCATCGTTTAATAAGGCCTACCTGGTACCTGTTTTTCTGGAGAAGTTCTGAGACAAAATGTGGCTCACATTTCCTTAGTGCTCAAGTTCTTTCCTTTAGAACAAATGTGGGCGTGACATCTTCCCTTCCAATGCAACAGGGAATGACATTGTAAGTTCATTTTTCTACACACTTGGGAACTGAAGTTTAAGCATTTAATTAAAGAAAAACACCTCCATTCTGTATCCCAAGCCCTCTACTAGAATTTAATTGTCCCATGCATATGTATTTCCTACCATAAGGGCAGGTATCCTATACCAATTTTATCCAAATACATTTACATTCAGTAAAGTGTCATTAAATTAGACATACTGTTCTTTTAATAGAATGCTTTATTTCCCTACTAAAGCTAGAGAAAAAATAAACTTTGAGTGATGTTTAGGAAGAAAAAACCGCCATGAGCTGAGCAACAAAACCAATTTAGCTGGTTTTAAATATTGACTTTAAGCCAAGGGTTCCTAGTGGTGCCAAGAAATCCTATTCACTGCTGTTCATTTCTTAATTTCTTAGTTCCTCTCGAGGTATCCAAATGTCCCTGCTGTGTAGAGCGACCCATTCAGCTAAGAATTTGTTTCCCCAGAGATTACTTTTATTCTGTGTTTGAAGCTCATTAATCATTGCTTCCTTTTAAATCTCCATTATACAAGAAAGAATGAGATTTAAATGCCTAGATATTCCATTCTTGACTCTATAGAAGCTAAAAAAACATACAAAGTTTATTTCCACTCCTCCCTACTTGCTGAACTTGCATATTTTTGATCACTTGTACATAGTTAAAATTCAATAGGTATTTTCTGGAGCTTTTAAAAATAATTAAAACACACTTATTATTGGCTTGGTAACTTGAACTTCTAAAGAAAGTGCAGGCCAGTGCTGATAGGTTTTAGGTAGCTCAGTTGCTGGAACATGGCTGGGTCTCTCCACCAGTGTGTGGGAAAGAAGTAAACCATGTGCTGTCAGAACAGTGAGGATGCGAGACACCTGTGGAGCTGGTTTGGTTTTCAAGCCACACAAAGCCTGAGGGTTCTAAAATTCTAAAATTAGAATTTTGACTCCAAAGATAAAGATTTAGGAATGGTATCTCATTTCATGTTTATATTTATTCTGTTATTCCATAAGTAAGGCAATGGATAGCTTAGACTCTGATTGCTTAGAATCACTGTTAAAGTTCGTAAGTGGTTTTCATTATTTTAAATATAAGACCAAATGTGTTCTAATACAAAGAAAATAATGACCATGACGGTCTTGTTTCCCTGAAAGCAATTTAACAATTGTGTCTATAGTCCACTTGACTGAATTCCTTAAATTGTGTGATTTGGAGAAAGTTATAGTAGGCAAAAACCTCACTACTTATGTTAGGAAACAGTAATTCTCTTTAAAGTAATTGTAATAATTGATCTGTATAGGGCCTCATGTCAAATCTTGTTTCAATGTTTCACAAAGAAAAATGAACATGAACATTTACCTAGAACTAAACAAAAGACAAAAAGATCAAACAGACACTTCTTAAAATAGTCTTATAAGTACAGTGTGTGCACATATTTCTGTATATAAAAATACAGGTACAGATGCATGTGTATATACAGGTACAGACATATGTGTGGGGTTTGTAACTCTTATGCTTAACCATGCATATTGTGTTATTTATACATATCTAAGGAGCAGAGTAATCAAATTTTTCTAATTCTACTTTTCTACTTATAGTCGGAAATAATATTTGACTTGCATAATTTCATTTTCTAAGGACATCAATTTTATAGAAAATAGTATGGGACTCAGCAGACAGAATGGCAAAGGAATGATTCCTACGTGCTTGTATCTGTCAACATGGCTCGGAAACCTTTGTGCATCATGGGAAATGTGCCCACAGGCGGAACTGAATGTACAAAGGCATCACATGGCGAGAACACGCTGGAGGGGTTTTATTTGATGTTTTCAAACTGCTTTAGGGTCTGCCTTGCAAGAAATTCTTTTGGTTTTCTTCCACTTACATTTATTTATTTATTTTTTAGGTTTTAAAACACATGACTTTCTTTTGAAACATCCTGCAAGAGAACGAGTAAATGAGTAAATTACAAATAAATTATGCAATTAGGTTCCCTCTTTCTGTCTTTCACACACACACACTCATGCACGCACACACACACACGCATGCACACACACAAAACATTCACCTCTGTCTGTGTGTCCACAGAGATACCTGCCACAGTTAACAGGCAGGATTTTGGAATCACATACCTGACCAGAATTTGAAGTCACAAACTCCTGAGGTCAGAATAAAGACACTGACAGACTATCTTCTCGTGCACCTAGAAGTTTTCCTTTTGTTTACTTAGTGGTATTTGTGTGCTTTGTTATTTAAAGGTAAGCAGAGTTTTACATTTTTCTGCCACTAGCAGGTAATACATGAATTACGAACCTTTTACTCTTAATTCTTCATCTGAGCCATGATCTCCTAGTTTTGGGTAATTGCAAGCTCACATGCTAAGACATTTTTGGGGAGTAGTAGGAAAATGTGTTCCTCAAAATGTTCCTTTAATATACTATGTAAAGCTAATTTCTTCTTTGAGAATTGATGAAACCTTTAAAATTTGGGGGTGATCCAAGTACCTCTTTACAAGAAAACTGTTTTGATGTCATATTAATATCATGTTCTTCTCATGGTACCTTCATTTTTATCCACTTAAAGGAAAGTGGACCACCCCAGGAAGCTTGGTATAACTGTATTCATGATGCTGAGCTTGAAATGGATGAATATCTTCAAATCTTAGCGGGAAGAGGCATGCCCTTTTTCCTCCCAGGAAGAAGGCATGCTGCTAAACCTCTGTTTGCACACAAAAGATGTTTTCAGGAGAGTTTATGTTGCTCGGTGATTTAGAAGTCAGCACTCTCTTACGACCGGTAGCCCCCAGGCTGGAATTTGATAACAGCGAACAAGCAGGTGCACTGCACCACCCTTCATTTTACTGGCTTCTCCACACAGCAGTGGAACTTTTGTTCCCTGGGATGGGTGGGTTTAGGGGGGAAGGGCAGAGAGTTGATTCTACTGAGAACAAACCCATTCTTGATAAAATACTACAATTATTCTTCTTCTAGAAAATTCAAAACTATAACCCGACATGAAGTTCAGGGCAGGAAATGAAACAAGATTTTTTTTTCACTCACAAGAAGGTCTCAGTGCCCAGCCTCTCTCTCTGTAGAGAACCATTCTTGTTGCTATTGGGATTATCTGAATAGTCTAGCTGGATGACCTATGTTAAATTGTCTTCTGAAGCAGACATGTTCTTTAATTTCAGAACAGACCATACTTAAATTTTCTCTCCTTCTCTAAGTGCCTTAGAATGATGTGAAAAGTGACTGTCACTAATGTACACTTCTTTGCATTGTAAAGTAATATTGAACTATTTTAATGGGAAGTACATAGAATAGTGTGTCTTATTTACCATTGTAATTTTTTGCCAGTAGTTTGCTAATGAAGTAGCATTTACTCTCTTTGTAAGTATAACATTTTGGAAATGGAAAGGACCCAGGTAATAAAAACGAACCAATGAGCCCACAAATTGAGTTCTAGAGGGCAAAAATGACATTTCAAAAGGGCACAGAGTCATGTGTAGAACCTGATTGTTTTCACTCTGTCTCCTGGTTTTATTTTCCTCATTCAACATTTGTGTTTCCCAGAGTCCAAAGCTTATACAGCTGTCATGACATTTTGCTTGCAGGCATCCTGTTGATATGGAGCCTGATAATTTTTCTCCATGTATTTTAGAACCTCATTATTTACCTAAATAGAGTAGTAGATGAAATCATCTCACTATTCCAGAGGCCAGAAGTGAGAACAAATATCTTTTCCATTGCTCATAGCATTGTATGTTTATGTCCTGAGAAAGTATAGCACCTATTTCTTTTTAAGTAATAAAATTACTCTAAATACACTAATATACAGTTTAAATAACCAAGTTAAACTAATATTTAGGGTAATTTTATTACTTAAAATGTACACTAACAGTTTATTTCTTCAATTTTGTAATAATAAAAACAATGTATGGCTGGAAACAATTTCAAAGTTACACAGCGTGTGATCAGGAGTCATCATCTCTCGCTCGCTGTCTACCCATTCTGGGTTGAAGCTCACAGTGTGTCCCATAGTCCGGGTCCTCCGCCCCTATGTGGAGTGGAGCACTCTCTCTTCTATCACAAGACATTACTCCGGGATGAGTAATAACTTTCCTTTACCACCTACATAGGAATATGAAAAACTTCAAAGATCAACATTTGCAATAAGTTTTTAATTCCATACATTTGGTCCATTAGGCTTTTTGAGTCTTCCTATGACAGCAACTAATATTACTATAGTTCTGTGGCTGTGTAAGAAAGAAAAGACACCGTATTATAAACAGCCTGTCACTTAACAGTGGTGTGTCGGTGGTAGACATGGAGTGCTAGACATACTTTAAATGCATACTTTAAATGCAAACAGGAAGCTGTGGAGAATGTAAAGCAATCAAAATATCTGGTCTTTTCTGCCACCAAGCACTGTGTTATAAAATATGCCTTTGTGAAAAGATTTTCTATGGATCCAATTTTAGAAACAGTTCTACAGTTTACTGTTGAGTTATTTTGTTTGCTTTGCAGTACTGGCAGTTGAACCCAAAATTTTAAAAATATACATACAAACTTCGAATTATGATATTATAATAAGTAATTCTTTTAAAATATTTTACATGGAAGTTAATTTAGTGAAATCCCCATTCTACAGTTAGCCTCTCCATAAAAAGACTCAACTGTATCCTTTGGTTTAAGGGTACTTCTCTTTTCAGTGATATAGGATTGTTCCGAGTGAAGTGCATGTGACCAACCCACGAGGCATTGCTTCATTCCATGTTTAATCTCATGTGTGATATCACATACTGTGTGATCCCAGATGAACAGTAACTTACAACGAGGACAGAGAGGGAGCAAGAGAGCGTGAGAGATTTGAAGTCTTTCATTCTTTGTTGTTACGTGGCTTCCTTGGTGGTTCAATTTATAAAATTGCGAACCTGTAAAAAAACAGTGGTTTTTTAACTGCCAAATTTTAGTGTATACATGAAATATTTTACTTATTTTGAGTAAAATCTTCCCAAATTGATTTTGCATTCTAAATTGATTATTTTATAACCAAAGAACAACTCATGAAAACAATGATGACTCTATGGTGTTACTGATGATAATTTTATTGAGGAGGGAGCTGTCTCCTCAAGATGTCAATATGCTAGATATGCCACTAGAATAAAAATATATTTTGCCTTATGTATATACAGGATAGTTAACATGGTTGTTCTTCTCTCTTCTATTTCTATGCTGAAAGAAACTGTCAGTGAGTCTTTGGTTGACCAGTATTGCATGTCTATATCTGTTTTCATGAGAAGCCACTTTGAAGATATCAATATGTAATACAACCACCATTGTTAATTCCCTACCACTTTGTTTGTAACTCTGTATTGTTTGTACTGTGCTTGTGATATGTTGTAAAATGTTGTATGTCTGTTAATGTTTCCCTCCTTTTATCTTTAAAATAAAAAAAAATATATTTTGCCATTAAATTCTACTAAAAATATATTTTAGAAAACAAGTATAAGTACAAATAAATTTTACATATGTAGAGCCCACTTACCATTGCAATAGATTTTTTTTTTTTTGGTTTTTCTCCGGTACCGGGAACCGAACTCACGACCTTGTGCTTGCCAGGCAGGCGCTTTTGCCGCTGAACTAAATCCCCAGCCCTGCAATAGATTATGTAACTAGAAGAGCTAAAGAAATTATATTATAGCCACAGACATAGCTCAGTGGCACAAGTGCCTGCCACTGAGGTAAGCACAAGGTCCTGAGTTCAATTCCTGGTAAAAAAAATATATATATATATATATTACAGTGAAACATGCACACCCATGTTCATAGCAGCAAATCTCAAAATAGCCAAATATTGGAAGCAGCCTATATATGCCAGTCAATATAGGAATAGAGAAAGAAAAAAAAATGTTGTATTTAAAAACAATGGAGTAGCACTCAGCCATAAAAAAGGATATATTTTTGAATCAACTCTAGAAAAATGGCTGCACCTTGATAGTGTAATTCTAAGCAAAATAAATCAAACACAAGCATAAATACTGAGTAGTTTCTCTCTGTTGAGAAACCCAAAATCTTGTTTACTTATTTATTTATCTATCTATTCATTGTGGTTCTTGGGCTCAAACTCAGGTGCTTAGGCATACAAGGCAAGAGCTGTACCACACAGCCACTTCCCTTAAATAATTTAAAGACTAAAGTAAAAACAGATAATATAAAATAGGGAGATAAATACTTTACAAATGGGAAGGAGATCTAGAGATGGAGGTAGGACAAAGGGAAAGAAAGGTAAGAGGAATGAAAAAGAATGAAGACCTATCATGTTTATGTGCCACCATCCTCTGAGGAATGCAATCATTGTATGCAGCAGTCATGTACTAATAAACATAAGAAATTATTGAAGTAACGGTTCTACATCTGTGTCCTTTATTTCCATAGGGAACTGGATGACAGAGCATATATGCAGCTGTTTCACCACACAAATGGCAAACCACACTCAAAAACATGTTCAATGAAACATGCACCAGTACTGCATTTTAAATGATAAAAGCACTAAAACAATATGTAGGCAAATAAATAGGGCTTGCCTCCAGCTTAGTTTTAATTTTCGTATTATGAAATATTAGAACTAAAGTTAGACGATGGAAAGGAATGGTAGTGAAGAGCTCTTTGCATGTTCTCTCTCTTTTCACTTTGGATAATAACCATCTTTATAGAACAGGTAGCTGTGACTCAGTATAAAGGGTGAGTGTAGTCTCTTAGCTTGCTCTTAGCCTAATTGAACTGGAATTCAGACCATCTGCCTCCCAGGCCCAAGCCTTAGCATTGCATAGCTTGTATTAATGTTTCATAAATGGCACTTTTGAAACACCCCCTGTATGTTCTTTCTACTCTACCAACGTATAATCAGAACCATTTCACAGATCATTTAGGATGAAATATATGATCCATAATTATCTGCTGAAGTTTTTAAGATGGGGTTGTTCCAAAAGAGATAAATTGGTCAGCTTCTATTTGTCCCTTTGCCTAGAAAAAGCATAATCTGTGCCTAGAAGCTCTGTGCCTAAACATTCCTATAAGCCCACTTGCTGTTGAAAAGAATATATTGAAGAGATAGGTACACTGTGATGCCCAGCGTTCCAATAAAGCATTCACATTCTAATTTTTCCAATTTATGCCATTTTCTTAGGATGTTTGATATTTCTGAATTTGAAGTTTCTAAATAAGGAATATAAGACTGGAAACAAGTTTGCTGGGGATAGTTCTAGCCATGCATATTTCATTAGCATGCTAACTAAACAGACAGTTATTCTTCTATAAGCTCCTATCTGAGTAACTTTCCACAGGAGTTGTATTTTGTACAACTAGGATTTTTGTCCAAAACCTGCTCTAAGGACTTACATTTCATGAAGAGGAGAAAAAAAAAAAAAAAAAAACAACAATAGCAATGGAAAAACAATTGGCAATCAATGCATTTAATTAAATGCTTTAATTTATTGATGTATCTTTATTTGATTGTTGGTATCATTTAAGATCTTATTAGGACAGTAAGAACTTACTATGTACAAACAATTTTGTGTTTATTGAAGCAAAAATAATTTCATAATTTATATTTCAGTGATTCTAAATTCAAATGCTATTTTCCCTGCAACTCTATGTGTTTATAATGATGGGTATTACTGTAGAGGTTCTCAATTATTTGTCTGTATGGTCAAGAAGCTTCTGGCCATCATTAACATAGAACTGAAAAAAATATCTCATGTAAGAGAGATGTATGTACGCATGTGATAAGATATCAGCATTGTTGAGCCTGGTGTTCATATGACCCTCAGACATTCCTATTTATTACCTTTGACACAGCTATGTTCCTTCAGCACTGCTTCATCTTTTTCTCCATGGTAAATCAGAATTTTCTTTCACATTGGCCTTTCAAGATAGGTGTGAAGCTAGAAATTCCTTAATGTGTTACTTTAATTTTATCTGGTTCCACTTAATTGGGGTAAGCAATACAGTTTAAGGATAAATGTGGAATACTGTAGGGTCAGTTCTTCCAATAAAAAGTAAGTTAATTACATTGTAGATTTAAAATAGAACGAAGGAAAAAAGTGGAAATACCTTCTTATTTTACTCTTCAT
Source organism: Chinchilla lanigera (assembly GCF_000276665.1). Taxonomy (NCBI): domain Eukaryota; kingdom Metazoa; phylum Chordata; class Mammalia; order Rodentia; family Chinchillidae; genus Chinchilla; species Chinchilla lanigera. The sequence continues at coordinate 3,764,046 of NW_004955457.1, forward strand.
CACTTCTTGTGAAAGATTTTATGTACTGTTAAATACAATGTTCTGTAATCTGATGATGCTGAATATCACTATGTATTCCTACTTGTAACTTTAAAAAGCATTGCTATGTTTGTTTTCAGTGTAGTTTTATTCCATCTTTCAAAAAAGATGGAAACCAGAATAAATTGGTGGTACATATATCTTTGATGAAAATAATAAATTAATCTTCCTAAAGTTTAGCTTTTGGTAAAATTTTACTAATATTAATGCTATTTGAGGGAGTAAGGTTTTAAATTGAAAAAGTCTTTTTCCCCAAGTGGATGGTTATTACTATAATTTTTTTAATTTTTAATTTTTTTATTGTTTGGTGCTTTCCAGGCAGGGGCTAGGCCACTGAGATATACCCCTGGCCTGAATAACTGTTCTTAAACACTGTTTCCTTACTGTGTCTAACAAATTGCTTCTAACTATTCCTAAATTTCAAAGCTGTGTTATTGCCTCTGAGTTTGACACTCTTACCAGTTATAAGATGAAAAGGTGAAGTTTCACAATACTACATTTCCGGTCATTAAATGTTATTATTTACCAACTTTCCCTACTACTCTCTCAAACTCAGAAACTATTGTTTTTATTTAAATAAAGATCCTAAAATATCCGTGCAAAAATTTAGAAATAGTGGTAAAAGTAACTTAAATAAGGGAGTTTACAAGTGAGTATAACACTGAGACTCTAATTCTTGGCCGGTCTTCTGCTGTGGGTATTTATGCATTTATGCTTAATTTCCCTTATGCTAAAAGAGATAAATATGTTATGTTATTTTGTACTATAACTATATGAATCTAAGCTATGACCATGACCAAAGAAACACTACCAGCTTATTTCAGCTTGAGTCTCTGGCTGCTGTACATTGCTCTTAAAGTTTTTATTTTCTTTTTTTCTGTATCAGTGAGGGGTTTGAGCTTTGTTTTATAGCCAATCATTTTATCCATTTGGTTGACCTGATATATATCTAGTATGTTTGTGATGAATATTATGTAGGCTATTAAAATGATAACTGTTATCTGCTTTTATATTTTTTTACTGTCTAAAATTTAGTGAATACCAAGTGAGTATCATATAAACTTTGTGGTAAAAATTTATGGACTCCCTGTTAACAGGGAAAATGATCAGGTAGCAAAAATATCAACCTTCAAGGTCTGTGTGTGTTTTACTCCCCACCCCCGGAATCCTCAAAATACCACTGCTTCCACGGGACCATCAGTGACGAATATGAGCAAGTCCTTCTGAAATGATTTCAAAGGGACAGAACATGGGAATATGGCACGAGATTCCACATGGATGACAAACTGGAAACATTCTCCCCTAACAGGAGCAATACTCAATTTAAAACCTAGGTTATAAGCAAACTCGAAAGGCCAAATTCATTTGTAGAAACCCAGGAGAGAGAATATCCCTGCATTCCTCCTCCTACCTTGTGCTTGGACACTTTCTTTTTCTCCACGGCAGCTGAACAGATACTCGCCACTGAATATCATTAAGATCCATTCCTGCAAGTCTTGCTACTATCTGCAGTTTATATCCCATTCCTTTGAATTTCTCCAGGGATGTCCACTTCTTTTTTAAATTTATTTTATTTTATTTTATTTTTGTACTGGGAATCGAACTCAGGACCTTGCGCTTGCCGGGCAGGCGCTGTGCCACTGAGCTATATCCCGCAAGTCTGTCCACTTCTTTACAACCAAACTTCTTGAAAGTGTCCTCTGCATATTTTGTCTTTACTGGTTCACTTTTCATTCAACCTTTATCTTCCATCATTCAACCAAATTCTATTTAAAGAATCTCAGTGACTTCCATGTTGTCAAACCCAATGGATGATGTCATACCTTGTTACTGTCAGCAAGTTGCCCATCTTTGGTTGGAAGAGTTTCCCCACTGCCTCCTCACAGCTACTGCCTCCTCACAGCTACACATTCTATAAATACAGCTCCAGATGTTTTGTAAGTCTCCTACAGGCTCATGTTCCTTCATGAGCCTTACACATAGTGTGACAACCTACTTATTTAAAAAACAACTCCACTAGTATTGTCAGAATTCTCCTCTGAACTCCAGATTCGATCAAATTTGCATCTAGAGTTTATGTAGGGTAATTGGCATATATATGCTGTCATAAAACCTTCAAGGCTAAATCCTGAATGTCATTTCTCATCTGCGCACCAATTCATCTCTTGCTCTTATGATTTCTGCAAGTGGTATTGTTGTTGTTTGATTACTTAAACTGGGAACATCAAGCTTATCCATGGTTTTTTAATCAAACTCCACCTGTTCTATAAAAATCCCATGAAAAGTCCCAGGAAAAATCACTACCAAATAGGTAAGTGGAACTCAGGTCTATCTTGTCATGTCCACTGTTGCTATCCTAGTTTAAACCATGATTTATCTCACACCTGTACCACAGCTTTCTAACTGGCCTTATAGTTTTGATTACCCACCTGTTGGTCAGTCTTCTTAAGACCATACAGAGTAACATTTTTAAAGCATAATTTCAGTGATTCTCCTTCACTCAGGACCCCTCAGTGCTTTCCATTTACAGTTACAGTAAAATACAAATTCTTCATTGATATCTCAAAACCTTTACCTGACCTTCCCTACCTGAAATTCACCTAGGTTTCAGCCAACTCTTTTCATTATCAATTCTCCTCTATTTGCTGTCCACAGCTCACAAATATTTCTACCCCCAGGAAATCCTAACCATTTTATTTTGTACCTGCTTATTTCTTTCTTTGAAATGCTCTCCTACTATGTCTTATATAACACACTTTTCATCCTTTAAACCTTAGTTTAGAGGTTGTGTCCTCTGGCAAGCTTTCCCTGACAGTCTGCACCTCCCCATGATCCGTCAGCCCAGCCCATCCTCCTCAAAGCCCTTATCCAAATTATGCCCAGTTGTTTTTAATTTTGTCTTCTTAGTAATTATCACAACCCGTAATTACCAATTTATTTCATTTACCCAGTTACATTATTTTTCTTCTTCACAAGAGCAAAAGTTCTTTACATACCAGGACTATATCTGCCTTGTTTACTATACATAAAAGAGCCTAGGAAAGAGCCATTGTTGATTTGTATCCAAAAATCTGTTGATTTTGAGATGAACCATTATTTTAGATGCTATTAAATATAAGTGATATTGACAATGAAATTTTGATAGAATTCTTTTGTATCACTTTTCCTACCTGTTCCAAGTGCTTTTCAATGAAAAAGTTATTAACTGGGAATAGGAATTAAGATAGGAATTTTTACCCCATCATTATTGTTCACACATAAAAATACAAACCATGAGCACAGAATTTGTTTAAAGTAATTCTAAAGCATCTTTACAAAAAATAAATAATAACATCTCTCCTTTGAGGATCTAGCTGGTAGTCATTGTTCAGATGTTCATTTTTATTGTCTGTTCCATCAGAACCATTGGTGATGGGGTGATGCCTACAAAAGAGCCATCCAATCTTATTTCTGAGATCATTTTTCCACAGTTGACAATCACAATTTAAAATTAATAGGTGTTATTTCTTGATCTTACCAGGTGGAAGAAGGTCAACATTTTTACATCACAACATACTATAGAGTTCTGTTCCTTTCTCATAGACAGTTCCCCTATGGTTTGCATAACCATCAGGGCAAAGGTATGTTCCCTCATGCCATTGTCTACAGGTGTGCAGAGTTACTGTAACACATAACTTGCCTCCAGCTAACAGCAATCATGAGATACACCTCCATGTGAGGGACACTAAAGTGTAAACAGCGTTTAACTTAGAATAAATGAAGTAAAGTATGAAAAAGTCAATAACTAGTCTTCTCTTTCAGTCGCAAGTTCCTTGTCCTTGTTAACTTATAAGATTAAAAGTCAGGATACCAGAAAGTCCTTTCTTAATAATCCTATCTAATGTAAACTAGCACCTCCTCTCCCGCCCTGAAAAGTCACTTTCTGTAAAATTATTTTGTTTGCGCTCATTTCTAGGGTTCACATTATTTTCTCCTTTGCTTATCTGAGGATTGATTTTGAAATTAAGAATAACATTTTAAAATTTGTTTATTGTCTTTATCTGTCCTCTAACATGTTTGAAGACAACAGAAATATTTTCTGTCTCGTTCACTGACATGATGCATTTTGATAAGGGGTGAGTGGATGGAGAGGTGGATGGGTTGTTTTTCTCTTTTTTTCTAATTTTATTTTCAGAGTTACATATTGCAGTCTTTTTGGCTTTGGTATTGGTTTTATCCTGTCTATGTATTTTCTATGTCAAGAATATGTCTTATCCTATTTTCAGTCTCAGCTCAGACTCTGATGCTGCTCAGGCCTTGCACACCAACCTGTTACTTTCATGGAATGAGGGAATCATATTTCCCAGAAAGAAAGGTTATTTTCCCAGTATTAGGTTGCATCACAGTAAGAATGACAGGGACACCCAAAAATCCTTGCAAGGAAAGAATTAGTGATACAACTGAAGCTCCAGCTAACAACTTCTGCTGTGACAGAAGGAGAGGCACCAAACTTAGCACTGTTCAGTGAGAAGTGGTAGTATTTATCACGAAGCTTAATTTACATGAAGATTGAACAACTTGATTTTTGGAAAAATACTTTGTATGAAGTTTTTCTTATGTATCATAGACATGAACATATTGGTTATCTGATAAAGTATATTTATATTTGAATATCTTATCATTCATTTGTAATATCCATCTTAGTCGAGTGTCCTGTGTCATACATAATACATCCCTATATTATGGTTGACCATATAACTTCAATATGAATTTTTAGCAGCTGTAAACTGTGTACTCTCTCACACTCTGTTGTTCAAAGTGACCTCTGTGCATGAGAGATAAATAAAAGTCTTTAATTGATATCACCTGGCAAATAGAATAGTACACAATTTTGCAGGCATGTAAAAGCTCATAGACTTTACTCAGTTCAGAATCATATCCAGAACACTACAAAAAAGAGATATAGCTCCACCCAAAATGTCAACTGCTTGCTAATTACAGCTACTGGCTTTTTGTTTTCCAAGTGATTAAAAGTGCTTACCATGCACAGACAGGTTTTGTGAACTGTATTAGCAAACTCATCTTCTAGTGTCCTGGTCAAAGCTGAAATGGGTCATGCTAATCCATTTATGTTCCAATTGGAGGGTTTTAAGTTGTCTGATGACAAAAATAGTTGACTGTACATTTGAGCAATAAAAAGAGCTTAGAGTGAAATGCATGATTTCTCAGAATTTTTCTGCATTAGTCACTCTTGTTAACTGCCATAAAATCTATCATATAGCAGAGAACGAAGGATGATACTGATTCAATTGTAGGGATGAAAATAGAAGTATTTAGCAAGAATAAATGTGAACTTCAAATTTATTAAGGGTGAAAATGTAAAATGTAGGGGATGAGTAACAAATTCATTGTGCTGTCAGATATGCAGGAAACAAAAGGGGCTGTACTGGAGCTGGACATATTCAACTCCATTCTTTATTAATCAGTTGCCAGCTATGTGGCCCTAAATCAAATTACATTTTCGTGTCAGTGCTTACGTCAATTGCATTTGAAAAACAGTAGTAATTTTTGCCAGATTTTTGTCTTTTGCCACAGTGAATTAATTTAGGACCAAGGTTAAAACAAAGTTATTTTCACAAATACACACACACACACGCACATAGTCACAAGTGAAATGGAATAGTTCTGTATATAATTCAAAAAGATTAAAAGACTAGCGCTTATTTAAAATGTTGTGTATTTATAGGAAGATTTTGCAGAAGAGATATTATTTTCTGGGGCTGTGATCAATGGATTTGGCAGAGTTCATGGAATTTCTCTTTGTAGCATAGGAAAGTGTGTCTACATACTGAATTGCCTGGCTCGGCCCTATTCCAGCTACTTTGTGGGATCTGTTTATCACAAATCATGCATGGAAATGGAGCTATAAACAACTTCTCACTTCTGAAGAGCTAGAACATTGCTCATTTTTATATTATGCCTGATGAAATCTGAAAACTAACTGTTTGGGATTAAGAAAGATAAAAATGTGCTAATCCTTTCTGTGGTCAGTGAGCATTTTAATCTTTTCCATTTCATGACCTCCAAAGGATAAATATTGAGATTTAATAAGAACTCTGCATGTCCATGATCATTTGCTAGTTATTTTCTACTTCTTCCACCTATTTTTTTATTGTGCGTTATTTTTATTTTACTGAGGACTATTTTTGTATCCATTTTCCTGTTTGATTTTGGATTTGTCTTGGTAAGATATCATAAAAACTCTATAATTTCAGGGGAATATTTATGTTGCATCCTCTGTAAAGATAGAAGTTCTGTAAAATGATACTTCTTTCCAAAATACAAATGATTTTAAATACCTAGGGTTAAAATTATTTAGTAAACCATAATAGCTCTTATTAAGTGTTGGACATTATGCCAAGAGCATTGCAATTTATAGTTTACTTAAAACTCATAAAAACATGAAGATAGTTTGAGTAACCACTTTTTCCAAATCAGGATCTCCATGTAGAGGAAAGACAACATTATGAACACTGCTCCAAGTGGTTGATTCTGATTTCAAATGCTTGCAGTCTATCAGCAGGCTGCATATATATTTGGCCTTCTTACTACTATTGTTGAGAGTATCTGAATGAAATTGTTTCTTTTATTAGTATTATTTTTAATTTATTAAAAATGGAAATTCAATGTCTTTGCTTGTAGGACTACCAACAGATAAACCATGGATACACTGGACAGGCTCAAGTTATCCATCTCGCCCACTAAATGCTATACTGAGCCTTGTCCCATTGGTCCTATCCAGAAGCCACGTTGAAGGGAAGTCACCAGTTTTGTGCACCTTGTCACAGTGACCCTAAATTCCTGTTGGGTGTGTTATAAACAGAGAAGCCATTCTTCCGGCCACCTGCTCCCAGCACACCCCACTGAAATTGTTTCTCATTAGTTTTTATAAACTTTGTAGGAGACATGAATTACTGATCCACGATTGGGAGGAATATCTGTTTGAGAAACTGGGGCGGGGGTGGAGGCGGGGAGTAAGGCTCCATGGGAAGGAGAAAAGGATAAAAGCCACTTCTAGGAGAACTTGTCAAGCCTAGAGCTTATATCTGCACTCAGGGTGATTTCTTAGACTCCTTTCCAATCATCCCAAGCATCATAACTTTTTTGTTCCATTTTGATATCGGCTTTTATAATTTTTGATACTATACTGTGTAGATAATAAATGAGGTTATGATGAAGAAAGTTGTACAGGTTTGCATTTAAGAAGAAAGACTATGCTGGCATAATTTGAGGATTTTTTTTTTTTTCATACCAGGAATTGAACTTATGACCTTGCGCTTGCCAGGCAGGCACTGTGCCACTGAGCTATATTCCTGGCTCATAATTTGAGTTTAAAAATCCCTGTTCTTTCATAATTTATTTGGCAATATAAGAAACTATTGAAAAACTCAGCTTCTCCCTTGTGGTGACTAAATGGGTTCATATAGGGATTGTTCAACAGTGCAGTGTTTTGTAAGTACACCCAGCATGAGGTATTAGTTTTCCTCACCTCCATTTCATTCTGCTTTGTATAAATTCTCTAATAGCCTGGGAATTTTTTTCATTTATATCCATTTCTCTGTAGCATGCAACACACTACTTGGTTCTGTGTAGCAGTTAAACCTATACTTGCAGAAAGAAATAATGTTTATTTTACAGTTAAAGTAAAATAATGTTCTAGTGTTAGTACTAGAAAACTGTGTCACATTAGACTTAACATGAAATCTACCTCCTGAAGGAAGAAGTACAAGGAACATATGCTAGCTTCATAAAGCCCTCATAAGACCAAGACTTCTTAGAGCATTTCAGCTAAGTTTTATTATCATCATATCCTGGTCTGCTCCCCAGTGGAATGTTTACCAAAGATCTCGATATTAGGATTTTCAAAGCAGACTTGGTCACCCCTCATCCAATTCTGGGGCCCTCCCAGAAGGTTCCATTGGTACCAAATGAGTAGGTATTCTTCTGTAACTTTTGCATGTTATTTTCAAAATACATAGATGTTGAAAACCCTTAAATGTAACACATAAGGTTTTACACAGCTCTTTTAGCTGCCTATAATTTGTAGTTATTTTTGTGCCATGATGTGAGTATTTTATCAGTATTTTCAGCCAACAGAATATGTGTTTCCAATGTCTTTCCTATTCAGCATTCTTAAAAATATATTTTCAGGCACGTGCAAGTACATAGGTATTTTGAATTTTCACAAATACTTTCAAATATCTCTGCAAAATGGCTAAATAAATGCACATAAAACAAGCAATACATGAGATGAAAGAAAATGTCTGTATTATTTTCCTAACATATGATTTACATCAGACCCTCAGGATTTTAAACATGTGTTGGTGAAAAAACTAACGTTTAATTTTTATTTCTGAAGTCATTAATCATTATTCTTACATGACATATTCTAACATTTTTTGCATTTGTTTTCTTGTGCTTACATTAATTCATGGATTAATTTGAACCTTACTATTTAAAAATAATTTCATCCATGGTGTACACTTTGCTTATTTTCACTAATAGAAATGCTTACACTTAGATATCTTTAATTTAATGTAGATTACATAAGTGACAATTTAAATTTGATTACATTTGAATAGTTTAATAAGTGATTGCGATTACACAATCAAACAATGTGGCATGAATTTAGTTTAGCTATGTGCATAATTGTTTAGGTTTTCATTTGCTTAAAAATCCTTATCATTCAAGGATTAATAAGCCAATATTTCTACAGTATGTATTATATACAGGAACTTAGAAGGTTTCAAAATTAGCTGAATTAATTTTAATGTAACTATTACTGTTATTACCATTTTATGATTATCATTTCATCTAGATAAATAAAAAGCAGCTACTTTAGAGGATTTTAGACATACATGCCTAAATTAAATTATAAATTACTATGGATATGATCCACATCATGAAGGAAAGTTGTCCTAAAAGTAATAACATATTGAATTTAAATACATATTTTAAGTTCTATTGCACTGCCTTCTTTATGCCACTTAACTATAAATACATCGTCTAATACAAGATAAAATACTTATATGAAATTTTAATTAAGATCAATATTAAGAGGAGTAAATTATTGCATGAGAAAGTGATGTAATCTGAGTTGGGAAAATAAACTATTAGTCACCAAAGAATACTATGATAGGCAGCATTACTTTCATATATGAAGCAAAAGTCCTGAACCCAGGGCTCAGTGGTAATACAAATGCAACAAGTATTTGCGAGAAAAGATAATCAGTATTTAACACTAAGTCCAGACTGCTGAAGCAAACTAAAGTTGGTATATTCAGGCAGATACATCCAAATCTCAGAGGAAATCACTATTACTGTGTCTTTGGTCCTGAGATCCCTGTCTCCGTTCCTTCTAATCTTTTCATGTGCTTCCTTACCACTTAAACATACAAATAGACAATCATGAGGAAACGTGACTTAAATTTTAATGTAGTCTATCAAGCTGAAAAGCCACTCCCTACTTCATTTTTTCAAATCTATAAAAAATGTACATATGGTAGTATTATTAAGCAATAATGTGTATAAAAATAGAAATTTAAAATAGTGAGATGTACATTTTAGGAAATTAAATTATTGTTTCAAATCCTATTTGCTTTATGTTCATATAATATATATACATACATTATTCTTATTTAATTAAATGTTCCCCAAAGATAGGTAATACATCTTATTTATCTACATTTTGGGTATTATTCCTCTATTGTAATTATTTGGTACATTTTATATATTCCTAACTGCCATAAGAGAAAGATATTAGGAAAACTTTTTTAAAAAGCAAGTGATAGGCACCAATCAAGTGTGTTTACTAGTTTTGATTGTTTCAGAAGAATTTATATAATACTACTTACAGACCCTAACGTATTTGTAGACTCAGTCTCAGAATTCCATTCACTTCAATTACAATGGTCATAAAGAATAGAATCCAAAAGGGAAACTTATGTTTCAAAATAGTGTTGCATTCTCTATATAGTATAAAGTACCCCCTTCAAACACAGAACTTCACATGATTCTTATGTTTCTACCCTAGCTTACTCAGGTGTATTATTCCTTTCTTTCTCTTTAGATATTTGTTTCATTGTTAAGCATTCAACCTGGAATAGCCAGGCTCCATTTATCTCATTAATACAATGTTTTTTATCCCAAGGATTTTTTTATATAATTCATCCATCAAATTATTATGGTTTTTTTTTTCGTTGTTTTTTTTTTTTTGGTACCAGGAATTGAACTCAGGACCTTGTGCTTGCCAGGCAGGTGCTTGCACTGCTGAGCTATATCCCTGGCCATCTATTAAATTATATTTATTGGTCTTCAGTGTATCTTACTTTTCTTTACTTTTCCATGTACTATTTGATTGTAGTTATACTTTTGATATACTTTTGATGTCTTACCTTGCTAAATTATTATTCTTTTTTTTTTTTTTTTAGAAAAGAGCTGCTCTTTTGTTATTTGGATTTTTCCAACTTTACACACTCAACCTAATATCAAAGGAGATTCTGTTTTGTTTAATTTCTGTTATACTTACATACTTTAAAGATAAACACACTCAATTATCTCATTTTGCACATAGGGAAAATGGCCTACATGACATACAATATAAATATCTAGGTCATGAATAGGTCATGGAGTAGGTCATGAATAGTTCCTGATTTGATGCCACCTTTGTTATACCATGAAGTAGTATATCACTGTCCATATTCTTGAAAGTATGTATTAATTCTCCCCAAAGCTCGAATGCTGAGTTTGATATTTTATCTGGATTACTTCATTATTAGTCACAATTGTTTCATAACATCGCTTTGCATATCGAATTTGTAACAATCAGAGAATTAGCATCAAAGGATAAAGATTCATTGAAATTGTTTTTCTAATTACTTTCTCTTTTTGTTCTAACTTTGTTTAAGTCCACTTTCTCTTCTATATCATTTATTTTTTATTTAACATTGGGTTATACAGGTCGTTTACACAAACATTGATATTCAAGAATATTTAACAAAATATTAACTAACATGCTAAATCATTTAGTGGCAAAATGAAGATGTCCATCTTTTCAGAGAATTTAAACTATTTTAAAAACATCAATGTCTACAGATTCTCAGATCAATATGCTTTTTAAGCTTACTGCACATTGTGAAACAAAGTTGCATATATTCCCTACATATATAAATTTTGGAGTCATTTTTCAGTGAAAACAGATGGTATTTCTCATAATCATTCATATTACATGCTGTGATACACTCAAACACAGGTATGGTCATTACCAAAATATCTCCAATTTGGTTGGTGCTACTTTGTTTTGTTCAGTATGTATAAAATAAAATAATATAGTCACTTTACTTTGAGTAAGAATTTGCTTTTTGAAAGAAAAGAAATACAGCAATACAAGTCTAATATTCCTTATTGTTCCCTTATGAAATAATTTTAAACTCATTTCAGTTACATAGATACAATGTTGTTAAATCTATATAATTGGAAATTATTTTACGAGAAATAACAGTATTATATTTTGTATCATAATGAGAAGATTAAAACTGTTATAATTTTATGGAAATGCAGAATAAAACTGCAAACTAATCATCTGCATATACAATCATTTCAATTTATTAAAGTAGGTTTACTTATAAGGACTATCTAGATGTTGAAAAGTAGATATTAGGAGTTAAATGTAGAGTTCCTTGTTAGTTTACCTTAGTTATGTTCTTATGTCTAGTATTTAAGTGGAAAGTAAACCATAAATGTACAAACACACAGATATATATTCATTTATTAATATATATTCATAAATTTTAATTCATTCTGGGAATAATCATGGAGAAATAAGAGCATTATAATAATTAAACACATAAATGGAAACAACACTATTGCATTTTCTCATTCCCAAGAGTTATTTTTCAAAAAGGCTGGTAGAAAGGATATATTTTTTAATTCTTTGTGGATATTTGCTTTAGACTCTATCCTACAGTAAAATAACATTGGATTCCCTTATAACAAAATAAATGTATATGGACATCAGTATTCATAATAAGTGACTTATTTGTTTTGTGATACAATTATTTCACGGTGGTTTAAATGAAGAGATCATGTCAATGGAACTCATATTCTTCTGGACACTCTTAGTACACAAAAAGAGAAATGGATCTCTTTATGTTTGTTCTGTTTTTGCCTCTGCATTTTTATCACTTATTGGTGAGAACAATTTGGTACAAAGCAATAATAAAATGGAATGTAATCAAATGTCACTATGGTCTGTTATACTGCAGTAATGTCAGATAAGAATAATAGGTTTCATAAAAAGCTGGGCAAGTCTAGGAACAACATGATTGTCTTGGTGTTCAGATTCATGGCCCAATAAAACTTACTCATATACATTTGGTGTATACACATTGATATACAATAAGCCGCATCATTGATTTTACTTAATTATAAACATTATTTCCCATAGTGGTTTATTGAAAGTCTTTATTAAATAAAGTGTGTGAGACTGAATTCCTCAATAGATTTGAAATCCCAAGTAAAGTAATGAGAAAATCTTTTTAGTAGTTGTTCGTTCAAGAGTCCTTCTCCAGAGGAGAAAAAGGAACAAATCTCATGCCCTTTTGTAGGCCCGCAGTACAAGGTTTTTGAAAGCTCCATTGATATCAGTAAAATTAACTATGGTAATTGCACGACATAAGTTCTAAGACAAAATGTCACTGTAACTCTGATCTCCCCCAACTTTTATGCGTGCAGTTATGAACAGCTGAGCTGTCCTTAACCTCAGTAGTGTCCTGAGACTTTCAGAATGTGAGTCCATCACATCTCATGAAACTCCAGTGTCCTGCCTCTCTTGAGCTGTCTGTGTAAAGTAGTTCCTTGGAGTTGAACAAGATACCTCAATGCTTCTGTGGATGCTTCTGTTAGAAGAAACGAAGATGTGGCTGCAAAGTTTCCCTAGTGGTGAATATGTACACATTTAGCAACTTTCTGCAAGGGCGCATGCTGTGCAACTTTTTGCAAAATGGTCCAATCCTTTCAAGGAGAAACATTTTTAGCTTGGACTCTCAAACTCAGAAGCTATCAGGGGCCAAGTCATTTGCATACATGTAGGAATTGGAGTGATGTGTAAAATTGTATGGAGTTGCAAGGGACTTGTGGGTATTGAAAAAAAATCAAACTTTATCTAAATTGCTAAACGGTAATTAAAAAGAAGTGTTATTTGATTGAAAAGAATTATTTCTGATATCTGGCTTCTTCATTATATAACTTTGATAGAAAGAAGACCATAATAATTTTTCTATCCAAATGCAAGGAAAAAAAGAAAAGAATCAGCCTTTGATAGTAAATAAAGTAATAAATAAAGGACCAATAAGATAAGATGGCTTGATCTTCTTTCAGGGCAAAAACATATCACTTTCCTCTTATGGGTGTATCAGGGTTGTATGGCTAGTGTTCCTGCAGTTGTTACAGGGTTACAGTGGCAGTTAAATGGAGATGTTCTTCGGGGCCTATTTCACCATAGGGGAGTGGACTCACGAATATGGGGGAAACTCATTTCTGTGTGAAGAATTGCTAGTTCATCCAGTTTTTTAACTTCAAATGCCTCCCAGATAGTAAAGATTCCCAGCTGCTTGGTCAATATCTTTTTCTTAGATGTTATATTTATTGAAGACACATGTTAAACAACTACACAAAATCTCAAAAAATATATTGACTTACGCAATGGACCAGTTAATCTCTCTTAGTGTGTGATCAAGTTTGCTAGAAAACCTCTTATCTTAGAAATTTAGTGGCAAGAATGGAGGAAACTCCAAAGGACACACATAAAACTCTTTAAGGACACAAGTGGTATGGACATCCACCACTGTCTCTTACACTCCACTAGCTATAACTGAGTCACATAGCCATGCCAAGACCCTCAAGAGAGGCTAACAAATGCTGTCAGATTAAACTCACAATGTCTTTGACCCATAGAGGAAAGAATGAATAGGGGTAGATAACTAGTACCATCTACTGGCTGATGTCCCATAGGTATTCTAACATGTCCAATAACAGAGCTGCTGATACTTTCATTCTCCACATATTTCTCCTGTAGCTGGTTCCATTTCTGTGGACACATAGCTATACTCTTTCAATTAAGCATGATAAAAAAATTTAGGGTTGTTAGGGATTCCCACCCCACCCACTTTCAAACTGAATCCATCGGTAGATTTTGTCATACCTTCATTTTATTTCCATCCTGAATCCTCCATCTGCTTGCACTATCATCCAACCACTATCATTTCTCATCTGGGTGATCACAATGGCCTTCAAACTGGTCCTCCTACATCCAGCTTTGAATGGGGTAGTCTGTTTTCCTTAACAAATGCATACCAAAATGTTGCTTTCCAGATCATTCAGTTCCTTTTTGGGGCAAGTATGTCTGTCTCTGAATTCAGCATCTCTCAGGGCTCCACGAGTTCTTTCTTCGTGCAGCAATCCCTGCCTGTCCTTCACTTTCTTCAGCCCACGCCCACCCTCTTGTCTTCTATACTTGGGTATCCCCCAAGTATATCAAATACCCTTCTTGTTAGAGACCTTTCAATTTCTTTTGTTATGGTTGTCCCTATAAGCTCTTTTTAATCTTTGTCTTATTTTTAAGTACCACTCTTCAGAAGATTTTCTCAGGCCCTGAACATTGTATATAAAATAGCACATCTATATCAGTCATTCTCATTTATTTTTCCTTCATTTATTACTCAGAAAAGAGGTACAGTTTTTAAGTATATCTATACCTGTTATAAACCCTGTCAGATATTAATGGCATCGAGCACAGAAATTGCTCCCAATGACCAATAGAGAGATAGATGATTGGCAAAGTAACAGTTCCTCAGGATGCCCATATCTCAATCATGGGAACCCATCATAGGTAACATCACAAAGAAGAGTTAAATTGTAGATTGAATTGATTGCTTTAGCTGAATTTAAAATAGGAGACTAGCTAGTCATGGTGGCACTAACCTGTAGTCCAATGGTCTGACAGGCTGAGGGAGGAGGATTTCAAGTTTGAACATAGCCTGGGTAATTTAGCAATCAGTGCAAGGTCTCTGGGTTCAGTCCTTAGCATGGAGGAAAATATTAGAGTGTTCTGGGTTAGCTGGGTGGGCCCAGGATAATTGGAAGAGTCTTAGCAAGTGACAGAAGAAGAGAGAAAAGGAGAATGGAGAAGGGCCTGCACAAGAGGGCCTGACGCATTGAGCTGGCTATGAAGATGTGGTACCCAGTTGGCAGCCCTGAAATGCACACAGCCTTTCCAAGCAGAATAAGCAAATGGACAGATTCACCCCCACTGGGAGAACAATCCCATCACACCTTAAGTTTAGCCCAAGTGGACCCATTTCAGAGTTGTGACCTTCAGAGGTGTAACACTGTGGTTATGTGCTATTTTAAGCCACTAAAGGCTTGCCATTTATGACAGCAACAATTTAAAAATATCTTATGTAAATTACAGTTTAACATGCAAAAGTTTAATATGGAATTTAGATTTCCTCTCAACTAACATAAGGTGTTGGCCTAAGTCTGAGATCCTTAGAATGTCTATGAGGATCATTTTGTTCACCGATGTTAATAGACAAAAGCAAGCAACTACAGCAAAAATCTCCCCTCACTTATTGCTAAAATAGAACCCATCTTACTGTTATTGCTAATCAAGGCTTCTTGAGGGAGAGGAATCACTGATTATCAGTCATTAACCAAAAAAATTATATCTGGGAATGTCCCTTCTTCTGATTCTAGATTGAAATAAATAACCACTTTGTTTTGTTTTATCTAAATGTCTAGTGAAATAAATATTTCAAACAATTGGAAAATTAGAAAAATATTCTGTTCTGAATTCAAGTAAGATTTCTGATAATATAAATCAAAGTTTTGCTTTTTGTATTTTCAAGTAAACTATTGATCAACTATGTAAAAGAATTATTAATGATTAGCATTTTTGTATAGCATGATCTATGAGCCAGGTACTAAGATATTCTGTATGTATGGTTCATATTTATACACAATCCTACTAACCAGTCTTCATGATAAGTACTTTGTTATATCTTACTTTATTTTTGGAAATTTAAGGCATTTTAAAAGAAAAGGTGCCAAGTCACTGTTCAGAAATGGTATATTTTATATAATGAGGAAACTGAGGCACAAAATTAGCTAAGTTCTAGGTCAGACACTTTGTGAGCTTTTGAAGAAATAATTTTCTCTTAGAACTTCAGCCTGAATGTGTGTGCCTGTATGCTTCAAAATCTTCGGCAGTTATGAATTAAATGATCACAGTGAGACAGAGGCTAGTGTTTAAGCATTTATATGAGTTCATTACTTTTGCGGTTTTTTTTGTTGTTGTTGCATTTCTCTATCCTGTACATTTCAAGTGAGCTGGTTTGTATCTGTTGTGCATTCATGTCTATGTGAAACTGTGTGTGTTTGTGAGTCGCCTTTGCAGCTGCTAAGCACACACCTGCCTCAGCCTGGATCCAGCTAAACCCCACTATTAGTGTATATTATCTTGGGCGTTTGGAACAGTGTTTGTTTGCCTTAGACATTAATTGCTGACCCTAATGCTCCTTTATCTTTAAACAGCCAATCTTCCTCTCAGAACATTCTTCCTATAGCACTATATTTAGCTAGTAATTTGATGTGTTGTCATTTTGTTCCTCCAACTAGTTCTGAATTTAGAATCAGTTTGATAAAATGAAATAAAATATGGAGGAGCATGTCCCTAGGATACAGCAGCAATTATATTTCCTTTCTTTTATCGTTAAGCTGAGCCATTCATGCAACCAGGAACATGAGCTTTAAGTAAAACTTGTGTTTTCACTTCTCACTTTGTGCAATCAATGGAATAATGCATAAATGGGTATTTAACACAAATCCCTTTTAATATATTTTTAGGAAATAAACTAAATCAGTGCACACAAAGGATGAAATGTTATAGTTTCTTTCTGAATTGTTCTTTTGAAAAATGGTCAATAACAGCAAAATTTCTTAAGTACCCCTTTGAATAGGAACCATCTAAGAAATTTAAATTGTTAATGTAAAAATATGGAAACCCAACGACATGTCCACAAAAATGGGAGGTGCAGAATTTGAAACTTTACGTATGTGATGTGCTTTCTTCCCCCTTTACTCTCAAAATGAGATTTCTGATGCAAAATGTTCATTTAATTTTGTGTAGATTCTTTTTCCCCCACCCCAAGATCATTTTCTAAGAATTAAGTAAAGTTGAGCAAATTTGTTTCCTATGAGATTAAGATATACCCTCATTCCCATTACAGTTCATTACTCAAATTACTCATTCTAAAATTAAATTGCAAGTACAGTTTATTTGAATACTTTTCAATTAATCACATTGATTAATTGTTGAGATTAATATTGTTAGATAAGACTGTTGGAGCTATGGGTATCGGCATTTATCTGGCACTCAAGAATCTGATTGATTGAATGAATAGAAGGGAAATTATGGCAGATTTGGGGATCAATGAAGCTATTTTAAGTTATTTTTATAAACAGTGAAAAAAGAAGAAAATGCTGTAGAAGGTTATATATGAGACATTCTGGAAGCAAGTTCATATATTAATTTTTAGTATAGTTCAGTGAAAGATAGTATATGGATTAAGATTACAGAGATAACTAATTTCATTTTACTGGATGAAAACTTTTAATTTCCTTATAAACTAAAATAATAAAAGGATAATAAAAGAATACCCTCCGAGTTAATTATAGAGTTGATTCTCTTTGTTATTTTTAGCTGTCATATTACTACAGATTATTGGAACACATAATTTTTATGGTATGAAATATTCAGATAAAATATAGAGGCCAAATTTTTCCTTTTACAGATTTAATTTATTAGGCAATAACTCTGCATTCCAATATTTGATTCATAAGTTGTTTAAAATATATTTGTAAAGGGAAAGAAGAAAATAAAGTATACCATAAGAATGTTTAAAATAACTATTTGTCTTATGTTTATATAGAATAGATATTTAGGTTAAGATTATATTGTATTTAAATTATGTTTATTATCTCATATTTTGGTTCTGTGCTGTCAGTGAATATTCTGTACAATATCATTGGATATGAAATGGAGTCTGAGATCTTTTATCATTGTATATTATATATATGTACAGTAAAAGATTGTTTTATTTATTTAAAACATTGTTAGGAGAAAACTCCTCTTAAAATACTGCAGTTTTCCATTAAAGACATTTTACTTATTCATAATTAGTAAAACTTTTGTTCAATTTTTGCACAGTATTCATTGTGGGAGCACAAAAATGAACAAGTTATAGTCTCTGACTTCAAAACTACAAAATAGCCCCCATGAAAAGATCATATATTGAAAGCAGCCACACAAACAAGCCAAACAATATGAAAAGAAATGAAGGATTAGCTATATACTTTATATGTATCACGAAAGTTGTGACGCTTTCTTAAAAATGTGCTTAAACGTGGAGCGCAAAACTGGTATATAATTTCTAGAAGAATCAAATAATCTACCCATACAATTGTATTCAAATAACTACATTTTGTTAAAAAGTGGAAACATCATAAATTAAGCACACTGTACTATTGATATAAAGGCAAATTTTCCATTTTTCCCTGATTTAAAAATAGTGTCCAGGGATACAACCTCCTTTATTCACTGAATGGCAAAATCAACTAGTTTTAATATCCAGGAAGATGAAATATAGGAAAAAGTTATTAGACTGTCAATTTTCTCAGACAATTCCAAAAATGCCAGATGCCTACCCGGTCATTAATACTCCAGTTATACATGCAGCCTCAGCCTTTCCGATGACGATGTTGGGAACACCACAGATGGTGTATTGAAAGGGGATAAACACCTGCAAGTAGCGAGGTGGCCACGGCGCAAAGCACAGTTGTGGCAGAGCGACCCTTTTCGTAGTCACTGGGTGAGCCAATTCCCAGGTGGGTGGTGCTCACAGAAGGACATTATCTCCATGGGCTCTGACGGCAGGTCACTGACTGTCCCTGCCAGATCAGTGCCGCACACAGTGTAACGCCATACACCTGTCAGGCTTCCAGAAGGGATCTGATGAATCTATGTAGTAGACGATCTGTTTTGTATCAGAAAAATGCACATTCATTGAATGTCATCCCCATTTATTAAGAGAGCTGAAAAAAATGCATTTTTAGAATAGCTACGTGACTTACCCAAGGTTATAGTACTTGTAAAAAAAACAAGAGTGAGGCACATATTCTGGGCATTAGATATGAAAAACGTGATACTTCTACTCTGTTAGTATAACCTTGCTACCATTCTCAAAACAGTCTATTTTCTTGCATGCATTAGACAAAAATAAGAAAGATATAAATTTAAAAAATATTTGATTGCATATATTTGAGAAATGAAGCCCAACTGTTAATTTATTTTTTAAAAATTATTCTCTTCCGCTAGGGTGGATAAGGTAAATAGGACCACATTACATGTACAGACTCACACTCAGCGCTTAGCCATTCTAATTCAGGTCTGAGATGTGGGCTTGGAAACACTCTTGAATTCCTAGTGCATATCTCTGAAGTGGAGGAGACAATGGACCTGTAAATATTCCTTAGGAGTAGAGGAAATGCCACTCTAAGTAAAACACCCGGATGATTAAACTTCAGCAGATATATATTTATATCCCTGAGAGGAGGCATTGCCAGTATCCAGTAAATAAACGTGGTTACTTATAAACAGTGAGCATGTGACTAATCTTGGAGGAGACACAGTTATTCTGAGTGTCCTAGGAGTTCATGTCCTCTCCAGAGTCTTAGTAAATTGCTATAAATAAGATGAGAATTTGAAAATATAATTATCCCTCATCATGAATAGTTACAAACTCTTTCCTACGGGATAGTTCCTTAGAATAGTTGCTTTGAAGGACCAGCATTGTAACAGAGAAACGGAGTTCCAGTAGTCTCACATAATTCTTTAAATCCCTATAAATACTTTTTTCTATGTCTTACCACTTTTAAATAGCAATGATTTTGTTTCATTGCCTCTTGTTCTATTTCATTAGGATGAAACCAAATGTGTGTGCGTGTGCGTGTGTGTGTGTGTTAACATAAATAGTAATTAGACTCTGACTGGGCAGCACAAAGGTTAAATGTTCAGTCTGTACTATTTTAAAACAAGAGAACAACTGCTTTCTCTGTGTTGATGTTCTCAGAAGCCCCAGCTAGTCTGAGGAGGATTTCTAATTGAGAATGCAAGAGCCACTTACGTTTTAAAGTTCTCCTTCTTAAATGTGCCTTGTGTTCAGGAATCACTTTATAATTCAGGATTCTCTGGGTGTTTATATTTAGAAATCTGCTTGTGAGGGAAGTCTGTTGCCTTAGCTCAGTGTGGGCAGATCAGCCCCTTCTGTGAGCAGAGGCTGAGGATACCATGTATGGTGATGAGATAGGGAGGGGTTAAAATTGCTCTCCTGTTGTAAGAGATGGCAATGACAACCTCCCTTCAATAAGGAGCGGGGGAGGGATAAAGGGAGGAGAGAGCAATGGGAAGAAAATAGGAATTTTAGAAATAGCATGCATAGCTACAAATCCCCTATGATGAATGTAATCATTAAGTATATCTAATTGTACCACTAAACTTAAATAAAAGAAAAAGGACAATGTAAGTTTTTAAGTTTGCCTAAGTGCCCTTTTCTGTTTTTCCCAAGTCTATGTAGTAAGTTTTCACCAATAATATAAGATTTGGTAGCCAGTTAAGACAAGTGCATTACAGTTGAGAACACTCATTTTTATTATATTGTGATGCTATGAGACATAATAATCTAAGAAAGTAAGTGGTGCTGTGTTGTAAATGCAAGTTATCAGATATTCTATTTTCTTAAATTAAAGAACCATATTGGTAAGATTAGCCTCTCTTAAAATTTATTTCACAACATAGAAGTTATGATAACTCCTATCAACAGAGACATTGAGAATTCTTTTTCACACTTGATACCGTATAACCCTATAAAACACAATACTGTGCAATTTTGCAGGTCTATTTGGCTAGAAAGTATCATTTTAAAAATTCTAAAACTGCTTTGTAGTAAGGGCAAGGTCCTGAGTTTGATTTCCAGCACACACACACACAAAAAAAATCAACAACAACAACAACAACAACAAAACAACAAACAAAACTGAATTGTGGTTCATTTCACATTTTCTGCTCTAAGAGTAACTTTTTTTGTTTGTTTGTTTGTTTGTTTGTTTCCGGTACCAGGAATCAAACTCATGGCCTTACGCTCTAAGGGTAACTTTTAACTTGCTTATTTTATCAGCTTTACTAGAAAAAATATAATAAATATCACAAAAGTGTTACTGGTGGTATAGTATATAAATTTAAAATATGATTTTAGAATGGAAATAAAATAAATATCACTTTACTACAACAGTTCACTAGCACCACCCGGGAAATAAGTAACATGAAAATAGCTCTGATAAATTTAAACCATAGATTCTATAGTAAGTTCAACAAAGACAGCAGATGAAATGCTGAAGGCATTAATATATATCCTTATAAACTGTTCAATGAAATAAATCATATCTCAGGTTAGCATAGCCTGTTATTATTAGGATTTTCAGGAATCTCATGATTATTAGGAGAAAGTTAAATATGCAGAGCTATGGCTTTGTTCCTCCTCTCTTCAAATTTCTTTCTTTCTTTCATTCTTTTTTTTTTTTTTTCTTTTTTCTTTTTTGTCTTTTTGAGACAGGATCTCGGTATGCAGTTCAGGCTGGCCTTGAGCTCAATTTGTAGCCCAGGCTGGTCTCAAACTCACAACAATCCTCCTGCTTCAGCCTCCTGAGTGCTGGAACTACAAGCATGTGCCACCATGTCCAGCCTCAAATTTCTAAATTGATTCAAACATTAATTTAATAAAGATGTGAAGATTACAATAGATAAAGTACTGAAGTAAGTATGGCTGGAGTCTATGAAAAGAATTTAAAAAAAATGTAGAACAGGAAAAATAAATTTGAGAATAGTTTGAATGGTTGGGCATAGGCCGGCACATGCCTGTAATCCCAGCATGAGGAGGCTGAGACAGGAGGATCATTGTGAGTTCAATACCAGTCTGGGCTTTGCAGTGAGCTCCGGGCCAGCTTGAACTGCACAGTGAGACCTTATCTGAAAAAGATAACAATAATAATAATAATAATAATAATAATAATAGTTAAGCATGAAGATTCTATGCTACTGGTATTAGTACTAGTCTAGAACTACTAATGTGAACTTTTGTGATTCAGGTCAGTTGGTCCCATCCTTTGAACGATAGGTATGCTCTTTCGATATAAGTGACTGAGTACAGGATATTTCAACAGGAACAGTAATTACTAATTCTATTCCCATTAGAAGAGAAATATAAATTAGTTAATGATTTTCTTTCCTTATCATTTTTTAATTTAATGATCCTGAAAATGCTGGATAACTGTTTGCTGTTAGAATTACAAAAGAGTCAAGCAGCGCATTTCTTAAAGCAAGTAATGGATTTTTAAGTCACTGTGTCATGAAAGGTTAGCAAATTTCTGTGGTCATTTCACCTTAAGTGCAGAAAATGCAATTTCAATAGATGTCAGATAAATAGTTTCAGAAATACTCCTCTACAAATTACTTTTGTCAGATACATGGTAACTTACATTTATAATGTATGGATACTTGAAGAAAATCTATTATGCCTTTGTAACATGACTTGTGGCAGTGAACCCCCAGACAGCTTCCTAAATCTTCCATGCTAAAGGCACATGTTAATGTAAAAGAAATACCAGTGAAATTACATGTTTAAACCAGTCATTAGGCATTCTCTTTATGCAGTGCTTTAGCAAAATGATTATACTACCTTAGATAGAATATATTAATCCAGAAGGTTTGGGATAAAAGATCAGCAATATTAAATTAACAAAATAGAGACATAATTTAATTTAATTTAAAAACAGAAATGAAGCTTATAATATCATTTCTAACCTGCTTGCTGTCTTGAGGTATTGATATGACTATTCTATCTAAAAGCATGTTATGCTCCTTAAACAACAACAAAAAATTATACATAAAATCATTTTTAAGGACTAGGCCTGGATAAGACAACTAAGGCGTGTCCTTTGCATGATTTTTCTCCAAATTCAGGCAAGGGCAAAGGGAGATGTCTCTTTGGCTCTACCTCAGATATCAAATGTCATAAATTTACTTCCATGTCCTTGATTTTGAATTTTTAAATTATCAGGTATTATTTAGTTATAGATTTTTCAAAAAATAGCTTTTATATTCTTGCAGCCAGTTGTAAATAACCCCCTGTATACATTACTATAAAAGTAAAATATTTTTGTTTTATCTTCCCATCTAAGTAAATATTCATGAACCCCTAGCATCTAGGACTATTTGATTTTCTAATCAGTTTAACATGCAATAAAGAAGAGCATACTTTCGTGAAATTATATCCATTTTGATTAATATAATTGCATGTGTATATTTGTACATAAGAGTAGGGTAAAACATACTCTAAAAGTACTAAAGGTGACTTTCTTCAGATTTTGGATTCATTCTATTAACACAGTCTTATATGTTTTGATGCCAATGTGTTAATCATGGATAACATCTGTAAAACAAGTAGATTTTATATTCATACTATCTATTAAAATTTGCAAAATACTAATATAGTTACAGGACATGAAATATATTCCCCCAAATAATTACCATCTAAATTATTATTCAATTAAAAGTAATATCCTAGCACATTAGCTATTTTGTATAGGCAAATTAGTCTTTTATGTTCTGTTATCAAGGCCCATAAATAGAATCAGAAGTTGTGTTGAAATTATAACTGCAAAAATAATTACATACACACACAGGATATGTCAGCTGGGCATGGTGGTGCATGCGTATAATTCCAGCACTCAACAGGCTGAGGCAGAAAAGATCACTACAAACTTGAGACCAGTCTAGGCTATATAGTGTGTTTAAGGCCAACATGAACCCTGTAGTGAGACCCTGTCTCAAAAACAACAGCAACAATGACAGCAACACCACCACCAACAACAAAAACAGGGCCAGGGCGATAGCTCAGTAGGCACCACCTTCCTAGCAAGTGCAAGGTCCTGAGTTCAATTCCCGGTAGAAAAAAAACCATAAAATAAAAAACCAAATCACTGCCATCTTGATTCATTTTGAAAATCAGTTTGTCAAAAATAATTCTAGGAATGAACTCAATCCACAGCTCTTTTCACCTAATGCAGGTTGACAAATACATGTAGTTCAGAACGTGATTCCATCTGCCATGTTGAATGGGTCACTTGGAATGTTATTGCGATGGCCGTACTCTCGAGACTATAACGTTATAAAGGTCACCCAGGGTGCTGTGCAGATAATAAATTCCTGGGAAGAAAAAACTAGAGCTCACGCAACAAGCTAGAAACATCACCCAATAATGACAGATGACAAATGGGGACAATCTGGACCACGGTGAGCACAGTGTGAGTTCCCTTGAAATTTGTTGATCCCTGAATGTATTTTGGTGAAGGAGGATTTACTGATGGACTAAATATGGAGTATGGGAGAAAGGTAGTCAATATCGAGTCCAGCCCTTTTGTATTATACCTGGAAGGATGAAATATCAATTACTAAATACAGAAGATCAGAGAAACTCTAGAGAATTCTGGACTCACTAAATTTCAGGTGATTATCAAATACACAAATCTATTCAGGAAGCAGTTCTTCTCATGATAAGTGAAACTTCTGGACTAAACATCCATTTTTGCCCATCATCTGTGTGTACTTGAAAAGAACCTCTAGGTCATGTAGATAAGCATCCACCGACTGACTGTGACACATTCCAACAGCGAAGGAGTGAGGCAGGAACTCTTACAGGTGACGAGTGAGGTGGCTATGAAGGCCAACCAACAGGATGATGCTTTGACAACCATTATTTTTATGTAGGTAATTAGATGCGAGTGAATTTTTGAGAAGAGTAAAGTGACCAGGATGGCACTGTGGGGATAGACTTAGGTGCTGTTCACCAAGGACGAGAGTAAGTAGATGACACTTGGGTTCTAGCACATGCATAAAACAGTCTCTCAGTGTAGTTTCTTGAGTTAAAAGGAGTTGATCTCCTGTCTGTTGTTTCTTTCAGTGTGCATGTGTGTGTGTGTGTGTGTGTGTGTGTATGCGTGTGTGTGTGTATGTAATCCCCTCATCCAACTCTGTTCAGTTCATGTAGTCTAATCCAGGCTGTTTTATATTATCTCTTGATTTCCATTAAAGTAGATTTCTGACCAGTGAGTAAGGCTTGGCAGAGGAGCATAGTCCTATGAAAAGACAGAACAAAACAGTTCAGGATGGTGAATATTATGTTGAAACTATGACTGAGTATGAGAATTTTAAAACAAGAAAACAACAACATTAAAGAAAAAGAAAAAGAAACTGATGACTCAGAGACAAGAATGGGCTTTAAGTTTAAAGGCTTGCAGAGATGGTACTAGAACTGGAAGCAGTATGATGGTCAGGGAGCCCAGGAGGTGAGTGTGTCAATCTCTCACACTGAGGCATCACGTTAAGGGCACCTATATGTGGCTGATAATTCCATGCCCTTCCATGTGTGGCATTGGGCGGCTGATGGTCAGTGACTGGCAGCGTTCTAAGTCCATGTTAATGGACTAATATTTTTATTCGTAGGGCTCTTATGTTTCTCAGACTCTCTTTTAAAAAAATCAATGAGTTTAGAGTTTTTACTCCAAATGTTTTAAATTATCTATTTCAAGTGTAATATTCACAGGGTTCACATGTAAGCACTTCTAGATTTCCTTCCTTGTTCAGTTCTGTTTGAACAAATAATTTTTGATTGTCTTGTACATGAGGCACATTATTCTTGATTCTTAGGGTATAGTAATAAAAAGAGTGAAAAATTTCTGCCCTTGTGGAGCATCTTAGTGGGAAAACAAATGAAGAGGTAAGAAGAGTATCAGGGGTTGCATCATTAGTGAATGAGTGGGCTTGTAATTGTGCACAGGATGGGTAGGGAATGTCTGATCAAAAGGTGATATTTGTTGCTGGTGATGTGATTCAGTGGAAGAACAAGTCCCTGGGATTCATCCACTTATTGCCAAATGAAAGAAAGAATGAAAACAGAAAAAGAGAGAGAAATATAGGTGGGTGTGTGAGTGGATGTGTGGACTGATGGACTGAAAGATAGATAGATAGCTAGATAGATAGATAGATGATAAATAGACAAAGACAGACAGAAAAACAAAAGATAGATAGATAGATAGATAGATAGATAGATAGATAGATAGATAGATAGAGATAAGATATAGATAGATAATAGATATTTTTATAGGTACTTAGAAAAAAGAGACAGGAACTTAGCAAATACCAGGGAAGAATGTGTTTTGACCAAGGGAACAGAAAAGAAAAATGCACAAGAATCCATAATGTAAATAATTTGTTGCCTTTTACAATAAAACTAAAAGCATAATTTTGACTGCCTGTTTTTAAAGCTTTATATTATTTGGATTAGTAATAATATTCAACCTGTGGAAAATTCATAAAAGAATTTAATTCTCTTCATCATTAGATTCCTCTTACTAACACAGAATTTCTCTCTAATTTGAACTTTTTCCAAAACAGTAAAATATAGACTTCATATGTTATAGTACCAGCATGAACTTTAAAGTCTCCTGTCATTAAGAATTATTCTTTTTTTTTTTTTAATTTTTTTTTATTTTAAGGATAAAAGGAGGGAAACATTAACAGACATACAACATTTTACAACATATCACAAGCACAATACAGACAATACAGAGTTCCAAACAAAGTGGAAGGGAATTAACAATGGTGGTTGTATTACATATTGATATCTTCAAAGTGGCTTCTCATGAAAACAGATATAGACATGCAATACTGGTCAACCAAAGACTCATTGACAGTTTCTTAGACGGAAGAATTATTCTTAAAGTAATGCTACTTCCCTGCATAAGGGGAACAAAAATAATGAAACTCACTTCAGATTTTTAAAACAATCATAGGAATTGTTTCTTTATTTTGTCAGCAGTTCTCCCATTATTCTTTGTTCTACCTGTTTTCCTTAATAGGTACAATTTCAGAATAGATTTTCTTCATTTTCACTAAAGATTTAGCTTCCCTGGGAAAGGCTTCAGAGATTCATTTATTGACTTTCTTTCAGGTCTAGGAGAGAAAATGTTAATGTTCTGAATTCTCTCTGGTATAAAACACATGTTTCATCTTTCTTTTATAGGTTGTAACAAATTACAATTTGTGGTAGGACTTCCTTAGATAATTATAAACAGATTGAAATTGAAGAGATGTTTAAGACCTCATTGTCTTTAAAGAAGCTTTCAATTTAAGTATATATTTAACCAATAAAATCTATACATATAATAATCCTTTGGAAAGACGAATTTGAAAGGATTAAAACGTTAAGAAGTACCCCAATGTAAATATTCAGTAAGGTGTATGTCCAGTACACTGCCCCAAATCAAATATATGAAGCAGAATTAATCTAATTTCTGTTCTTTTTTCAAAACTATATATTC
Organism: Chinchilla lanigera; assembly: GCF_000276665.1. Taxonomy (NCBI): domain Eukaryota; kingdom Metazoa; phylum Chordata; class Mammalia; order Rodentia; family Chinchillidae; genus Chinchilla; species Chinchilla lanigera. The sequence goes on from NW_004955457.1 coordinate 3,791,673, forward strand.
TTGTTCTTCAGGGAGAAAAAAAGGAAATAGGTTGGTACTATTGTTGCTGCTTTAATTTTATTTTAATTTCTTTCTTTTTTGGATTTATTCTATTTTTTTAATTTTCAACAGAAAAAGCAATAAAAGCAATGATACAGAATTTCAAAACAAGATAATAAGAAATTAACAATAATTATTATATTGCATGTTATTATCTTCAGAGTAGTTGCTCAGATTATGAGATATAGGGCATGCAAAACTGATCAAACAATACGAGCACTGTTTGTTCCTTTCAGTGAACTAACAGAAATTAGTAGTATAATTCTCTTAGTGATCTTGTGTATATATGTATATTTTGTTTTCTTCCCCCATTTCAGTTGTTCTTTCCATTTTAGCAATTTCTTCCCCTTTCACAGTATCTATTGTGTATTTTGGTTCTTATTTACTCTTTGAGTTTCTTACACTAGAGAATCAATACAGTGTTTACAAATGCGAGTCTGATTTATTTCCCTTATGTATATGGTCTCCAGTTGCATCCACTTACCTAAGTAAAATTGATAAACCCCTAGCCAACCTTATCAAAAAAAGGAAAGAAAAGACTCAAATTCAGGCAGTGAGGAATGAAAATGGTAAAATCACTACAGATTCTGTTGAAATTCAGAAGATCATCAATACCTACTTTGAAAATCATTACTCTCATAGGATGGAAAACTTAGAAACAATGGACAGATTGCTATAATTTCATTTAGATTTTTATACTTTATTCTGTATAACAAAAATGTGAAATATCATGTCATGTCAAATTTTTTTTCCAATTAGAAATTCAGATCCTCATTATAATACATGAAGATATTAGCTATTGATAAACTGGACAGAAAATTAACATTTTGGTAGATGAGTGTGTAGTTGTTTGTTTTGAGACAGGGTCTCCCTATGTAGCTCAGGCTGGCCCTGAAATTACTAAGTAGCTCAGGCTGGCCTCAAATTCAAAAGAAACCTGACTCAGCCACGAAGTGCTGGGATTACAGCTTTGCACGATCATGCCCGGCTATTTTGTTAGATGAAATATGGACATGCACATGATAAAACTTCATGCTTTAACAAGCAGGTGCTACAAGCAGAAGGATAATGAAATTCTGAAAATACAACTTATGTTTCATATAGATACCTTTATAGAAGTTTGGTTAAATGACATTATTCAGTAACCTGCAATTCTCTGGAATAAAGTGACTTTTTTTTAGAAGGCTCTGTTTACAATCTGGATTTATGGTTCAGAAAGTTAGATTGGATGAAAGTTACAAATCCAGAAAGGCAAATACGATGGTAGAGTGTAAAAAGGTAAGAAATCGATTCTGAGTGTGCGCCTTCATAACACATGGTTTCAGGAGATACAGTGTGCACATGGGTGTAGAAAGCTAACCATGCCAAATTCTGCTCTCTCAGTGTTAAAATCAGAGAAAGAAAAGGAAAGGAGAAGCGATAGATAGGAAAAATAATGGCACCTTATGGTCTTCAATATAAATTAAGTAGGAATAATGTGAGAACAAGGAGGTGAAAAGGAAGGTTGCAGCAATCAGGTATTTGGCATTTCCCACTCTTGGACATAGTGCTGGTGTGAAAGGAACCGAAATACACAGGATGGGCTTGTCTCTAGGGATGGAAAGCACTTATGTTTATATTTTGTTGCTTCAGAAGCAAGAATTCAAGACTTTGAGATAGAAATTACTATTTATGGAGACAAATTTTAACTCCAACTTAGAAGTAATTTCCACAACTTAACTATATAAAATTAGGATTATTGGACTCACTAATGAATGTGTCACCCATTGATAGAATTAAGTAAACAGGATAAATTATCATCACGGTTTTCTATTCTGTACATAAGGCACAAGGAAATCACATCTCAGTCTTGTAACTTTCTGAAGAATAGTATTGTTCTTAGTGGGCAAAGATGTGGAGATTATGATCAGTAGTTGCTGGAACCCATCACAGGTATGAAGGAGTAGGTAGTACATCTGGTTTTCAGAGAACTTATGACAGATTACATAAAGATGGACTTGATGAAATATTTTCTGCCAGTCCCTTCAGTTATGAGAACTGCTATGGTGTGTAGTAATTATAAGCCCGAACCTGGAGCCAAGTGGCTTCACTTGAACATTTTAGGAATTTGAGATTCTCAACCCTGTTACCTTGACCATACTTTTAGTTATGATATATTTTTAATAACACACTAATGCTATTGCATTAGCAATGACTATGTTTCTCTAGGGCATCATTTTTCTCAAAATTATTTAAATATTAACAACATTGCTCTGCCTCTTGTTTTTTTTGTGAATAGTTTTAATATACTTTTTCTTAAAGAACTGAATGTAAACCTCACTATGGATAAATCATGTTTCAGTAGTTGACAACCATATTCATTATTTCATTTAGTAATTGAGCTGCCTCACCGTGTATAGTCAGTTAAGCAATTTGAGAACATTCATCGGGCATCTACTATGTATATCACCAAGGCTATCTATGATGAGAAAATAGAAAATACAAGAGGCAAAGCCACTGAACAGCCTAGAAGCAGGGCTGGCAAACCTATTGCATGCATGTTGCAGTGGGCTATTTGTATCATTGAAAGCTCTAAAAGTATCACCATCACTGGCCTAGAGATTCCTTGATAGGAATACACACAAATGATATAATATATACCATACTGTGCTATGCTCTGTAACAGAGTAAATTTTTTAAATGTCAAAACAGAAAAGAGTAAGACAGAGACTTTGGTCATATAAGGAGCATTTTGAGCAACATCCACTATTAAAGGAATGGTTGATTGGTAGAATTGGGAAAAGGAACATTCTTAGAAGAGAAGCGAATAAACAGTATCCTCAGCAAAACAGTGAGAGATGTAATCCCAGAAACATGAACATCATGGTCTGGAATTCCCTGAGAATCACACTTCACTGCAAGAATACTGCATGGAGAATACTAGAGCTTTACTGTTCTGTCAAATTTGCGTAACCACCGTGTATTTCTTTAAAGGCAAAACCATATGGCGGATATAGATAGAAATGTAACTTTCTTTTGTAATTCTTTTTCCCAGCCTCTCCTCTTCTCCAATCACCCTACCCAACCTGTTCTAAGACTTCCCTGTAAAGATTTTCTGGCTTCCAAAAGTAAACACTTAAACATTGAAATCAAGCCATTCAATCTGTGGTGCTGTGTGACACAAATTTTGCTCGGTAGAACCATGCACACCTTCACAATAGTACTTATGCCAGTATGTTTGCTTTGTGCATGATCAAACAATATTCCACTGTGAAAACTTTCTGTAGCTTGCTTAACCAAAACCTTACAGATGTATATTTAACTAGTTTGTAATATTTCAAATTTACTTTATTATAGTTAAGAGTACTGCAAAGTGTAATTCTCAACTAATATAATTACATTTTTATTTGTTTAAACTAAATTCTTAAAAGGAAAACTTGACTATTTGTGGGTTCTATATGTTTTAAACTTGGGTACACAGGTTTTTCTCTTGTATTCCTTTCCCATATAGGGCTGCAGACACACAAACATCAACAAAGATATCAATGCTTAGATTGAAATATGTAACAGAAGACTGTTAAAAATGTGATGAATGTTGTTTTTCTTATTATTTGTGCCAATGAAATGACAGTCTACTTTCAAAAATTATACAATTGCCAGAGTCCTGTATTTTCTTCTGATACTACTTTTCACTGTTTTTTCATCATTTATATTTCTATTTTTTATGGTTTTAAAATGAACTACTGATAATGGCATTTACAACCTTGAAAAACAGTAGAAATATTTGAATTTTAATCAGAGAAGTGATACAGCCATCAAATTACTGAATAACCCTTCAAATTTTAATGTTAAAGAATTTAGAAAGCACATTGGCAAGGGTTAGGAAGGAGGATCAGATAAGCAACATATAATTTTCCTCAACAGTGCTCTTCCTAATGTGGTACACCCTGGATCTACCTACACCTTACTGTACAATGATATTCCCTTATGCCCACATTTAGAAAAAAGGATTGTAAGTATATAAAAAGCAGATGTTCATTTGGAATGAATAAAGGTAGAACAATTTATCACCCTTTACTTCAGTAGAGTGTTCAGTAGCAGAGGTGTGGAGAACATAGGATTATACTAGAAAGTAATTTTTTTAAAGGAGTGGATACTGTCATCACTTTCACGTCCCTAGGACAAAATAACCAACTCTCACAAACTGAAGGAGGAAGGGTGTATGTTGGTTCAAGGGTTCAGTCCATGGTCAACTGGTGGCTCCAATGCAGAAACAGGATAGTGGAAGGGCCTTCATGGGGGGCAGCTCATGGCACATGGCAGACAGAAAGTAGAGAGAGATGAAGGAGAAGCCAGTGACAGCAATATGCCCTTCTATTTACATGTCCAGCGACCACCTCTGAACAGGCCACAGCTCCTAACAGCAAGTCAGCTTGGAAGTCGTCAGTGGACTAAGTCGCAGATGAATATGGTGGTTTCATGACCTCTTCACCTGTCACACTCATGAGGCTTTGGAGACATTTTAGAACTAAACTATAACAGTTATAAAAGCACATTGCTCTCCTTTAAGTGGATATGGTATTACCAATTGCATGGCCTTGTGTGAGACAAAGTAAAATGAAGAATTGCTTTGACATCTAAATCCAAAATGTTTACTTGTGTATGTAAGGAATTAGTCAGAACCAGCAAATTGTTATTCTCAGAATGAATAAAATATTTGAGCGTGTCAAGAAATGCATTTGCAAAATTTAATTCTATTAATTTACCAACTTCTTTCTTTAATCACAACAGGTATTTTTGTCACTGCTGAAAGTGTGGATAAAAACTCTGATATGAACATTAAGTACTTGTGTATTTGTCCATTCTTAAATTTCAGGAGTATTAGTGTACGTGCTTCTTCATCCTCAGAATGTGCTCATTATTATTCTAAAAGACAAATGAAAGAATCCATATAAGTGGGGAAAGTATGAGAAATAATTAAAACTACTAACAAAACAGTGCAAGCTAAAGACCCTTTGTAATCATCAAAGCATCGGATTATTCAGTTCTTTAAATTAAAGCAAGTGCTCAGAACTCCTAAAATTTCTAGGTAATTAAACAGGCTCTGTAGTTTGGCTATTTTGTCTATTATCTCACTGATTTGGATGGTATTTTATTAATGATATCTCAAGGGGAATTTGCAGTAGCTTGAAAATTAATGAAATATTAATAACCAACAACCAAAGAAGTGCAGATATGTCTGCTTTGGGGAAAAAAAAAAAAAACGTGACCTGCATCCAACTTACAGTTAAAGAATTTTATTTGGTTTTCTTTATTTGTATGTGTATTTTCAACATGACGATGTATGCCATACCTTAAAGAGAAGACTTTTTGTGAGAAATATTGACCGTACACTGTATGGTTTTCAAAAAACTTTTGTGCAAAACATTATTTTGGCAATATGATATATTTGGGGTTAACAAAAATTCCTTTATACATTATAATAAATGCTTTATGTTTGCATCCAAATATCATATTAGACCACAGAGAAATGGCTGAGTTAATTTGGTTTCAAATGAAAAAAAATTGACTCATCAGAAAATGCAGGATGGCTGATGTGCTACAGAGGATGCTCTGTGTCACTGCATGTCGGGGCAGGACACTGCAGAAAAGTCACGTACAATCTCAAGTTCTGAGTCGTGAAAGGAAAGGACTGGACCTACTGTAAGATGTTGCCCTGGCCCATGAACAGATTCTATAGTGTTTTGAAATGAAAATACAAAGGAGACCAGTGGTCAAATCTTACATTTTACCTGGTTTATTGAACCAAATATTATCTTCACAAAATAATTTTAAATTCACCCTTTGAAAGCCTAATTTTAAGCAATTATATAACAAATAGCATAACCTAGTAAAAATTAGCAAAACTCTAGAAATAAAATGTATAGCTGCTGATTGAGAGTAGGTAGAATAGGAGAAGACTGAGGTTGAGCATATCATTGAGCAAAAAAAAAGTGGATCTCAATGCTTAGTCAGATTACTGCAAGATATTTTTATTAATTAAATGAAAAGAAATTAGAGGCTCTTATCAAAATAACCCATTTAGTCTTTATTCTTATTGAGTATATATAGAAGTAGCAAAATGAAAACTTTTTTATGAAACAGGAGGTTATTTTTAATGCATTCATTTGATATAACTTTTACATTTGCAAAACATTTGTTAAACTTTTAATAATGACTCTTTCGAAGAACTAGAGTGAGGACTCAGTGGTGTGGTCCTCCACACCAAGATCTGTGATTATAATTCATACGTTTTTCGAGGCAAAGTGTCAACATCTATATTTTATTTTATTTTATTATTTTTTTTTTGGTTTTTCTCCGGTACCGGGAACCGGACTCACGACCTTGCGCTTGCCAGGCAGGCGCTTTGCCGCTGAGCTAAATCCCCAGCCCCAACATCTATATTTTAAAAGACATTATTTTGACTCAGTTATTTCACCACGGGATTTCTGCCACAGAGTACCCAACTCACTAGGCAAGAATATATACATGAAATTTTTCATTGTTGGTTATAAGGACAATTTGGAAACGACCAAAATGTTACCTGCACATATATAAATAAATATAAGTATAATTATGATAGTTTATGGTGATATAAAAGAATTAACTAGTTCTACTGTTACTTCCAAGAAAAAATTTCCTTCAAAATACAGTAAGTGAAACTTGCTACTGGTAGATGATACATAATAGCATGAAATAAATTGCATGAGTATACATAAATAGTGAAAGAGTCTCAGAATTGGAATTTTGGTAATTTTGTCATACTCTATATTTGTACATTTTGTAGGATCATGTGGAATTGAAGAGAAGCTGCTATTGACATCTCACCCAATGTCACTTTTAAAATTTTAACAGAATATCCTGACATTGCAAGAAGTGACAGACCGTATCATACTCTTGGGAAAGTAGATGACCACGGGTCAAATGTGTCCTTGAGGGCATTTTTACATGATTACCTCTGAAAGTTGCAGATCCTCTGTGAGATCCAATTTCATGTCTGTGATTCTGAGAGACGAGAAAGAAGATATGCATCCTGTTAGGTTCAAATACAAAAGCTTTACTTACCTGTGGCATTCCAGCTACAACTTGGGAAAATGTATTCTTCACCCCTTCCTTCACTATATCATCCCCACTGTCTCATCTCTTTAGGGACCTTCATAAGTCCCTAGAGCTTTCTCTTTCTAGCACAATTACTTTATATCATTACCACAAATGGTAATATTCATGAATTCATCATTTCAATGTACATGAACAAAATATTCATGTTGTCATCTATTTCAGAAGTGTTTTCTTCATTGTAGTCTTGGTTAAAATGGATCTAGTTTTCTCTCCACCTTATGAAATTTACCTGGAAAACCTGTAAAGATGAGGGAGTAAACACATACATAATGTATTGTGTTTTACTAACAAGGAAAAAAATTTGGAAGAGTAAAATTGTAGAAAAAAATAAACAGACATCATTTCTAAGTGGGTTTCTGTTTTGGGGAGGGAATAACTGAGATAACACATTAACATTTAAATAGATTAATTTGCTGCTTAACATGTCCTAGCATCACTGAACTTACGTCTTCACTGAATAGAGCCTGAAAAGAAGTAGGTTTTCTGATCATTTGGGAATCTATTTTCTCTACAACCTAAGGGGATTTTATATTCTTAACTGACAACATCTCTGCAAAAGCCCAGATTTTCAGACAATTAGAGTTCTCAAGAGATGTTGAAAACCCTTTTATAGGGATGAGGATATAGCTCAGTGACACAGCGCCTGCCAGGCAAGCACAAGGTCCTGAGTTTAATTTCCAGTACCCAAAAAATCCCCCCAACCCCTCCCCAAAGAAAACCTTTTTTCCTCTGACATTTATGTATATTTTTCATGCAGAACAACACATAGGTATATGTATAATCCTGTTACCTGCCTCACTGAAGTACAATTCACTGACAATATTTTCTCCATGAACCTGGATGTTGAAATTTGTGATTTGGACATTTGCTAACAAACTGAGCATTAATGATAACAAGATCAAATACCAAGGCTTTAGAGCATTACTAAGAATGGGAAAGAATTTAGCTTTTCACACACACACACACACACACACACACACACACACGTACGTTCATTTGAGGGAATGTTATTTAGCAAGCATGGAATGATATTTTTAGTCTAGAGTGCATATTAATAATTCATTTATGAATAATCATTAAGAGCAATTACTGAAATGTATGTCTGACTTCAGAAAGCACAAAATAAAATGTGTCCTTATTTAATCTGGTGATTTTTATTTGTAGACCTCTTCCTTGTACCCTTTTTTTTTGTATTACTTTCTTCCATTTTAGTTAATCTGTCTTTCTTTTTGGCTAGCTTTCTCTCTGAACATATACAGTCTTATGATTCTGTGTTTACTAAGTTTAGTACTGAATGTAAGAATAGTGAGGAATAGATAGAGCTGTTGGTTTTAGTTATAGTCAGCATAACATAACATTTTTAGGCAGAATTTTATAAAGAATAAGCTGTTGGTTTCCGTTATAGTCACCATAATGTAACCTTTTAAGGTAGAGTTTAAAAACTGTTTTCAGTAGCAATCTATGTACTTGGTTTATGATGGAAAGCATACTTAGAAAGCGTGTGTTTAAATCAGGTTTACTTAATGCACTGTTGAAATAAGATTTGAAGTATTGTCCTGTACTTGATGCCAGGGAATGATTTTATATAGATGTATTACATGAGCATAGATAAGGCTCTGTGCTCTGAAATTTTCCTAGAGTCTGAGTGATCCATTAAAACATTTCTCCTGAATGTCAAGGTCCAGGTTTTGGAAATGTCCATGGAAAAAGCACACACGTGATGCACTGCAGGCTTGTGTTATAGGCCTGTAATCCCAGCACTCAGGAGGCTAAGGCAGTGGGATCACAAAGAGTTTGAGGCCTCCCTAAGATACATAGTGAGTTCAAGGTCAGCATGATTGGAATAGCAAGTCCCTGTTTGATAAAAAATGAAAAATAGGACAAGAACCAAAAAAGCACAAGGTAAAGGGGTTATGTCTAATCAGCTGATCCATTGGCACAGATCAAATTGATTAACTACTAGAGTATGGTTCTAAGGAATAGGAGTTAACTCAAATATCTTTGGGTAGTTTAAAGGTGGCAGTGACTCTGGACTTTTCACACTTTCTACTTCCTTAGGTGATGCTTCTTCTGTCTTTTGCTCACTCTGTAATCTGCCTTTCCAGTTTTTCAAGGGAAGCTAGTTATTTCCTGCCTAGAGCTGCTAAAATTTTATGCAACTTCAGTTATAGCACTAACTGTACTGTGATATAATTTTTAGAAATATATTCTCATAGTAAACTCTGAATTCTTAGGGGTCAGAAAAAGTCAGAGCTGATCACCATGACTAATCATATATTCTTTCGTTACTTCAGTTACTATATGGATACCTATGAATGTCACTTATCACCATGACTAAAAGCAAGAATGCTTGCTACCTGACAGAAACTAAATAGTTGTTTGCTGAATGAATGGATAATTGAAATTCCTTACACTGACAATGAAAAAACAACCTAGATTAAGCGTTTTTCATCAACACCCAGTACACTTTATTTCAAAACTCGATCAACTCAAGATTTACTGCTAATGCTACCAAAACTCATGGAAGTGAAAGCTGAGACAATGTGTCTTTTAGTTTGTGGGTTTTTTTTTTCACAAGGTGACATAATACATAATAAAAATTACAACTTTTGCGAGTTTCTTACTAAATGGAAATTGTACTCTGATTTGGAAAAATCCTCTTTTAGTTCTCTAATTTATGTGCTTCATACGGACTGTACCATTTTATTTATGTGAAAATTGTCATATTACCACAAAATATGCAAATCAAAATAAATTGGTCTGTTAGAACATATTACATACTAATGAGATTAGGATTTCAATTTTATAATAACTTATTTTCTAAGCCTTTAGAAGTCTTCCTTCAAATCAGCACTATATCTCATAATGCTATTCTTAAAATAATAAAGATTTCCAAATAAAGGTCTACTCTAACTTTCAAAATAATAGATCTTGCCCAAGAAATATAATTTCAGTGTAAAAATCTATTATTAACAAGTGTCTGGAATATGAAGTAGTTCAGTGAATTTCAATGCAGTGCCACAATTAAGTCAAATATGAAACTTTAAAAGACATTTTACAAACTTGATATAGCATTAGGGAAGAATTGCTGTTTTCATGGCCACTGATAATTGAGAACTAAAAATATATATATATAGATAATTGGCAGTGATAATGACATGGATGTAAATAAAAACTCTTCACCCCCAAAGTTGGGAATGCTAAATGGACCAACTTTTAATTAAAATTTTAGAAAATCTATTAGAATTATATAGGTACTTATACAAAGAGCAGTGAAATAAGAAAATGACAAAAACATTTAGAGCATAAAGAAAAGCAAGATGGTGGATACTAAAAGGAATATTAGAAAAATAATATCTCACAGTGCACAGCAAACTCCTCATAATATATAAGCTTACTTCATAAATATCTTCAAAAATTTTGTCAGTTCTCAGTACATTTATAACCAGCAGTTTGCCCAGATAAGTCATCCATGGAAATTTAAATGTAATAGTGAACAGACTTTTGTTGTGTTACTTTAGAAGTACCTTGAAAGAATCTGAAAATTATGAAAGAAAGAGCTATAATAAACTAACATGCTTTATATATTTGTGACACCGGGCTATGGTGTGTTTCATGATAAAATAGAGTAACAGTGAGTTTGAGTAGGATTGAATCCCTTCAGTGAGATTGAATAATTAGATTCAGGTACAATAATAACTAAAACCAAGTGAAATTTATTGTGACAAGATTGAAAGAGGCTCATGTGCTGCTGTAGGATATTTAGACATTATTTTAAAGAAAATTATAAGTTATCAATCATTTTTATGCAGAGGACAATATAATGGTTCTTCTATTTTGAAAGAAAATCGATGTAAGCACCAAAATGGAGAGGGTACTGCAATAGATCTGTTGAAAAGTGAAGAAAATTGGGATTTAGATACAGTGATAGTAATGAGTTTGAGGCATTATTTTAGAAATCAGTGAAAAATTGAATCCAAAAATTGGGACAGACAACAGAAAGGGCATGAACCATGACATCAAATACTCTTTTAAGCATTCATTCAGCTATTCAGTATATTTTATAATGTGCAACATAAAGTAACAAAACATAGAATGTCAGTATCATAGGAAGTGCAAAAAGAGATAAATTGGACATATTTCCTCAAATAACAACCAAATAATTAAGCAACAGGATATACAGAATCAACAACAACAAAAAAGACAAACATAATCATTTATGAATGTTATTTACTCCTTTTCAAAAAACTTCAGTATTTTTCATTTGTATCTAACGTACTTAACATGGTTTACCCCTACTGTGCCATGTAGGCCATAAGATGTATGTGAAATGAACCATTTTGTTTCATTCCAGAGGGTCAGACATACCAGGAAGATCCTATGGATAACCATAAAGTGATGTCTAGCAATATCCACTTACAGGAGCAAGAATGTTGAGCTTACAGAATCAGAAGAGAAAAACATATGATAAAGACCAACAGAGCTTCATTAGTTTTTCAATTATTATTGTTTCTCATATTCATTTTATGTGAAATTAAGACTTCCTCTATCCTAGATAGAGCATCTTTACCTCCTTTTCCAGCTTACCTTCTGACCACATTGTAGATAGGTGTATTGCATTCTCCTCTGAGCACTACTTCCTCCACTCTTCTCTTACTAGACAGGAAAATATTTTAATAGGAATTTAAGAGAAAATGATGAGGGAATTTCACTTCAGGAGCTCAAAGAGATAAGTCTGGTTCTGAACAGAGCAGAGTTAAAAAAAAAGTACTCTAGCTTAAGAAGCTAGATGGGACACACACTGTTTGATATAGGGCAAAGAAACTCCCAATCTATTAGATATCTGGTATAAGTTCATGTTCTCAAAAATCGAAGAATGAATTTTAGAAACAATGGAGGTTAAGAGCAGAATATATCTACTGGGGAGAGAAAGCTTCTTTCTGAGAGAGAGAGAGTGACAGAAGGGTCCCGAGTGCATTGCCCAGGACCTTGCCTTTTCTAGAGATTTTTATACAGCAAAACCACAAAATGAGGTGGGTCGAAGATGGGGAAAAATGGGAAATCATAAGATGGGCATGAGGTGGGACAAAACTTTGATCAATCAATAAGATTACAAGCATAAATACTCAGGTAATTTTGATTAAATTGGGATCAAATGGGGAAGCAAGTCACCAAGCAAGAGGGCATGAAATAGAACAGGAGCTTTTCCTGTAGTAAGCTGGGCCAGTGGATCTTATGGGCTTTCTCAAGGTGATTGATCCTTATTTAGAATATCAATCACTGTTGTTTATCCTTAGGGGAGCTGGGGATATAGCTCAGTTGCATAAGCACCTGCCTAGCAAGTGCAAGGTCTTGAGTTCAGTTTTTGGTACCAGAAAAAAACAAAAAAGATTATCCTTAGGGGAAGCGTATGAGTGCATTCCTTTCATGTTTTGTGTTGGGATCTGTCCCTCAGCTGGAGGTGTCTATCTTCTCCACAACTGCAAGGTATCCTGTCTTCTGCACTGGCTTCTTTGAAGGCTTAGCTCTGTCTGACTGCCTATAATATTTCTACCTAACTTAGCTGTCTGTAACATAATGAAACTAATAGAACTAGTCCACCCGTAAAAGCATCAGACTCGCTTTGGAGGACTAGCTGTGATGACCCAAGTTTCAATTGATTATCATCTTAGTCCTAGTTCTATATCTCTGGAGGAATCCTGGTGGCTCGAGACGTTACTCCATTCCCATGACATAATTGTGTCTCATGTGGTGGGTTCAGTCAAGTAAGGCTTTACTTCTGGAATCCAGGTGACCTTCACTTTAAGAGGGTGACTATAGACTTCTGGATATAGTTGAATATCCTTTTAAATTCCTTATCTCATTGTCTTCAGTCTCAAGGGGATTAGTTTATTTAAATTCGAGGTCTAATCAACTTTGGCCAACTCTTCCAGACAATCCCCAAATGATAAACATACTTGTACAGAAACCAAAGGAATTTGACCCCAAATTAGTAGTTACGAAGTACATTAAATTTTGTTCTGCTTTTTGTTACCTGTTAGTAAGACCACAAGCCCAAATGAGTAGTCATTATCTTAGTAAAAACCACTTTCAATTCCCTGACTTCATCAGAAGAGAATACAGATACTGCCTTTGATGAGTGACAGGGTAAAGTCTCAGGGGTGTGTTTGTTCTTTGACCTTATAAAGTCTCTGACTACATCATTTCCTTCAGAAAGACACTGTCCCTTTTAATTTTAGTGGTAAATAAACAAAGATGTCTCTTTTTATGTCATTATTCTTTGGATGTTTAAAATTGAGTAAGGAATCAAAGTTAATCTCCCTTTTCTGTTAAGGTCAGTCAGAGCTCCTAAGTGATTACTTTTGGGCCAAATGAAGAGCATTCTGGATCCTTCAGTTACTTTCTTCTACAAGTTGTATCACTGCCAGTGTGGTCAGGTTCTTGCTTGAATATATGGTTTCCCTTGGAAGGATCGAAACAAACATCTACAATGACCCTCCGTTTTGGAGAATACACAGTGGTTGATCCCTGTTCTCTGGAGTCCAACAATCCACTCACTAAATAAATTGGGTGACTTGCAAGTGTTGCAAGACTCTTAGAGGGGTTCCACCATGCCCTAGATCCTGAGGGACGTTAGGGTGCAAGGACACACACATCAGGTTCTTTCTGTCTAATGAATCTGACTTAAAAATTTCACAGATGGACATTAATCACAGAAAGATCTGCTAAGAAGATGCTCCCATACCTAGTTCTGTAGATGTCAGAGTAGCATCTGATGACTTTAAGAGAGCTATTGATCTCATCCCCATCCTGAGCAGATGCCATGATTACAAAGGATGCTTTTCATCCAGAAAGAAATAAAGCATGCAAGTGATTTTGAGAGCAAAGGAACTGACTTCATGGGTCATAGAGATTGATTTCTGTGCGATGGGTTGAGAACATGTAGTAAAAAAGCTGGAAAAACATGATTCTATATGAACATTTATAGTGTACAATAATAAATGAATAAATAATGTGCAACAGTAAACATAGTATTTAAATTATCATCAGATTCTAATAGCTGATTGATAAAATAAAGTTACATTACAAATATAAACACATCAGTACATGACATTTTTATAATACTGTTTAGAGTCCTACAACTTTTGCTATTCATTCCATTTCAGTTTAATATTTTAAGTTGGAAATTCCTTTATTTTATTATTTATTTATTCATATTTTACATTGATCTCATTCTGATTTTACTATTTTGTTACTTGTATTATTCTAAATTTTGCTTAGGCAGGTCTGTGTATAGCTTTTGAGGAAATGCTTCATTTTTGCAAATGTTTATTACATATTTTCACTGGAGAAAATATGAGTTTCAGGTTCACTTTCCAGTTTTCTGCATGGACTGTTGTTTTTATGTAGCTGAATCAAGCCGTTAAGACTAATATGGATAGTTGATAAAATAATATGGCACAATCATCCTGCCAAGCTCAGTTATACTTTGTTAAAGTGATGTGATTGATATTAATCAAAGAGAATTGACTAATTCTGTTCTACTGTTTGTTTTTAAATATCTATAAAAGTCTATACCTTTGCTTTTTTACTTAAATTCTGATCAAAGTAATGCATTCTCTATCAAAAAAATTTTGCTTTGATTGTCCCCGTTCTAATGATTTCTCCTGAAGGCCTGTATGGTTTTTACTTCTGCAGACACCCAATGTTATCAAATTCTGACCAAACAATTTAGAAATCTTCAGGCATTTCTTCTTAGGTTTCTGATTCTAGATACTGTATAGAATATTATTAAAGCAGATATTGTGTATGTGTTCTTAGGCTGGAATAAGTGAGACGTAATCCTGAAACAGAATACAACCCAAAGAACAATGAACAAACAAAGAAAAATAAGAAGGTAGTAGGAGTTCAGTTTAGAGGGAAACCCATGGGCAAGATCATAGGATAGTTTTTACAGGTCACAATATGAATTTGCGTTCAATTCTAATTACAAGAGAAAGCAATTATAGGGCTTAACAGGGCCATACTGTTATTTATTTTGCATTTTAAAAGAGTTAAGAGGTTCTCACTTTCTTCCTAGGGAGTATAATATCAAGTGAGATGGAAATAATGTGGCTATTTCATTACCTATTTTGGAGATATAATCGGCAAGACTTGTGGTTTAATTGCATTAGAAATAGAATTGACTTGTGCTGGGTCTGAGAAAAGGGGTGGATGATATTGCTATCCACGAACATAGGAAAAGCTGAGAGAGAAGTTTTGGAGACACAGTCAGGTGGTTCAATGTACATAATAAATATTCAAGTAGTCAAAAGCAGAGTGCTTTTTGTTCTTTCATTTTTTCTTTAACTGTCACAAATCTATTAGTCTGATTTTCTGCTTTACTTCACCATATTCCTCTCTGATCACAACATTGCACTTCTGTTATGATTTATCAAAGCAAAGCTATGAAGCCAAAAGAATTCTTCAGCAAATTAGGGAGTAGATAAAATTACTCTCAACCCCATTTACCTAGGCTGGTGACCATCATCTATGTATTTTAAGTCGAGTATTTCCTTTTATGTCTAGGTACTTCAAGAAAAAAGGTAAGAGAGAAGAAAATAATCAATTCAAAGACAAGTTGGAAAGAAGCAAATATGTTAAATATTTTTCAAGAACCACTTAAATTTATGGTTTATATATTTGCGACACAGATGTTTTTCAAGTTTTTAGAGCAATAGCAGAGACATCTTTACAATGTATATACATTTTGCAAAGTTTTATTTGCAAAAACATTGGAAAGTCTCGGGCTTGTTAGTAAACATCTAGAAGGGACTTCAGACCCCATCTACAATGCATTGCCATTAGGAAACATCTCATCAATCTTTATCTCCTAATAAGGTATAATACTATAATACTTTACTGTAATACTGTCTTCCTAAATCTCTTGATACACAAATGTAAAACATTAAGAGTGGCTATTTTACATTCAAAATAATAACTTCCTAATAATAACTTCCCCAAATAACAACTTACTGGGAATCTAATCCCATTAAATGCATTCAATTACATGCTTGAAATTAGTATATGGATGTTTTAAAAATGAGAAATCCAGCATTGTTTTATCTTCCACTCATTGTCAATAATCTATTTTAATTTTCAGGATCAAACTACAGTATAAATAAAACTAATCTTTTTCAGTTTTCTTGGTTTGCATCTTTAGTAACATTTCGCGTTTGTTCTTTTCTGTTATATTAAAAGTAATCATTTAAAACAATGATGGATAAATATGGAAATTATAAATTTTTAGCAAGTTGTTTTGATTCTAATATTGCTGCTCTCCTGTTAAAAGCTATAACAAAATACACATTTTCCTAGAAGTTTATTTTAACTTATCTTTAACAAATGAACACTGAGTACTACTATCTCAGAAATTATTCTTGTTGCTTAGAAAAACCATGCAAAACTCATGCCTTATGTAATATAGGTTAAAAAAAAAAAACAAAAAAAAACGAAAAACACCAAAAAAATAAAACGAAAACCTTTTGCTGACTCTTTCTCACTGACTGGCTCACACGTCTTTCAGAATCTCATCAATCCACATGTTTGAACTCTTCTTGTTTAAATATTTAGTCAACTGTAATAGTATGCCATAGACATGAGGACAAAGGAAACATGAATGAAAAAATTCAACTTAAGAAAAAGGAAAGTTAGGGTAAGGACAGGAAAATAATGTTAATGTGCCAAAAACAAGTGCAGATGTTGCCTAAATGCAATTATATAATTGTGAATACAGGAAGTTAGTCACTTAGTCAAGCATTGGAATCTGTGAAAGTGATCTTCACATTTTGATTTGATGCACTTAGTTTAAACCATGTCACTTAGATATTTTAAATTGCTGGTCTTTCGTTAACTATTTCTCAAAAGTCTGAAATACAGTTCTAAAAATTGAAACATTTTTTGTAGCAAAATTAAAGATTAAATATCATGAGAAACTTTATCTGAATAGTATTTTTTAATTTCTCATTTGTTATCATGGAGCATAAAAACATAAGGAAAAACTATTCTATCTAAATATATTTGTGCTTGCAAATGAAGGATTGGGAAGTTGAGTGAAAAATAAATGGATTAAATCAATACAGGCAGGGGCTGGGGATTTAGCTCAGTGGCAAAGCGCCTGCCTGGAAAGCGCAAAGTCATGAGTTCAATTCCCGGTACCGGAAGAAAAATGAAAAACAACAACAAAAAAACTAAATCAATACAGACAAACTTAGTGATTTACATATGTGCGGCATTCTGGGTGGCCACCAGCACTGTTATGTAGAGCTTTGCTGTCACTTACTACAACCTGAGTTTTAAGGAACATTACAGCAAGGGATTCCTGGACATAAACCACCAGTTTTTGGATGAGTGTTATGGTTTGTGTCTGTGTGTCCCCCCAAAGCCTCATGCGGTCATGGGGCAGGCTTTTAGAGTTTGATTATGGGTGTGAGAGCTCCACCTGCCCTGGGGTGGATAGTTTGCATATATAAGGGAGGGCAAGAGGCTGCTTGTGGCCATTCCTCCCTTTTAGTGCTTGTTGAATTTGCTGTGTTCTGCCGCCATGAGCTGTAGCCCTCTGCCATGTGCCACTCTGCCTTGTAACCTGTCAAGTATGGACTAAAACCTCCACAAACTGTAAGTGAAATAAACCTTTCCTTCCTTAATTTTGGGCATCAGGTATTTTGTCCCAGCAACGAGAGAAAAGTAACCAAGACAATGAGTCTGTGGCCTGCTGCAGCCTTGAGGTAAACCTCCAGGTAGAGGATCTCTCCTGGCAAGGAAAGCTCCAGGGCAGATTTCTTTGCTGGGTTCAGCATTGGAATTTGCAAACCCCACAGGCCTCTGGGCACTCTCCCGCTGCTCCTGGACAGTAACAGCAGGCAAGAGAATGAGTCAAAGGCCAGATACCAAGATCGGGGAGGAGCATCAGCAACCAGAAGCAAAGAGTTTGGGAATAGGAGCCAATGCAGGAATCCCAACACAGGCTTAGAAAGGAATAAAGACATGCTCAAAGGGTACAAAATCTCAGACACAGGAAATATATACCTGTGTACAGAGAGAGCTGATAGACTGAGACAGACAGATAGATGGATGAATGGGTGGGTGGGTGGATGGATGGATGGATGGATGGATGGATAGATTAATTGATTGGGTTTTTTACTTCTGTTGCTTAGTCTGGTAAATATAGTTAGTGGTAGAGTATGATACTCTTCAAAATTTATGAGAGAAAATTTCATAAGTCCTCAGAACCAAAAAAAATGGTGTTTGAGGCAATAGACATGTTTTTTTACCTTGTCTTAATCCTCATTGCATTCCAAAATCATAACACCTTGTACCTCATATGTTTACATAATTACACATTATCAATTTAACAATAAAAGAATAACTTGTTGGTATGTACACAGAAAGAAAGGAAGTAATAAACACAGCAGGAGTAGGCATGTACCTTTTAAGGCTGGGACAAGAGATGACAGTGGAATTTGAAGGAGCCAGACCCACCTGGTCGTCCTTACCCCTTGCCTCAAGTTCTGCCCTGTGGCTTCTCACACAACCTCCACTGGGTCGTAAGATCAAGCAGTGGGGGAAAAATCAGATAATTAAAATGATTTATTCTTTCACTTCTTCAGTTAATATATAGATATCTATGAATATCAGACCTCTGCAACATACATACTCAGAATTTAACACCTTATTTTAATGCATATTTCCTTTATGATATTATCTTACTCTCACTTTGTTACTTTTAGATTGAACCGTATGAAGTTGCCATTTTTCAGGGTAAATGAAGAAAAAATAAGAGTAGTCTTGTATGCTTTATTCTACCATTTAAAATGATCTGACCACTGTTTATATTTAGAAGGTTCTTGCCTATCCTAAAAGATTGTCTTTTTACTAGTATGACACACACACAAGTAAAATAGCCAAGAAAACAATATTAATAAGTTCCTAAAAAGACAGGAGTTTCAAGGACACAATGTTCTCCTCATGAATTAATCTAATTAATTTTGACTTTTTGAACTTTTCTGTAGAAAGTATACTTGAGCATGAATCTACAGAAAATGACTTTTTCTGATTCATAACATTAAAAGGAATAAATTAACAAAGTAAATATTTCACTTTTTGCTAAGAAATGGATTTAGTATTATTAATTCAGCTTTTATAATTGTGAACTGTGATTTGTATCATCATATGATTATTTCAAAATTATAATTTTATCAATGAACTCTATATCAAATAAAGATGTTGCATATTAAAATTTAACATAGAACAGTTGAGTTAGTGCTATAAAATGAACACTTTCTTGATTATTTAATTTTAAAAACAAAAAAAGTAGTCAGCAAAGCATGGACTCTATGATAGTGATGTTTTTATTAAAATTTTTATTAAGGCATGTGTGCAGGACATAATGAGTACATTCACTGTTGGGAGTTTGTACAGGTACATAACACTCTTTGAATTATTTTAGTATCTTTCCTCTCTTCTAACCCTCTGTCCTTCTACTTGAACCCTTCTCATTTGCAAAGATCCAGCTTCCTCTTTTCTGTTATCTATGTGTTATTCCCTCTGTATTTATATTGTGGGTTTTTCATATAAGTGAAGCAGTGTAACGTTCAAGATAGTGTGTCTGATTTATTTCACTTCATATTCTGGTCTCAAGGTGCACCCATTTTCCTACAGATGACTCAACTTCATCCTTCCTCATGGTAGAGAAGTGCTACATTGTATACAAATGCTACATTTTTTAAATCAATTCATCTGTCAGTGGGTATATAGGCTGTTTCCAAGATTTAGCTGTTATGAACTGTCCTGATAGCTATAAATATGGATATACGTGTATTATTATAATATGATGTTTTTTACCTTTTGGGAAGATACCAAGGAAAAAAAAATAAATAACTGGGTCAAGTGGAATTTCTTGTTTGGTTTTTTGAGGAAGCTTCACACTGACTTCTATAGTGATTGTACTACTTTACATTCCCACCAATAATGTAGAAGAGTTCCTTTTACCCTTCGACCACACCAATATTTGTTACTATTTGATTTCTTGATCATAGCTATTCTTTCTGGGTTAAAATGGAATCTCGATGTCATATTAGTTTGCATTTTTCTAATGGCCATGGACATTGAACACTTTTAATGTATTCATTGGCCATTAGTACTTCTTCTGAGAAGTGTTTATTCATTTCAGTTGTCCATTTTTTGAGTGGGTCTTTAATTTGGTGAGATCACAGTTTTTGAGTTCTTTATGTATTTTAAATATTAGTCCTCTAAGGAGTAGCTGACAAAAAAAATAGTTTTTCCATTTTGCAGATTGTCTTTTTGTTGGTTGTTTCTTTCATTGTGTAGAACCTTTTTAATTTGATATAGTCCTCTTTGTTAATTCTTGATATTATGTCTTGTGCAATTAGGGTTCTTTTGAGAAAGTCCTTGCCTATCCCTAGGTCTTCAGGGGTTTTGCCAGTGTTATCTTCTAGCACATCAAGTGTTTCTGCTTTAATAGTTAGGTCTTTGAACCATTTTGGTTTTATTTTAGAACAGATGGGAGTCTAGATTCTACCTTTTGCATATGCACATCCAACTTTCCCAGCACTATTTTTTTTTTTTAAAAGCTATCTTTACTCCAGCAAATGCTTTTGGCCACACTGTTAAAGGTCAGATGGCTGAATGATGCTGTTTTATTTTTTTCTATACCTTTCATTATATTACATTGATCCACTTATATTACATTGATCCACAAATCCATTTTCATTTGTGTTGTTGTTGTTGTTGTTGCTTTGGCAGTAACATGCTGCTTTTGATCACTGTAGCTTTGTAATGTAACTTGAAAACAAGAATTAACTTGCCTAGTGCTTTGCTCTTACTGCTTTTACTCTTCTAGTTTTGGCTCCATAAAAAATGTTAGGATTGATCTCTGTAGTTCTGTGAGGAATGCTGTGGGCATTTTGACTGAGATTACATTGAATCTATGTATGGGTTTTGGGTGTGTGGCTGTTCTGACATCATTGGATCTGACTATACAAGAAGAGCTGATATCTTTTCATTCTAAGGCCCTCCTCTGTCTTCTTTGTCAAACCACTGTAGTTTTCATTATGGAAGCCTTTCACTTTTTTGTCAGATCAATTCCTAAGTATTTAATTTTTTGAAGACATTGTGAATGGTATGATTTTCCTAATTCTTTTTTGGTGGGTTCACTACTGGTAGACAGGAATGGTATTGATTTTTGTGTTGACTTTGAATCTTACTACCCTACTGAATTTATGTCTTAGTTCTAGGAGTCTTTCCTGGATTTTTGAGGTCTTGCATAGAAAAGGTCATGCAACTAGGGGCAGTTTAACTTATTTTGTTTCTGTTTGCATCAGTTGACGTCTTCCTCTTGCATGATTGCTTTGGCTAAGTTTTGAGTACTATACGAAAGAGGAGTTGTGACAGAAGACATTTTTGTCTTATTCCTAGTTTTAGAGAGAGAGCTTTCATTTTTTTTCACATTAAATCTGATATTAGCAGTAGGTTTGTCAGAAATAGCTTTTTTGGATTGAGATAAGATTCTCCTATAGCTATTTTTTCAGAGTTTTTATTATGAATGGATGTTGGATTTTCTCCAAGGCTTCTTTAGCATCTGTTAGAACAGCCATGTGATTCTGTCGTTGCTTCTGTTTATACGACTTATTGTATTTATTGATGTGTGTATGTTGAGCCACCCATCCACCCCTAGATAGCTGTAATGATTTCTCACTACAGATGGCTGGATCCCTGTATCCTTCCTGGCCTGTGCTTAAACTTCTTAGAGCTTCTATGTCTAGCCTATGCCCTCTCTGGTCCTTTTCTATGTGGCTATCTCCCAAAAAGTCACTGAACCCTGAAGTATAAGTGTTCTGTAGTTTCTGATTCCCAAAGTAGCTCAGTCTTAAACAATGAACTCCTTCCCCTAATGACTTCTGATTACTCATTCTCAAATATGGCAGGTCCTGTTCTGGATTTCTCCAACTCTAGACTGCCATGCATAGGAGCTTCCTTCAGAGGAAAACCCCATGCTCTTTTACAGTTTACAAGAACTACGGGCTTTCTTGTGCTAGCTATTCTTTCCCTGGGGTTGCTGACCCTCTCTACTTGCTGTTTGTGGAGATAGTTCCCCCTCCTCAGGAGTGGGGGTTAGTGTCTCAGACTGCTTGGTTCCATGGGAAAACTTTTTAAATATTTGTTGTTAATAGTTTTAATTGTGCCAACAAGAAGCCAGAAATGTGGAAAATCACAGACTTTGAATGTGTGAATCTCTTCCAAGCTAAAGGCCAAGATGAGTATTTATTGTAGGTAAGTAGCACACAATAAACACAGGGACAATGATAATTGAGGTGACTTCATCCCGTTTTAACTCTGTTATCACATTAAAGGAGCAATCTGGTTTTTAATCTAAAATTTGACAGGAATAAACTTGTTTTATTAGTTTTTTGTTGCTTGCTAAAACAAAGAAAGCAGCAGTTTAAGAGAGGTGTCTAACAATCTTTTGAAGATCTAGTAGCTAGAATTCAATCAGAGTTACGCTGAACCATTAGAAAATAATAGGAGTAATTAAAAGCACAAATGAGTCAAGTTACAAATAAAAAGAAATACCTTCTTTCTGTGTCAAACATGACATAATCAAGGTATAATTTGTTTTCTTAATATTCACCAAAATTGCACAGACATGTCTGTGACTAACAGCAGCAATTGACATGGGTTTGTTTTGAAAGCTTCTGGAATTTTTGACAAATATTTAGGATGGATGCCAAAATATTTTTTTGGCATAAAATAATCTCTGATTGTGCTTTCACACAATTATAGATGTTTGTAAGAGAAATTTAATGACTGCATTAACAACTTTGTTTTGTTTTACCATTGACAACATAAGGTTGAAATGAATAATTTGTGATTTATCTCCCACAGGTAAGGCAAGAAATTAATAGAAAAATTTCACATTTCTTATTCACTTCTGCTAACTATTTCTGATTCTTACACATCAAAGAAGTAAATTTTACAAAACTGACCACTTCTGGATGTATAAGCTATTAATTGCATGTGTTATTTTTTATCATTTTCACCTTCAGTTTTTATATCCAATGTGAGATCATAAGGAATTCAATTCTAAAGCAATCCTAGAATGGACCACTAATCCTGAAATAGTTCAGTGACAAAACAAAGGGACTGATTCACTAGCAAGTGAGAATTAACTGTGTGATTATTTTATTGAAAAAGAAATACCTCTTTAACTTTGAAGTTAATTTAAAATCAGCTTTGGGCAATTGTAATAATAAACTTCATCAAATGTACCATGTTTTTAAGTAAAATAGGCATTTACCTGAATAACTCTATCATCTAAGCTTATAAAATAAAAAAGGACATTATACTATTCATGAAATTCATCTACCAACGTGATTCTGACAATGTAAACAAAGCATATTAACCATACAAACAGGTGAACATGCTGTAAGTCGTGGCGAGCAGGCATTTATTTGTGAAATGTCCTATGAAAAGATCTTTTCTAGAGATTTCAGAGAAATGAATGAGAAATTGGGTAACAATAGTAACTTTTTATTTCAATTTTGTTGATCGTTGAGTAATTCTCTTTGCAGTTTTAGTCACCAAACTTGAGTTAATATTAGCCATACATCTGTGAGGGCCATGGATGGTAGGATTATCCCGTTACATTAAGTGATACGTTGCCTATTTGGAATGAGAATACCACATATGCCAGATTGTTCTTTATATCTTATGTCTAGCATCTACAGTATTTCATATCTTTAGTTCTTATAACAAGTTTTTTTTTTCCAATCTAAACAGGAAAATGCTATCCAGTTCTTACTACTGGTAGAAAAAATTCCTTTATAAATCAAGATTTTGGGAACTCTCCATTCTGTGTCTTAGTTAGCTTGATTTCTTATTATACTCCATAAAGTACCTCAATAAACTACTGAAAAGTGATCTAAACCAATGCTAAGAGCTTTATTTTTATTTTTCTTCAAAAATTTATTTTAACTTAATTTCATAAAATTTGAATTTTGAGAATTTGTCTACTGAATGTGCTTCCAAATGATCACATCCTTAGAGAATCAAACCTAAAAGGTTTCGTTAAGCAGTGGCTAACAGAACTTAAGGGCAAATGGTACTGCTGGGGCTCCTCACTGGCTTCTCGCTTTCCTGCACGGTATTCAGCAGGCAGCTTATCTTCGTGCCCGTTCCTCTGTCACTGTGCATTCCCATCCTCATTTTCCTTCCCTCTCCGTCTCTCTCTTTCTCCTACCCCCTCAAGTTTTATCTGTTAGAAAATGTGTGTTTAAATATTACTGAAGTTTTGCTTGTAGGTGGATATATGTGCGTTCCATTGAGAAACATATGCATTCCTTCATATTTCAAATATGGAAGCATTCTTCTGTACTCGTCGTGATCTCAACTACTGTTACATTCACAGGTCCTAGAGGTACTCACCAGTTTCTCCTGGCAGACGACAGGGCATTTATTGTCATGAGATTCTTAACTACGCACCTTAATTTTACAGTAAAAAGTACATGCATTTCCCATAGTGGAAACGTCAAGTGACCTCTTTTTGGATGAGCATTGTTTTTTTTGAGCTATTAACCACGATGTGTAAAATATTAGCCTTTAAGCTTACCGTACCTTTATGATAGACTTTACCTGAAAGAGTTGTAAGTGAATTAATTGTATTAAAATTTGACAAATAATTTATTGAAAAGAGGCATTTAGCTTATCTCCAAAAATATGCTGAAGCTTATGCAATTGTCATTTGTTCTTATTTAAAGTTAGCTTTTCTATTATATATTTTGTTATCTTTTATTTTTAAACTATCATTAAAAATCAGAAACCTGCTAAACAAAAACTGGAAAAGAGAGAAATAAATTTCACATTAGTTTAGCAAGAAGCTGTGCCGTATAAAATGTATGATGCAGCTTCTGTTTTGGTCTCCTGTGAGGATGGCTTAGGCTGAGTGGGTTGTTTTAGGAGGAAAATTCAGGAAATATACAGATATTAAGAGTTCTTATAGCAACACTACTTAGACTTTTAGGCATTGTGGATTAGAATTTTTTTTTTAATTGAAAGGACTGAAGTATAATTTTCAACTCTTGTTTTCCAAGAATAATGTAAAAAACAGCAGTCAACAAGTTCTATCATAATTCTTTCATTACAGAAAGTGTATTAGAGACACATACACATAGGCACATGCAGACACACAAAGTAGGAAGCATGCACACTCAGCAAAGATAATAAGACTTTCCTAGAAATGATAACTGGCAGCTGTATGCTAGAACGCTCTTAATACTTTGCATTCCCACCAGCAGTGGAGAAAGGTTCCTATTTCTCCACAGCCTCGCCAGCATTTGTTATTGGTTGATTTCTTAATGCTAGCCATTCTTACTGGGGTAAGGTGGAATCTCAGTGTTGTTTTAATTTGCATTTCTCGAATGACTAATGATGTTGAACATTTTCTCATGTATTTATTTGCCATTTGTATCTCCTTATCTGAGAAGTGTGTATTCATCTCAGCTGCCCATTTATGGATTGGGTCTTTGAATTTGGGGGGGGCTGATATTTTTTAAATCTTTATATGTTCTAGATAGAAGCCCTTTAATAAATGTTTTTTTAAAAATCTGAATGCTTATGTTATAGAATTACATTACCTCTGACATCTTTTTTAAACAATTTTGGCTACTTTAAAATGTTGGTAGAGCAACACTGAGAGATGCTCTTATATTGTCTTTCTGTTTTGTTTATTATGTCATTGGTACAAATCTATTTTCATGTGCTTTTAATGGAAGTGTGTCTCTATAATAGTTTCAGTAGGTTTCAACATTCTGAATAAATGGGTTAAGCTGTGGGAATATAGTCTTCATGTCTCCCAGAGTCTTCTTTCTTTCCTTTTATCAAGAAGAAATTACAAAATTAACTGGGGCTCAGAAAAGTCAGTGAATAAAGAACATTCCCCAACTGCACAGTTTATGGGTCTAATTGCCTGATGGAAGGCAGAGAGGATATTATGTGAGGCTGGGGTGACCGCAGACTTCCTAGAATGGCACCACAGTGCCAGCCATTGGCAATGACGTTCGTGTTGTACTTTTCAACCCAAGGTTAAAGTCGAAGCATCTACCATTCATTAGGTTATTCCTATGTATGCATGTTTATTTGCTTTCATGATTCATACATTTTTAATTTTGTATTTTTAAACATTAGTGCTGGCAGAAATAAAGTATAATTAATTTTCTATTTCAATTTTTTATGCCAAGATTTTCTAAATGCATCTATTAATTTTAATCACTTATCTGAGAATCTTAATTTTTCTATTTACACAAACATATTATCTTCAAATTATAACAATCCCTTTATTTCTTTTCTTTTGACATTTAAACCTTTTATTTCTTTATCTACCCTCCTTTCCCTGGCTAGGACCTGGAGCAGAATGTTGAATAAAAGTGCCAAAAATAGGCATTATTGCTTCTCTGTCATGTGCAAACAAGACTTTTAGTATTTTATTATTAAGCATCATACTTGCAGTAAGAGTTTTGTTACTTTTATCAGTTTATTGAATGCTTTATCTAACTGATTTACCAATAGTTTGCATGTTTGCTTTAATCAAGAATATGGCATACCTGTAATCCCAGCACTGGGGAGGCTGAGGCAAGAAAATCACCCCAGTTTGAGGCCCAATTGGGATACATAGTTAGTTTTAAGGGCAGCCAGAACTACACAGCACAACCCTGTGTCAAAAATTAAAAAAAAAAAAGAATGAATATGTTTTGTCAAATGCTTGTTCTACATTTGCTAATTGCCTAAATAGTGTTATTTATTCTTTTAATGGTGGTTACATGGATTGATTTTGGAGTAATAAATTAACCTTGCATTCCTGAAATAAATACAACTTAGACAAGGTATATCATCCCTTTTACATAAATCCCTCATTTTTGTTTGCTATAATGTAAGTACATACCTGATTATGGTTTGTTATATATACATTTTAGGATTTCAAAAATTAATACATAAGACAAGTTAAATTATAAATTTCCTTTCTTGAAATATTAACATTTTTAGCATCAAGATTTTAGTGTCAGTACTGTGTTGATAAAATATAATGAGTAGGGAAACTTGTATTTTTCCTATCCTTATAAAAATAGATGGTCAAACGAAAAATAAAACCATCTGCTCCTATAGTTTATTCATGAAGTTATTTTAATTATAGATTCAATTTATTTAATAGGTATAGTACAATTCACTTCTGTTTCTTCTGTGTCATTTTGATTAGTTGTGTTTTTCTAAGAATTTTCTATTTCATTTACTGTTTAAAATGTATTAGCATTTATAGTATTTTATCTTTTCAATTTTCTGAAATTTGTAGTGGTGGCACCATTTTATTTTACAAACTAGTAATTTGTGTTCCTGGCTACTTTTTCAAGGAAATTATTAATCTTATTCTTTTAACCAAAAGTCTTTGACTTAGTTTATCCTCTGCATTATATCCTTATTATGGTTTTAATGTTTGCTTTTACCAAAAAGTACTTAATTGAAAAATATAAAAGATATTCTTTTTTATTTAAAAGTAAAAGATATTCTGAACAGAAAAATAAGGTTCTAAATAAATAAAAAAACTTTCAAGCACTAGAATGTATAAATAATATAAAGTTTCCAGTTCTCTTGAAACTAATTTGTATAATAAATGCAATCTCAATCATTGTCCACTCAAGATTTGTTTTCTTTTTTTGTACTGGGGAATGAACCCAGGGCTTTCGTGCTTAAATAGATCACTAGCCATTTTTTCTGATTCATTTGTTTTATTTTGAGAAAGGGTCTCACTAAAGTTCTGAATGTCCAAAGCAGTGCTCAAACTTACAATCCTCTCGACTCAGCCTCCAAGAGTACTGGGGTTATAGATGTGTGCCATAAATCTAGATTTCAAGGTTTATCATTTTTGCTTTTACTTTTTAAAAAAGTGCCTTTAAAGTAATATAATCCTGCAAAGATAAAATAATGTAATATTCTTAAAGGAAAAGATCAAATTTAAAAGACGTAAAGCACTCAATGCTGACACTTAAAGTGTCACAGTACATAAGAATACATATTAGTGGTAAAAGTTCAGAAAAATAGACTAAGTGATTCTCACATAGATGAATGCTTAGATGAGAACTGACATTTTAGGAGGACAGTTGATGAAACCTACCCTTGATATGAAAGGTACTGGAACTTTAGATTCTTATAGAAAACAAATCTGGATGCCTATTTCCCACCATACACACACATCAAATCTGGGTAGATTGGAAAGTTCAATGTGAAAGGTGAAATGATAAAGTTTCTAGAAGAAAGCAGACTATATTTACTACCTTGAGAATACATACATGGACTTGTATACCCCAACTCATTGAGTATGATGGAAAAGATTTATAGATCTAATTTTAATAAAATTAAAACCTTTTTATGAAAGCACATTCTTCAGGGGATGACAAGTGAGTGAGAGAAGACTTTTATAATCCATAGAACTGGGGAAAGTTGTATCCAAAATAAAATAAAGAAGTTCTGCAATTCAAGAAGACAAAAATTGACAAAACAAAAAAATATACAGAATCTTTAAGAATTTCTTTCTTAAAGAAGATATCCCAGATCATATATACAAATGAATGAACACACAGGTAAAGCTTCTCAACATAATTAATTATCAGAGAAAAGCAAAATATAGTCACTATAAAATATCAACCATCCAACCAACAGAGAATCATAAAGTAATAAGTGTTGGTGTGAACACAGATGAACAGGAATTCTCATATTCCACAAGTGTGAGTAGAAATTGCTATAGATATTTTGGAAAACTGTTTACCAGAAACCATGAATTCTACAATATACAATATATTCAACATAGGAATCAGAATTTCACTTCTGTACTTATATTCCAAAATTATATAAACATTTCTTAGGACATATAGAGATATGTCACAAAGAACAAGAATATTCATAGTAGCATTATTTGATAACAACTAAATTTCAATTAATAGTAGGCTAGAGTGATTGAATTTGTATGGGCAAACTGTAGAATACCATACAGTGATGAAAAGTGAGTAAATTACAATTTTCAATACAGCATAGTTGAATCTTATGAATATAACTCTGACAAAAAGAGAACAAGTGCAAAAGCATACTCTATCATTTCTTTTAAATAAATTATAAACAGTTAAAACTAATAGATGCTTCTAGAAGTCAGAATGGTCACTGTGTTCTGAAAGTTAAGGGTGTAGGGAACACAAAAGTTATATCTGGGTACTGACAGTGCTCTACAAGATTTGTTTTAGTTCGTGAAAAGCTATTGAAATATATATTTATGATTTATTAATTCTTTCATGTGTGTAATATCTCAGTAAAATATTTATCTAAAGTTAAATATAAAAACATTTCAGCAAGATAGTGGTATTTTTTTTATATTGAAATATTCAGCCCCATTGAACTGTGGACTCTGAATTTGTAGATGATAAAACTACCGTGCTAATTGTGCACATTAATTTTAAATATCAACTTGACTGGATTAAGAGATTCTTAGAGAGGATGGGATCATGGGATGCTATTTTTTTCAGAGGATTGTTCCACTGATGGTCGGAGGTGGGTGTGCTGTTAGGGTGGGTCTCTGGGGGCTGCCTTCAGAAGGTGGGTCGGTGGCTGGTGCTCTTCCCCATACTCTTATTTCCTGCCCACCATGAAGTGAGCATTTTTGCATCTCTGTGCCTGTTACCTATGATCCTCCTGCTTTGGAGCCAGCCAGCCATGCTCGTAAACAGTCAGCCAAGTTAAATCTGCTCTTTAAGTTGTGAGCATTGACTATTTTGTCCCAGGAGCAGTAAAGCTTACCAATACGATAATCATCTCTGTATTTTCTCATGAACAAAAAAGATTGTTCATAAACTCTATATGTAGGGCTGATATTCTTGCTGTTTATAGTTTATATTCTCAAGCTACATTTTGAGAAAATTCAAACATTATTACATTGTTTCTTTGGTGGGTAAGATAGCAGTTTTCTTATGGGCAAATGTTCAAAATGGAAATTATTGAGATAAGAAAATATTCATTGAAGAATTGTTTGACACATAACCAAACTCAGAAAAATCTGCTGATGACTTTTTAGAATCACTGTAAGTAAAGAACTATTTTACTTTGACTCCTTTTTGTCTTCTGTTGTATATGTTGACAAATAACATAAAATATAACTTAAGAATTCTCTCATCTATTGTAAACAACACAAAATATTGAACATAAAAACAAACATATTTCTAACTTTCAGAGGGGAGTTTTCTTTTGTATGCGCTTAGGAATGAGGTGAAAGGAATATTTTGAGAATACACTTTTCTGCTTATGCGTCAATAACTGGTTTTACATAAAGGCAATAGCTCAGACCGTGGCCTCCATAAGGAAAGAGGCTGCACTTCTTTCTGAAGAGAGAGCAATGACCTCCAGATGTCAGCCATTAAGAACCAATGACTGTGCCTAAGAGAGCAATGGTGTGAATCTGCCTGAGGTCACAAGTAGATTATGAACACTCATGCGAGTTGTAATTTTTAACTTAAGTCAGAGAAGTAGTTGGAAGGGTTTTCCACAACCATAGGAATAAAGTTGTCATCTTAGAAATAAAGTTTGACCTGAAATACATAAGGAATAGATTTCTATTTAAGAGGAAGGCAACATCTACTGCTCACTTTAGATTCTTCAAATGATTGATGAACAATAGGTAAGTAAAAAGAAAAAACAAGAAAGAGGGAGATCTATATGTGATCAATCTCTTGTACACGATTATGCAGCAGTCTGGTCTACATTTCAAGTCTGAAAACAAAGAGGCATTAGGGAGGCTTTGTGGAGCCCCAGATACTGAACTATGTAACACTTTTCTTCATAACACCCTGAAAAGTGAGACTGTGTTTCTTTAAGCAATGAAAGGGATGAGAGTAATAGAGAAGCATGAACTGACAGTACTAGACCTAGTAGTAAACTGTAGTGACAAAAGAATTAAACCAACAGAATCTGCAGTAAAAGTTTGAGAGGTTAAAATATAGTATAACAGTGGAGACTGATTCTTTGTTTTTTAAATTTATTTATTGTTTGTCTTAAGGAGCAGACCTTCAAATTTCAGCTGCCAATAATATTACCAGAAAAAGTATCACACAACTCTCTTCTTTCTCTAGACATTATTGAGCTGAGGTAATATTAATCTCTTCACCAAACAGTAGGAGACCAAAAGAGACTGAAGCAACTTTCTTACATCTATTTAAACAAATTAAATAACGTGCAATATCCAAAAAAATAAGGGTATTCCCATTGAAGAGTAAATACAGAGTTAATGGCAGTGGCAGAAAAATGTTGATCATTGTACCATGCATTGGTGTAGATGAAAATAATAGTTATTGATCCCTTTCCCCAATTATAGTGATGAGAAAGACTTGATATAGGACAGAAATTTCTAGTTTTAAACTAGTGTTGACATATATTCTGCATAAAATCAATAATCTTTTTTAAATTATATGATATTGTCTCAGAGTGATTGAAAAAAGATTTAAAAATAAATCTTATTTTTTATCACTGAAGTCAGAGAGCTTTTCTATCATTTCAGCAAGGGATGAAGGATGGAAAATATTGTTTTTTGGGATGGTTAATCTCTTGGTAATACATAAATTAAAATATGAAGAGATTTGAGGCATATGAGGATGAAAAGAGATTGACACCGATGACAACCTAGACTAGAAGGAAGGAATGGGAATTCATTATATGTTACAGGTAAGAACAATTCTGTTCCAATGCATTTTGCAGCTTATTAATATTTAATTGTTTTGGAACTATTGCACAAAATGTCCTTATAGCAGAAACTATCAATATAGATCTTATCTAGCTTAACTAAAGCATCTATCTAATAGATATTATTCAGAATACTTAATAAAATTAAAACATAAACTACTTAACATCTCACTTCTCTTCAGCTTTTACTTGAAACAATTCTTAAAAAACTATTCCTGATAGTGTTGAAAATACTGTATTCTAAGCAATCAATACAGTTCTTTCAGTTTTTTTACTGTCCACTCATCACAGTAAAATAAAATACCTCAAGAACAAGTTTATTCTAATATTTTCCATATGATCCTGATAAATACAATCATTTTTTGATGATGTGAAAATTCATCTTTACAGTGGTCAAGTCACCCACCTTGTGTATTTCTTACCCTATTTTGAATGAGTGCAATAGCTCTGAAAAATGCGAAGTAAATGCTCATCGTTTGGCAAAGAATAAAACTATAATGGATTGAAGATAACTGGCCAGCATCATTTTGACCCAGTAGATATTAGACTTTGGCTACTCTGACCTAGTGATAATTTTAAAATTACCTTCTGGATTGAACTAGACTAAAACCATTCATGTTCTTAACATATTTTGACATAATTTTCCCCACTTTGACTCTTTTTCTGTCAAATTATTATTAGTACATGAAGTATTTTCCTTCTAGATCTTACAACAATTGTTTGAATCTTTATTTCATATTAACTGATGGGCTTGCTCTTTGTAGATTTGTTTTGCAGCTTTTATTTTTTACTGAAACACGTTTTATCAGGTCAAATTGTGTACATCATCTCAATTATTACTGACAAATTGTTGTATGCTACTTTATGTTTTATGAGCTTTATTGCAGGCAGATAAGTTTGAAAAGTGGTAATTTTTTTGAACATCCTCTGAGCCTCTGAAACAATTTAAGCTGAGCTGTAGTTCCTTAATTGTATCAAACATCAGACAAAGCAGGGTTAACTCTGAGTTGTATTTTAAGCCCTAAATGTTCTGCCTTAAAACCTGATACCTGATAGATATTAATTTTAATAAACATTAGATAAAAATAATTATTCTTTGTTATTATTACAAAAGTAACAACATGCTTTCATCATTTCATTAAAATTGTCTTAAGCCATTTGAATGATGTGAATATTATATCTCAAACTTTGGATCATACACAGTGACAATCAAACTTATTTTGTAATATTTTTTAACATGATGACCCAGGTCTCAGAACACTTAGAATACCTCCGAGTATTTCCCAGTGTTAGATATTAATATGCTTTCACAATAATGATTGTCCCAGGTTAAGGAATAAAAATATGTTCAGGAATTCTTAGCCACAAAACATTTCCATGTTGAAATATATGGAATAAAGCTGTTTTTCATAACCCTACTGAGAGAAAAATCTGTAGTTATTGGTCACAAACATATCAATTTGCTTTTTATAGTATAAGACTAAGCAGGTATTTTATAAATAAATGAATACAAGAATAAATTATAGAGAAAATCTAAACCATTGCCTCCACAAAAAATCTATTTTGCATGCAGTTTGCTAGATGAGATAACAGTTACATCGTTGGAGGTAAATTTATGTTTTGTAAAAACTAGAATGTGACAAACATCAAGGTTAGCTGAGCCTCTGGTAGAAGCATGCCTCTTTAAATTACTGTTTTACTTTGATATGCTTCTGCTTGTTACTCATGCATTATTTTTCATTGTCCTTCATATTTGGAATCTCCACTGTTTGTAGAATTAGAAGATTGACAATTTTGAACAGATTCAAAGATTGATGTCCCTTTACCTTTAGTTTACTGCTGAACCAACCTAGAAAAACAGCAGTGATGTACAAAGGTAATATTAATAGGTGTTACACTCTTCCAGTTCCTAAAAAGACAGCCTTCGGTTCAGTTGAGGCTAGAAAGCCATAGACATGTGGCACCTTAATCCCTTAGGCCAGTGTATGGACTATGTCATAATTCAGGATTCAATCCCCATCTCTTAAAAGGGGGAAATCTTATTTATAACATTACATGCGACTTTTTGGTTGTGCAGAGGTATATCAGTTCATGAATGCTTTTGTTTGCAGACAATGTGGTTCACAAAGAGAAGCATTTAGCAAGATTTTGTTTTTGTTTCCAAGCTGTGCATCAGGTGATGAACATGACCACAGCCATCTTTCCCACAGGAACATGAACATGGCCATCTCTTCCAGAACTGTGAAATGAATTAAGTTCATGAACTGAGGTCCCACTCTATTTCTTTCTGCATCACTCAGGTTAAGCTCTGGCTGACCACAGGCTGTTCAACACAGGGCACATGGGAGTAGACCCTTGTCCCTTGGAGATGGATCCACTTTAGCAAAGTTCACATTTTCTACATGTCTGGTTTATTGAGTCTAATATCAAGGAGATACTATTTCAAGGTCTATGCTTCGAACTACCCTGTAACAAACAAGGCCAAGAGGGCACTAATTCAGGGCACAGGCTGAATATGGAAGGTAGAATGTATATGGAAAAAAGAGCACAAACTCTTAAGTCACGTGTGTGTTTGAAGCTTATTATCTCTTTGCTATTCTTACAGCGACTTCATGTGGGCTTGGTTGGCAGCACAACGGTGGCAGCTGAATTAATTACATATGATATATTTTAACATTATTCCACTAATCACTGGATGATGATATATTGATCGGATTTTTTCTATTTTCACTTGATGTGGAAAAGTTGGAAATGCAAAAGTTACTTGGTTTTGTTTCCATTTGCAGAATCTCATTTTAGGAGAAAAATAGAGCCAACTGGCTTAGCACATAATTGGGCCATTTATGAATTTTACAAACAATCCATTAACTATTAATTGAGGCTTAAGGTCTGAGTGCTTCTGCATCTTTTCTTGAACAGGTTTCCCTGACTCCAAGGATGGCATTAGTCAGTGGAAATCCCTGAACTCCCTCCACTGCTCCACTTAACTTCCATAGGACTTCTGAAACTCCAACTACTATGTTCTAGCGAGGGTACAGCCTTAAAAGAAGCACCCGACTGTTTCAAATCATGCTGTGCTGGACAGCTCTTTATTTCAAAGCTATTGTTACAGTTGAATGCTATTGGATGTGAAATAGAGAACTGAAGAAATATAACCAAGATGGATTTTTCTTAACTTCTGAGACTTCTCTGCTTGCATGAAGAAACCGCCCCCGCCTTTAAATTTTGCAAACACTGAATTAGGAACAATAAACTATTACTTTCAAGTTTAGATGGTTGACTTTTTTGCTCAGCTGAGGAGGTGTGTAGGGGGATATATGTCTGACATTACAACAGCATGATAATCTTATTGCAATTGTCTGAAACCCTAACTTTAGAATTCTGAATGGTCAGATCAACTGGTCATTTATAAAACAAGGTTCGGGGAGAGTTAGATTTGAACTTTTACCACTGAAATAAGTAGAATATTTCCCCAGCTCATTTTTCGTAGTGCTTTCTCTTTTTAATATTTAGGCAGAGAGGACATTAGCCTAGGGATCAGATGGTTTACAGAGTGGAAAAATATTGCTTTATAATAAAAGGAGGATATTGAATAAAGCCCAGATTTAATACCCAGCCTAACAGAGCACCCTGATGAATGTAATTGCATTTTAAGCATTCTGATTAAATTTTTTGATCCATATTGCATTTGTTTTGCCTGTGAATTTTTTATGAAAAAAAAGTGTCTGGAGATTAAAGGATTAGTGAGTTCTTAAGAAGCTGGGCAGCTGCTAAAGCATCTGAATATTCTTGCTTAAAGATGGTTGAAAAGCTGCATTAATCTCATCTATTACAGCAAGTGATATGGCTAAAACTCTAACAGAGGGAAACGCCCTAGGGATAATTTCTTCTATAGTGGACAATATGAATGATATGTACTATAAATGAAAAAAAATACAAACTAAACAATAATATAGTTTAAAAAGCATCTGTTAGCTATGCTGCTTTGTTGTGAATAAAGCCTTTCCTCCCTTTTCATTCTTAAGGCTAATTGGCAATTCAGGGAATATATGAAGATTAAGAAATAATTTGCATGCTCTCAAATCCTAAGTGTCATTCATGCCTCTTGATAACTGGACAACAAAGAGGCTAACAAATTAGCACAGCTCTTCTGCCTTGTAGGAGGAGAGGCTTATGTTATTCCAACAAAAACCAGATAGTGTGGAACAAATTTGTAATAGTAGATCAGTATGCTTTGTATAATATCCAACTGTTGGAATAAGAGGCCCGGCATAAATATGGGGAGTCCTCTCTCTGTGTTCAGGAAAGTGTTCCCAAAAACCTTTACGAATCTTGAGTGTATTAAAGTAAAATTGAAGTTCCAATTTATAAAAAGTTTATATATATATATATTACAGTATATGAAATATATTTATATAATGTATGCATAAAGTTAAATTTCTGATTATGGCCCAAACCAGTCCTGTAACCTATGACCAAGGCAGTCTAGTGAGCTACTGAGAGCTTTACAGATCCCTTGAGAAATGTGAAGTCTTTTAACCATGATAGCTGGCTGCTGGCACCTGAAACAGCTGTAGAGAAGCAAAGATTTAAAATTCCTCTTTCAGAATGATACTCAGTGAGCTTTCTGTATGTGTTAATGACCTCCCATGAGATTTTATCCACCTAGTGTGACTTTACTGAACAGAGAAATTCTATACCAGTGGGCATTAACCTTGATAGCCCATTAGAATAATCTGAGGAAGAGTGTTATGAATTCTGATCGAAGGGTTTTTTGAGGGGTATTGTTAAGAATGAAGAGTGGGTACTAATTCAATTTTTCTGGGACACTGATATTTTAGAGGAAAACTGTTCTAGCCTACTCAGCAGCTGGTTTGCAGAAGGCACTTTGCCCAGTAATCATGAGGAAGAATAGGCTGGAAACAAGAATAGAATCCACTTCACTGATGACTGTGCTTATTTCAGTTTAGACGAGAGGGCCTCCAGTGTCACCACAAGAACTGCAAAGACCACCATCATCACTGCTATCTACAGCAACCCTTTTCTCCCAACATGACTCACTCAGTTCTTCTCACTTGTGTCCAGTCAGCTTTCCCTCACTGCATCAAAACACCTAAGAAAGTCAGCTGAAAGGAAGAAAGACTGATTTCGGCTCATGGTTTCAGGCCATGGTCAGCCAGCTCTATTGTTTCCAGGCCCGCGTGAAGCACAGCATTATGGAAGAAGGGCGTGGCAGAGGAAAGCCACTCACCTTATGCTGGCCAGAGGCAGAGAATAAGAGAGGAATTCAGTCGGGGGAGGAGGAGAAGCAGGAGGAGCTGAAGACATGATGTAGCACCAGGTCATGACCGTGTGACATACCCTCTTCCACCAGGCCCACCTCGTAGTTCTCCATGATCCCAAACTGCATCAAAATGTGATCTCTCCAATGAATTCCTCCTTCATGATCTAATCATTTTTCAAAAGTCCCCCTCTGAACACCACTACAGTGGAAACTAAATCTTAAGCATGCTAATCTTTTGAGGGAGACAGTCCAAATGTCAACCATAGCATCCACATACCTGAGATAGATTTGCCGGAGAACCCTAAGAATAAATTAACCTAGAAAAGATGTGTGGAGTAACTATTATGATTAATAAACCCTATTTTACATTTATCTATCTCATAGTTCAAAATATTAATATTTTCTGCCTAAAACTAATGTAAGCTTTGAAACAGTAGGAAAAATCTATTTCAGGGATCTTATTGAACAAAATGTATCACTGTGAAAGGCTGTACATTTTAAATAAGCAAAGAATCAGCTTTTGTGACAGGCCAGGTTCAAATCCCACATTGCCTCTTAATCTCTACTGCAAATTGGAAATGTAAACCTTTAAAGTCTCATTGTATTCATTTGTGAAGGCATAATCATTAATTTAAATGTTATTAGTAAAACATTCATACATTTCCTTAAAAATGCCAGACATGCTTACATTTTATATGTGTCTTATGTTTGTCAAGTACCAATGGAATACACTGGATTATGGCATCATTTATTTCACATCTATTCATAATATTACAGAGGAAATAGTTCTTTGTATATAAGATAATTAAAACATTAAAATAACTTTTATGCTAGTTAAGACTTTATACATCATGAATAGTTAATGTAGAATGAAATTAAATAATATGAAAGTAGCTTGGATATCTCTAAACTGTTAAAGTAGTAGTTGAGAGAGGTCTAGGAAAATCTTTTCTTATTGCTGTGATGTATCTAATGCATTTCTTAAGATTTTTTTCTTCAAAGAATTAGATGATAGGATTTTCTTTAAATAATTTTTCTCAATTAGTGATGTACAATGATGTCTGAAGCCCTGTTACTATCCTGCTGTGGTTGTGTGTGTGTGTGTGTGTGTGTGTGTGTGTTGAGTGTGAGTCTTCCATTACACCTAGTCAAAGCAGTAGGACAAATATGAGTATTTAGATAGATTTTCATGTTACTTTTGTCAGCCAAATAAAAAGTTCCACTTTAAAAAAAGATTCAGTTATACATCTAAACATTGTGGAAAAAAAGATAATAAAAAGTAAAAAAGAAAATAAAAACATAGGGGGAAGACATTGAAAGCCTCTTAGTCAAAATAATACCATAGGTGAGAACCATGTTCCCTATTCTTTGTTCTTTAAACTTATCATTCTTCCAAAGGTTTTAACTGTTTTAAAATTTTAAGGATAGGACAATCAGAAACAGTGTGAGTAGTCCAAGGTTATGCAGCTACTGAACTTGTTGTTGAGAAATGTTTTATTCATTCCACAAATCATTATTGTCATTTTCAGCAAAGTTGCTCAGATTCCATATCATTCTCTTTTGAAACCCTGTGTCAGTTTTATTGCTTTGTTTTGTTTTGTTTTTGTCTATGTTGTTGTCATTTTGTTATTTTTGTATTCTCTTTAAAATAAAAAACACTAACAGGAATATCATAATACATAAGCATAGTTCACATATATTAAACAGTTAACCGATGTATAAATACTACAATAAATATGGCAATGTTGTCATGAAAATTCCTATGAACGTGAATGTCAAGGATTTTAGTTTTGAGTCACTGTGAAGTGGTAGAAGGGAGGTCATATAGCATTAAATGGTAAGTTGTAACATCACGTAGACAGATGTGACTCAACCTATGCAATAGAAGTTTGAGATGTTAAGAAAAATCATTACTAAATGCCAATCAACAGCCAAGTACTATTCTAGCCATTTTAGTATGTAACCATGATGACAGATATGACCTCTATTTTTCAAGGAATCCAAATTTGTTTTCTTTGGTTTAAGCACATTTTGAATTTAGATTACTGAAAGAGAGAAATTAACTCTTGAATATAAAAGATCACTAGCAAGAAAAAGAAATTAAAATTCTGTTTCAAAAAAATTTAACAAAATAAAATGCTTAGACAACATTTATACCAGGTGTGGTGGTACACGCCTGTAATCTCAACACTGGGGAGGCTGAGGCAGGAGGATCACTCAGAGTTGGAGGCCAACCTGGGCTACATAAGTGAGTTCAAGACCAGCCTGAACTGCATAGTGTGATCCTGTTTCAAAAAAAAACAAAAACAAAAAGACAACATTTAATTGTGGTTCTTCTAAGTACAACACTATGGCACTGAAGAAAAAGAGGACCTGTTTTGTGTTTGCCATATAGTCCTTTAAAACTGCATAAGGCCTGGCTAATTGTGACTACCTACGA
Organism: Chinchilla lanigera; assembly: GCF_000276665.1. Taxonomy (NCBI): domain Eukaryota; kingdom Metazoa; phylum Chordata; class Mammalia; order Rodentia; family Chinchillidae; genus Chinchilla; species Chinchilla lanigera. The sequence continues at coordinate 3,831,392 of NW_004955457.1, forward strand.
TCACATACAAAAATAACTTATTCTTGACAAAGTTTGTTTTTTTCACAAAAGATTTTCATAAGTACATGTCTTAGTCACTTTCCTCCTTGCTGGGAAAATATGCCTGAGTCTCAGAACTTAAAGGACAGGCATTTTGGTTCATAGTTTTAAAAGTTTCAGTCCTTGTTTGGCAGGCTTAAACACAGGAACTGCATGGCAGAAGGATCTGGCTTTAGGGAAGCTGCTCAGATCATGGCTGCCAGCAAGCAGAGAGAAGCAGCAGTCCACGGTTGAGATGAACTCTTCCAGGTCAAGACCGCAGTGACCTTCTCCTCCAGCCACACCTACCCTTTCCACAGCGAGTCAACTACACTGACGCGTGATATCACCTCAGGTCTTTGGGTGGCATTCTGTTTTTTTCATTTTTTTTTTGTACTGGGAATCAAACTCTTGACGTTATACTTGCCATGCAGGTACTTGTGCCACTGACCTATATTCCCGGTGTGGGTGGCATTTTTGATCTGCACCACAACAGTATCTCAAGTTTCCAATGAGTTTGTACATTTTTTACAAATTTACATCAGAAAAGGAAGAAAACAATTTACCCCAGATCTCAAATCATCATAATAAGAAAACCTGTTTGTTCAATGTAGACTTCATTACTTTCTACATAGAATCATCACAAAATGACTGCTTTGTGGCCTTTTCTGATGGATAGAAAATTTAAAAGATCAAAAATACTGTTGTTTATTTAGCAAGCAACAATGTTTTTAAAAAATCAAAATATTGGATTTTTGTTGTTGTTGTTGTTTTTCTGGTATCAGGAATTGAACTCATGACCTTGTGCTTGCCAGGAAGGGACTGTGCTGCTGAGCTAAATCTCCAGCCCCCAAAATATCGGATTTAAATAATGAACCTTAAAAGCAATCTGTAAGCAAGAACCTATTGCAGGAATTGATAAATTGCTGTTTGTTGTCATTATTTTTGGCATAATGAGTAGCGATATGGTTAGGAGTTTGGGGCAGGATTATAAATAATACATGTTTCCTTCAGCATGATAATTCCAGCACATTTTAAAATGATCATTGAAACAGAAATTACCAGGAAAAATGGCCACATGTAATTTTACCTGCTGAATTAACTATGGCCTGCTTTTTAATATTTGTGCACATTAGCTAGGCTACAAACCCTCACTGTTCAAATGATAACTACCTAGCAGGAGATACAAAAATTTTAATTTTAATTGAGTCAAATAGAGGTAGTAATTCTGCATTAAAAATCACACATGAATGGATCATTGACATTTGAGAATTACAGGAAAGCTGTATTTCATTGAAGAAACACATTTTGGAAGGCTTTATGTAGCTAAATATTCTCCTAATTCCCCAATTGATTTTATGAAATAAATGAGAAAAAAGGAATGATTTGAGTAATAACATAATATGTGAAATTATATTGGTGAGTAAATGAAAAATAAAGAGAACACATTTTAATTCGAGATTATTAGAATCATTATTTACTTTTTTTCTACACTTATAAAAATTTAATTCTGATTATAACAGCTGTGGGTGTTAGTATAGCCTATAAATTGCTAAACTCATTGAAAGACCCCTTTATCTATAAATAAAAGTGTATTTCACTAGACAATAATAAAAGTGAATTTTATAAAACACAATAGCAACTTTAATTTTCCAGCACTGAAATTTTAAAACTCTTGATTTTTTTTGAGGAGAGGATTATTGAAAAAATTTTATATAAGGCAAATTAATATTTTATTGTTTCAAATTTTCAGTGTTCAATGTACAAACTGACCTATTACATTTGAATTACATTCTCCACTATAAAACGATTGACTAATGCAAGCACATTTTAGTATTTACACTTAATTTAGGGAATATAGGGAAAATAAATTTTGTTATTTAACATTATTAAAATGTTTAACTTAGTCCAAAGCACTAAGTTAGTGTCTTAATTGCTTTTCCCTTTGCTGAGACAAAATATCCAACAACTAAAGTTAAAGGAGGAAACACTTATTTTTATTCACCATGTGTAAAAGTGTCATCCACAGTTGGCTCGCTTGAAAGTAGGATGGCATGGCAGAGGGGAATTGCAGAGGAGAAAAAGTTCATGGCAGGCAGAAAGCAGCAAAAATGCAAAGCAGCAAAGATGCAGCAAGCAATTAAACTGTAGCCTTCTTTTTGTCCCTTTTATTTTATCCAGCTACAAGGCTTTAGGGTGGTTACCAGCCACGCCCAGATGATCCTTTCAATTATCCATACCAAGAACTATGCCAAATCAATCAGTGCACTAATTTAGGAATCACACACCCTTAATCCCAGCATCACACTTAATCCAAACATCACACAGTCTGGATTCAAGCACCTCTGAAAAGGTTTACCTATGACCAAAGGAGGCTCTGGGGGAACATCTAGACATAGCCATAACATTTTCCTACAGGGTGATCTCTAAATTTTAAATTGCTTTGCTTGCTGTTAAAAAAGGTATTTGTTTATACGTTACACCAGCATACTTCTATTCTTAGCTAACATTTCAAGTCAAAATTTTGCTGAGGTAAAGTTTATCATTAATGATAGTACACATAAATCAATATTTCATAGTTATTTCATGTTTTTGAATATTTTCTCACCTTCTTGTTAGATTTAATTAGACCATTGTGTCTTCTTCTGCATACTGGAGATGAAGAACTTCTACTTCAGAAGTACCAGTTCAACCACTCTTTTGCTATGTTTCTGTGTTTGGCTTAGGAAGAAATTTTTAAGGTCATATTTACAAAGTTGCTTAAGCAGACCAATCCATGTAACCCACTGCAACTTGCAACATGCAGAAAGCAAATATATGAAGTGTGAGTGAGGGAGAGCCTCCCTGCTGAAAACATAGCAAAAACAATAAAAATGATATGGGGTTTCAAAACAAAATGAGGAATTAACATTGATTGTTATATTACATATTCTTATCTTCAACAGTTTCTCAAATTGCCAGAGGTAAGAATGCAAGATTGATCAAACAATTAAAGAGAATAAAAAGTAATAAAAAAAACCCATTAGAAATGATAAAGAGCTTCACTAAAGATGGTAGAAATTCAACAATGGATTTTATAAAAAAGAAAGAAAGAAGGGAAAAAACATATACGGATAGCTGGGATAATTGTACTGCTGATTTCTAATGGTTTATTGAAAGCAACAGTTAATGCTTAATTTTTTGCCCAATTTTGTATGCTTATATCTGGTAATCTGAACAACTAGTTTGAAGACAACAATATATGTTGTATTTTTTTTTAACTCAGTGAAGTCTTTGGTACATTCCCAGAGAACACTGATCCAGAGATAGAGTATAAATGTAAATCAATGGTAGTCAATGTTTAAGCAACTTTTTATTTTCATTGCAATGCACAGAAATGCTTCCATATATTTAAAGAGAAATTTGTATCATATAATTTTTATATCAACAATTTTACTGCAGAAAAAAATACATGGAGATATTTTTTTATAGTGATAATAATGATGAAGACCCATGACTATCATTTTGTCATATGGATCCACTGAACTATGGAAAATAATTATAAACATGTGTGAAAACCTATTTAAAGTTGTTTTGGGGACCAGACAGGATATATTTTAAATATATATTACCTCACTCAAAGCAGTTTTATCTATATTCATCTCATAAGTGCAATGTATCCTTTAAATGTCAAGTTTTATTTCTGATTCTACCTTGCAGACCTTTACTCCATGAAAAGTTACCTTATAAGTGAATGAGAGCTCACGGCTCAGAAAAGATCTGTAAGAGTGAAAAAATATTCTTTTTTTCTTTCCATATTTTGCCTCTTTGTTTATGGGGATGCTTTATGCAAAAAGCCATTCCTGAACTCCAAGCAAAGAGGTGGTCCATTGATGTTTAAAGCATTTAGAATGCCAGACAGTAAAATTGCCTTAGCTTATTCAGTTGGTAAATCATTTTTGCTTTCCTTTTTCTTTGCTGTAAGCAGATTTCACAGTAGAATGCTTAGAAAATAGCTTTTCCTTGGGTGAAAAATCAGAGTTCACTAGTTTTGGGGCTACCGAGCATATTTGAAAGTGATCTGGTTTTCACTGTACCTTAAAATAGCGATTGTGACCTCCAGTGTAATTCTCATCCCAGCCACAGATTCGTTAGTACATTTCTGGGATTACTTGTTTATTTCAGTTGAATTTTCAAACTATTAAATGATTATCATTAAGAAAAATTAAGAATAACATTACACTTTTACACATTATTCAAGAATAATTTTATAATGGTACTTTTGGATGTGATCATGTAAATAGAAGAAAGCTTAAAACACCAATGAAGAACCTTAAATTTTATTAGTTGTTGAATTTTGAAATGACAGTGAGGAAATAATGGTTAAAAACATTTCCCTTTTAATATCTTAGTTTTTATAATAGCTACCTGCTAGATCACACTTGTCCCTAATAATGTAATACAACATACTCAACACTTTTAAAGTTGTCTCTTTAAACACAGGGAGTGGCTGGAGCACAGATTGTGTAGAGGTGGTGTCCTGCCATGACTCTTGAAAGTCTAGAGCTTAGGTGATGCTCAGATAGGATCAAATCCCATCCACCATTCAGAGATAGAAAGAGAGAGGGAAGGGGAAAAAGAGAGATCACTCATGCACCCAAACTTCTGTAAACTCACTCCAGAAGCCTTGTGTAAACCACATGCTGCAGTATCTGAGAGTAAGCATATCAGTGAGATACAGTGGACTCCCCTGTCAGCTCTTCACACACTGATGCCCCTCCTTCTCCCTCTGTGATTCCACGGTGACTATATGCAATCAGTCCCATGAGATTCACCATCCTCTGGCATCCAAGTAAGTTCACTGTGACTTGCAGCCAACCCTTGGCTTCAGCTGAAGAGCTTTGCCCCATGTGGTTCAGAAGTATGTGACTACTTTCCCCAGGAGTTTATGCATTGCTTCCAGGTATGAATCATTTCTGATTTGCCTCTGCAACCTCATTGCTCCACTGTCTGTTGTCCTTCACCATTCCATGTGACCCCCAGGAACATATTCTGTATTTGTAGGAGATGAGAAATGGTCTGGTGGCTACCTAGTGCCTTCTGGCAGAGCCTGTTCTAGGGCTTCTATATGTACAGTGTCAACCATTCATCAAAACTCAATTATCTCACTTTTTACAGATAAGGAAACTACTGATGCACAGAGAAATTCAATAACTTGACCAAGTTTACACAGTTCATAAGAGGTAAATTCAAACCTAGGGAGTTTGGATTGGGAGTCTATGATTTTAAGTACATTGCTACATAAGTCTTTTGATGTTAATGTGTCCAGCGGGGAATCTATGATATGTCTCTGTGTTAAATCTCTCCCACTGTCCACAAATTTCTCTTTTTATCTAACTGAAATTCTCTGTTCCTTAGATTAAGCCTCTGGCACTTTCCTTGGTACAGAGAATCTACCTAAGGTCCTTTATGTACTTACAGGGAGTTTGCAAGTCATTCACTTGACTACTGGCTCAAAAATGCAGGTGGTTTTAACCTTTCCCTTTAGATCTTATGTCTGAGTTTTGTAAGCAGTTTTAATGTATTTTGGAAGAATTTCCCAAGTTTTCTCTATCTTACTTAACTATTAACTGAAGAGAGTCAATGCTGGATATATTTGGATTAGGATAAACAATTTATCATATGAAATATGGATATATTGCACACTTGGAATTTAACCACCAAAATTTATTGTCTAGCTGCATTCTATCATCAAGTCCTTTTGGAAATATATGTATGTCTTACAGGTAAAAATAGCTGATGATGAAAGAGCCCAACACTCTTCCTTTTTAATAACAGAAATAATATTCAGCTTATCATTCTGACTTCTTTCATATTTGTTTCTTTCTGTGCCTTTGCATGTTACAATTACAAAATGTTATGCTAAAATTAAAAGGTTTTTATGTTGTTTTTTTTTTTTTTTTCCGGTACTGGGGATCGAACTCACAATCTTGCACTTGCCAGGCAAGCGCTGTGCCGCCAAGCTAAATCCCCAGCCCCGGTTTTTATGGTTTAATAACATCATGTTACATAGTCTTTAAAATTGGCATAATTACTATAAAGTTATATAACAATAGTTATCAAGCTATTTTATAACTGCCACCATCCAAAGAAGAGTATGGGAATGATGATTTTAATGAAATGTTTTTTGATTCTGGCTCAAATTAGCAGTGACTCCACTTGCTAAATGTGCCTTCATTTTGATCACACATCATACAATGAAGTTTTGAACTTCCAGAACAGAATATTACTCAAGGATGTCACAGGTCCTCTTTTTGCCAGTCAACAGCTACAGATCTGTAACTGCCATTCATGGCCTGGCCTCCTTGCAAGGCTGACCCTTGACTGAGATTTGGTGGTTTAGGTTTCTGCAGTGTTCCTAACATTCTTTAACATTCAGCATGGTTTATTATATCCAGATTGTTCATGCAAGCAATGTAGTTTATACAGAACACCTGACTTCTTAATATGAAACTAGAATTCAGTACGTATCAGGCAAAAAGCACCTATGTATTTGATCAACATTTAATAAGAACTTGGGTGCCAAGACACTAGCGATCTTCTCTTGCAGAAAAATTGCACACGCGTTGTTGCATGTTTATTGTTGGAGGAATGCTGTCTTTATAGACACTAATTGGAAGAGGAGACATAAATCCTACACGTGGATTCTGGCGGACTGCTCCTATGTCTTTTTAATCTTATATCAATTTCACCTACATGTATGACTATGTGCTAGATTCCCTCTGTCCGGCCTGTGAAGTTCCAAATGTGGGGCACTCCTGCAGACCACAGTACAGCCGCAGTTTACAATTTATCTTTCTATTATTCATTTGCTTGATCTTTCCAACTCTATGAATCCTCAAGGCAAGATACATAGAATGCAGCCTATATTTAAGGTAAATAAATAGACATTAAAATCTGTTGCACCTTTTTGACATTAGTCTATTTCTGCTTAACATCTCTTTGCACTAGCCATATGCTATAGTGTGAATTTTCCTGTACTTGTTTTCCATGTTCTTTCCAATTCTCATTCTAGGTAATTCCACCAAACCCGCAACCCGAAGATACTCAGTGGTACCCTAAACATTCTCACCTCACCTCTGAGTCACCTATAGGCTGTACATCTTTACTGTTACTTCACTCAGTATGGATAGTTGCTTGTAGCCTCACTTAATATGATCACAATACACTCATGGTACTAAATTTTCCTTTAAATACATCTTAGCCAAAATATCCATAAGCAATTAACTTATCTTTATCGGGATGTTAAAAAAAAATACAAGCTCAAACTGGTCTATAAAGACGTAGGAATTTGGAAAAAAAGTGAACAGATGAATGAGAATGATGATTTTAATGAAATGTTTTTTGAGTCTGGCTCAAATTAGCGATGACTCCACTTGCTAAATATGCCTTCATTTTGATCACACATCATAAGATGAAATTTAGAACTTCCAAAATAGAAAATTACTCAAAGATGTCATAGGTCCTCTTTGTCCCAATCAACTAAATTTCTAAACTAATACTTATATATTCCCTGGTATTTTAGTCCTTTTCCTGAATGAATAAAACAAATGCACAAATGAGCTAAAAAAAATGAATATAAACAGTGATTTTAGGTATAGTATCTTCACTCTACCTGTCTGCTGTCACTGGGGCAGAAAAATAGCATGGTGAATGGCTGAGAAATCACACTGGGACAGTACTTCTAGTGAGCCAATTGAATGATTTATTCCATCAATCTTAAATGATGTACTTTGTTACCATTCATAATCCTTTGTAGAGCTGGAATCATTGGACGGTGGGAAGGGAAGGTTTAAAAAGCAAAGGTTGAAGCAATAATTAAATCCATTAAGATCCTCCAATGATTTAGTATTTCACTAGCTACTGCATATTTAATGGACTTAAACAAAGATCTTCCACTAAAAACATGAAGGAGACATTCCACCTGAGGATGTTACAGGACTGATATTAAAATTTTAGGGTTGGCATACTTATGCGTTATTGCTGTGGACTGAAGCATTCGCCTACATCAGCTTGGGAGAAGCGTTTTAAAATACATTAATCAGTAAAAAATTGCCATATGACTTTCCAGTTTGAGCTCTTGCCCCCATAGAAAACCAGGTTCTTTATACAGGTCTATATCGTTCATGACTTCTTCAGATATTGTTTTAGGTAAGCAACTGTTATTACTCTAGGTTTGACATTGCTGCTGAGCTATTGACCCTAAATTCTAGTTTTTGTGGGATTAAGATTCTAGACAAAATTCTATTAGTATATGTTAAAATTGCAGGACAGGCTAGGAATCAGCCACTTTCATATTTCTGACATCAAATTATTTAATTTTTCAGTCTTTTAAGGATTTCTTTTTGTTGGTCAGTTAGGTTTCCCCTAGTTTATTTTTAATGCTGTGATACATTTTTCCTGTTTTCCCAGTGTAGTTTTATGTTTTTCTTAAATGTTATTGCCCCATTACACTCATCTGCTTTTATTTAAAGTTATATATTTGTTGATAAAACCAAAATTTACACAGATGTGTTTTAAAACTCTCTATGGTTCCTGCTACTTACATGAGGCCTGATTCTAATCTGTGGTCAGAGCTCAAGATATTTTTATCAACAGTGCTTTGAAGTCTGCTGCTGGAATCTGTGAGTTGTTTAGCAGTTGTGGAA
>NW_004955457.1:3840196-3853546 GCF_000276665.1 Chinchilla lanigera
ATAATGTAAGGACTCCAAAGCAAAAATTAATATCTTTACAGAACACATTGGGAGTCCACTAAATTGACTGCCAATCCAAACCTTTTCTACCTCCAGGAAATGTGATGCTATTTGTAGCAATCTGAGGCCATGGTAGTCCACTCTCCTATAGGAAGGGATCAGTGGCAAAGGAGCTTCCTACCAGCTGGACATTGAGAATGGGAGAGTAAAATATCGAAGAAAACACAGGCATGAAGTTATCTTAGTGGCACTGAACTAACCACTGCATCATTTCTGTAGTGTTTATCATGTGCCATATTATATAATTCCTACCTGGGAAGCCATAAGAGGAATTTTAATGGCCTTACACCAAAATCATCCAGATAGACTGACATTGCAACTGGTAAAGAGAAAGAATTATAGGGTATAATATGTACTTCTGTTTGTCAGGCACTATGCTAAGCAGTTTCTATGTCTCACCTATTTTCCATATACTTTAGTGTTATTATCCTTACTTCAGTGAGTATCTAAACCTCAAAAATATTTGGTAGATTTCTGGAGACTTCCTGACTGCCAAAATGAAATTTGAACACAGGTTTTTTTTCTAATTCAGAACTTACTCTACAGCTTACAGATATATTTTGCCTATCCACTGTATGTATGCAGCTATTTCAGTGTAATATACTTAGGCAAGGAATGTGTGCTTAGGTTTTCTTCTGTCCTCTATTCCCCTCCATTAGCCAGGCTAGGTCAGATGTTTATTTGATAGGCTCAACATCATTTTGAAATTGCAATCACTGGAATCTAACCCTTCTGATATATGGGGATTCTCGCTATGTAGCTTTTAATTATCAACATTTTTAAGAAATGGTTTATTTCAGTAATTGATAAGGAACTTTCTATCTGTAATGCATTATAATCTAAAAGTATTTGTTAAGATAAATCTTATTGTCAGACAAAAGCTGTTGCAAAAATAGAATCATATATAAAAATGTGTGATGCTTAAAAAGAAAAGTGCCTGTTGTGGTTTTAATAATGTATTTTGGGAAGAGTGCTATATACTCCAAACCATTTCTTATTAATTTAGAAGATAAAATTCTGATATCAGTAATAACAAAATACCCAGCATACACATCACTTACAATAATCAACACTCCTTTCAGATCTATGAAATTATTTCAAGTCTCTGGAGATTGTATCAGGAGAGTGAGACACAATAGTTAATATTTACTGAAAACTAATAAGAATACTGAGACATGATAGGTACAAAAGCTATAGTAGCTATATGAATTCTTGTATTCAAGGAGCTATTTACCTTTTGTCATTTTCAAGTAGAGACAACTGAAGATATTATTGGGGGAAACAAAAATGAATGTGTCATCTTGATTTTACATCACATTTGTTCTGTGTTTGCAGTATTTCCAGCCACATTGCTTGTTAAAAAGAAACACAAAGGCTTATTTACTTTTCTAAATACTATGAAAGCATTACTATTATTTAAGGTAGTTAAGCCATGTATAATGCTTATTTTAGGGCACATGAAATTCCAGAGATTTCTCTCATCCTTTCTCCTTAGGTAATAATCCTATTCAAAGAAAATAAAGTCATTGCTAGTATCTTTGAGTACTTAAAGGCAGTTTGTACTATGAAAATTATTGATAATGAAATGGAGTAACAACAGGCTAAACACATTTAAAAGGCTTTGAAAGCTGCTATCATTGCTTAATCAATGTAGAGAACTCAATGAGAAGCACACATACTGTGAGCCTTCATGAGAAAAGCAGTCTCTTTCATATTAGACTGGATTTGTTGGCAGTAGACCAGAAAGCTATCTTTCTCTACCTAGTAAATTCCTTATCACTGTCATTATATCAGGTACCTAATTGCCAATTCAGTCTGAAATTTTGAAAAATCTTGGAAGCACAACTACAGTTAAAGTGAGCTTCTTTATAATATTAAGAACTGAAATATTAGAAAGAGTTCAACTTCCAGGTTTGTACTTTTCAATGAGAGGTGATATTTTATGAGTTTTATTCATTTTTTCCAACCTATGTTCTAATATGTTTCACTTAATTTTATCTAAGTTTCGTAGAATAGGTGCCCATAAACATTAATTCTTGTGCTTTCTGTGGCTGTCAGAGTGCTTAAATGTAGACTTTGTTAAGCATAGCATTTCATAAACCTCTTAATATAAGGTGCAAAATTATTAAAAATGTGTAACTGAAGGTTAATATTAGTGGAATACAACTTTTTACCTTATTATTGTATTTCTGATACCAACATAGTATCTTTCACATGACTTATTTAAATATTAAAACATCTTTGATACATTAGTAGAAATAAAAATAAAACATACATTACTACTGAAATATTTTCATTTGGAGATGATGTTTATTACTTTTCAAGTACCCAATTTTTTCTTTTTTACAGGAAAATTTTTTCTATACAAAGTTTACATGAATTTTACTCTAATTTTACTTTTCAGATTATCTGATTTAGTTTTATTTCTTTTTTTAGTTTAAAGATAAAAGAATGAATTTGTATTTGTATTATTTTTTCAAATATCCAATGTTTATTCATGTTATTTTTCAGAAGTTACTGACAATTAACCTAAAACATATTGTCAACAGCAACCAATTTAAAAGGTCAAAGACAGAGAAATAAAGAAATTAAAGTTTGATTATTAAATGAATCTCTAATTCAAAAGTGTAAAATAGAATCACATAGAGGGGCACATATCAAGAAAAGGTGTGGTAGGAAAATTCCAATTATTTACCTTGCTGAATAAAGTCTTCAAATTTAGTGCTTTCTTTGGGCTTCTTATTTTTAAATTGACTTTTAGCATACAAATTAGGAAAGTTATTCAAATTCAGGGACTCCCTGGTGGTCTAGCAGCTAGGATTCAGCACTCTCAAATTCAGGGTGACTTGCAATACCAGGCAGCTGAAATTAGCCATTCAAAGACTGCTTGATGAGCATGGCAACAGAGGAAAGAGAACTGGTCATTTGTTCACCAAATGACCGTGTCTCTAAGAAAAGGCTCATAGACCTGGTGTAGGCTGCAGGAGAGGAGAAGCTGATTAATAAATTCAGAGCTGAATGCTAGTGTTAGGTTATTACTACATAGAGCTATTATGGCGGCATCTTCTGAGGGCTTTTGAGGATGGTGAAAGTTGACTTGAGCCTTGACAGATGAAAAATCACTGGGGTCCTTCGAGTCTGTATTCATCTCAATTAACGGAGGAACTTGCAGAAGAGTAGTAAGACTTGTTACTATTTATTGAACACTTAATATGCATCAGATATTTTGTAAAATTGGTTTCCTTTTTAAATTTTCACAAACTCACTCACAGTGCTGATATTTTTTGCATTTTCAACATGTAAATACATGCACCTGAAAATAGGTATGCATGTATTAAGTTGCTTAAAATCACAGAGCTAATATGTATACCACAGTTGTGGGGAAGCATGCTGAAAAAGATGAAATAAGAAACAACTTGACTTATTAACATGTTAGGAAAACTTCAGTTTGTCTGTAGTGAGTAATTTATTCACTTATTTATACAATACTTGTTCAATGAATATTTTGAAATATTGCTGTGAATGTGATACACAAATTCCTGCCCTTAAAAATGAAAGTGTGTCCTAGTGGTTAGAGGCATAGAGTAAAACAGAAGCAAATCCATACATTTGGCTATTGGATAACCTATGAAGAAGGTGAGACAGACGATGATAAAGCAAACCATTAATAGATTCTGAAGAGTAACCAAAATCTGTTACTAGAGCAACATATGCTAATATAGATCAATTTCAGTCTAATGTTAAAGAATAGCAGATCTATAAAGTTTCACATGCAGCCTGATTATTTTGTAACAAAATTAAAAACTGAAATGGATATATAAATGTGTATATATGTCTATTCTTTGTATGAATAAAAATGAATGCAATGAAACTACATATAGATGAAAGCAATATAAGGATGACCACAATGTTTAAGTAGGGGAAGACAGAGGGGTGGCTTGGTGAAAATAATATGTGTAAGTTGTTACCAAGACCATAGCTTTGGTGAATGTGTTCTGAGTTGAAAAATTATTTTCAGATTACTTAAAATAACTAATTACCTAACAAAAATAAATGAGGCCATGCATGGCTCAAAAATGGACAGTTCCATAAAATTAAGATTAATGCAAAATATGCCTTGAGTTTCTTAAAATAAAGAGTTAGAGCTGGCAAAAAATTGTCTGACTACGTTTCTGAGTTCCTCAACCAGAAGCTGTATCAAGACTCTGCAGCAACAGAACCCACAGAAGAATAGATACCATGTGATGCTGGAGCATGATTGACAGGAGGCAACAAGTAGGGTTGGTCCAGAGACCTGGGAGAAGAATGTGTAGGGAAGATGGGCAAGAAAAAGTGAGCACAGACTCTGAATGGAGATAGTGGTAGGGACTCCAAATGTGGACTTCTTTTCAGTTTCTTTAAAATGATGAGAATTACTCAGACATTTCTGGGCAGATTTCTTTCATCAGGGAAGCTTTCTTTTAAATATTGTTTTCTAGGTGAGTTTGTGTTTGGGGGACAGCCCACTATTTTAAAAAATGTAAAAGTCACTGTCTCAGATGTGGGCTAAGACTTTTACTGTCTACCTGATTGATTGTTACTTGAGTCTATCTGTGCAGAATTACAGTGGCTCAAGAATTGTAGGGTCTGTCTTGGTTACTTTTCTCTCGTTTCTGGGACAAAATACCTGAAGCCCAAAATTAAGGAAGGAAAGATTTATTTCACTTACAGTTCGTGGAGGTTTCAGTCTGTACTTGGCAGGTTAGAAGGCAGAGTGGCACATGGCAGAGAGCTACAGCTCATGGCGGCAGAACACAGCAAAGCAACAAGCACACACCAGGGCGGAATGGCCTCAAGCACCCTTTTCCCCTCCCTTACATATGCAAACTATCCACCCCAGGGCGGTTGTAGCTCTCACACCCATAATCCTTCAAACTCTAAAAGCCTACCCCCTGGCCGCACGAGGATTTGGGGGGACACCCAGACACAAACCATAACAGGGTCCAAACACAGATTACCCCACTGATTCTGTTAGCTGCAGAGGAGGTACCTCAAATGTGGAGCCCACATGTTCCCAAAGAATACTTCATCATTTTAGAATGAAGAGTCTTCCTTATTTGAGAATTATGAGAGATTTTGTTCTGTTTTGTTCTCTTTGATGAGAAAGTGATAATTACACAACCATGTGAGTTAATACTCAACTAGAGTTTGTGATGGCCAGGTAGGTCTCAGCAATTCTGAGAAAAAATTCTATTCATAAAGTATTGAAGAATAAAAGTTGAGGTCCCATGCAATGCATACATGTCAGCCAACTCTAAGAAAATCACTGGGATTCTTTCTCAGTCGCATCGATATTGTCCACATTTCTGAAGATTTTCCCAGTCATCATCTCACCTGTTTTCTACAAAAGAGAGTCTTTATGGAACACTGTAAGGGACACAGTACAGAACAGACATCAAAGGATGTGGATTCTACTGCAGCTCTGCAGGGGCAAGAGTTCTTTTCCTTCTGCTTTCTCACATATAGAATGAGGGACCTGGACTAGAATAATCACAAAGCTAACTTATATCAATTTATAATTATTTGGTGAGACTTTTACACAATGAAAATAGCCTCCCTTTTATTTTTACACTGAAAATAAAAATGATTTCAAACATTATAAATAGTATGTGTAAATGGAGAATTTCATCATGTTTAGATTTATTATTGGGCAAGTACAGATGGTTTCAAGGTATTTTGAAACTTAACTAAATTAAGCAAAACCAATAGATAGTGAAATTTCATTAAGGTGAATTTATGACAATTTTTTCATTAAAGAATCATGCATTTGCCAAATAAAAATATACTCTGTCCTATCAGGGAAAAGTAAACTTAAAACCCACCATGTATGTATACTTTCAGATGTAATAAATTCAGAACAAAAGTCTTGATTTGTTCTCAAAATATCAAACTAAATATAAACATATGCAAAAACTTATTAGTATGTGGATTCTCAACAATGATGAATGGTAGCTGGAAAAGTGTATAGTACAAGGTGAAATGGATAAACAAAAAATTCATTATTCTGTCTCAAATAAGACAATAATCCTGTCCCCACAGATCTCAAAACCTGGACCGTTGACCCCATATTCACAGAAGAGCACTAAACAAATTATCACATGTGGGATTAGGAGATAAGAGCTTGGGGTGAGGAGAAGAGTGCCAGTCCACAGGGTCAGAAAATGATATTTTGGCATAGGGCAAAAATAGTGTGGGATGTATATAATCTAAATTTTATTTTTAATCTTTAAATATGAACATATTTAAAATGAGCAATAATCTTGGAATTTTTCCCATAACAAACTTCAGATCTTATATACTTAATTTTATTTTATGTCCTCTAGGATTTATGTGTGTGTAGCTGTCTTGTGCTTACATGTATTTAAACACACACACACAAAAGAGAAACACAAGCCTTTCAGTAAAGATATTCCTGAAGATAAAAGTTGAGCCAAGAAATTTAATTTGTTCCTTCAACTATCAGTATTGCCTTAAGGAAAATATATCATTTCTTTGATGAATGAAGAAGTGTATGTCAAGCATAAGCTTGTATCGATTTATGTACTGGTTTAATTTATTTTACATTGGTTTATATTTTTCTGACTATAAGATTATGACCAATTGTTAATCCTTGTTCTCCTAATATTGATATTAAGTCAGACAGATTATTCATCCATTCAACAAATATTTATTGAACAGCAGACACTATTTTAGGTGCTTTAGAGATACCAGGCAATAAAACAAACAGAGCTCTATGTTTTTTTGGAGGTTATACTTTAGCAAGAGCAGGTAAACAATCACAAACAAATGCCATAGACAAATAAATGATACAGTGTATCAGATGATAAGGATTATGGAAAGAAAAACAAAACGGATTGGGATTTCTCTAGTCCACAACTCATTATTCACAAAATTATGGACATCTGTTTGAGAAGATAGATCTCATAAGAGGATATCTATTGGATAAAACAAAGTACTAAGAGAATATTATACACATTATGATCCAGGATCATAACTATTTTGATCAATCCTCTTATATACCATATTACTCATTTCAAAATAACTTTGAAATATATTGAAATGTTAAAGTGAAGAACTTTTTATATTGATGATATTTTACTTCATTTTCTTAGTTTTCTATGGAAGTCCAAAAGCTCATCAAAAATTGATGGCCTTGTCTTGGAATAGGTTGATTCGAGGAAGTTATACAGTATGTTGATACCTATAATAATAGTATGACTTTGGAGTTTTGATCTAGGAAGTACTAAGGAATCTTTCCTTAAAGGAAAGCTTCCAAACTGAGAGGATTATTTCAAATATATTAAGTGGGTCTGTGATGCATAAATATAAATATATCATTTTAGCACACTTTTAAAAAATATATCATTTTAAATGTATTACATTTCTGTATGGACTGCTTTAAATATATCTAATTCAGATTTGCTTTATATAACGTTTTAGAATTTTTTTTATCCACCAGATTTAAGCTCCTGGATGTCAAGGGCTGACTTCTATGTATTTATCTTTGTATCCATCAAAGCACATTCAACGTAGTGAGTATAACATTGGATGAATTGCTAAATGCTCAAAATAAGTAAATCATCAGCTAAGGACTTAAAAACATTTTGTTAAATAGAAAATTTTGCAATAGGATTTCAAAGAAACAAGGTTTCAATTTGCTTTTGTTAAGTTCTAGAAGTCAGAGAATATTGAAAAATAATAAAAAATTGGATTCATTTCACTATTAACACAATGTCATCTTTTGCTTCTTTCATTGAGCCTATTCAGAGTTGCTCCATTAAGGAAATAATAAGGGCTCATAAATATCTAGTCTCAATTGTGCAGTCTCATAAAAGCTTTAGAAATAAGAATAAATATGTACATTGCTGTTAGCTACTTGTTCTCATTATGATGGCAAAAATAAACCTATATTTTGAAAATTTTATGCAAAATAGTCAGTAAACAATACTGTAATGTATATTTGGTTTTGCTACTAAACAAAAAACGTACAGTAATTTATAAAAGAATAATTTCTCGGGGCTGGGGATTTAGCTCAGCGGCAAAGCGCCTGCCTGGCAAGCGCAAGGTCGTGAGTTCAGTTCCCGGTACCGGAGAAAAACCAAAAAAAAAAAAAAAAAAAAAAAAAAAGAATAATTTCTCACCTTTAAAGGGAAAAATGTTTATCTTCTCTGGAGTCTTGCAATGGCTTTCTTTCTTTTCTCATTTATCAGTTCCATTTTAATATATTGATTCTATTCATAATGCAATCATAATAATAGTTAAAATAGCATTACCAGATGTCAAGTCAGATTCAAAACTGTTATTATACCCTAGATATTATCAAAGTCAAATGCATTCATTGAAAGAAATTCACCACTGCATTGTGCTATTTACCACTTTGAGTAACCTGGTGCTGCCGCTACTTTTATTTAAAAACAAGTATAATTTTCTTTATTTTCAGTAAATATAAGTGCAGAAAACATTATATAATTATAGTTTGGAGTTAGTGTGTGCTGTTTTCCACCTTTTAAATTCTTAGGTCTTTTTTCCCCATCCAATAATCTTTGTTGAACTTTCATTTTTTCTACTATAAGCACATATTTTAAAATCCTACCTTTCTGGTATAATAAATTCAAAACATTTCTCTCTTACTAGGAAAAATGTGAAAAAATGAATTTTGAGTAGTTATTTGAAGAACTATTTAATGTATTAAAGGAAAATAAATTGTTATTATGGGTTGAATTTAACTTGAAGGGAAGTAATTTGGTTGCAAACCTGATAATATATAAATAAAACAGGCAGTTGTTTAAGTGATATGATTTGAATCATGGTAAAAATTGCTTGCCTAATTGATTTCCTATCCTGACTTTCCATACTGCCAGAGATACCATACAATGTAATTGAATTCATTATGACACATGCAGATACCATTTGCTAAATAACAAGTATTCCTAGGTTAGATATCATATTAAATACTCCCCTAAGGGGACTTGTTTTACTAGATGCTGTTTTCCTAAAGAAGTTAGCTGAGAAGTGCAAATCAGGGCAGCCTAAACTTTAAAGGTAAGGATGAAAGAAGGCTATGAAGTAGAAAATACTTTTTAGCAGCACTTAGAAAATGCTTCAGTGGTGGATTATTGGCAGCTATAGGGCATCATGAAAGTACTTGTTGTCTGAGCTAAAGTCTACAGATCACATGAGAGTGCTCCAGATGTGAGGCTGGAATGGTACACAGGGGGACTCTCAGTCACCACTCCACAGGGAGATGGTCTTTGTCGTAATAACCACTATTCACGTTGCCCATTCTGTTACATTTTTTCTATTTACAATTTTACATCTCGGTTTTCTACCTCTTTATGGATGTATATACTGAATTTCTATAAATTAGCCATTAAGCCTTCAAATACTAAGGTAAAATAATCACACATATCATTCTTTATTACTGTGGAGTAGTTACAATTACTTACCTGTACCCATTGCAAACAGATCATACACTCTTGGAAGGAAAATATTAGAACCTAAATACAGAAGAGCAATCATTAATCAGTGATATTGTGAAGAAGTGACATCATTTTAAGTAAATGGGCTTTGATAAAACCTTAGAAATAAAGACTTGTATTGCCGTTCAATTTATAATACCATAGGGAAGTTATTTTAAATTAGACAAGACTTGTTTAAGGTTGTATAGATTCTCCACTGGTCTCAAGATAGTAGAGTTAATTCTGTTAGGAATTATTTTATATTATACTTATGAAACAAAGTAAAAGGTCTTAATAAAACCAAAAACTAATTAAAACAGAGAGATATATTATTTTTGCATGTAGACAGTCATAAAATGATTCTTCAGTTCTTTTGTTTGAAAATTCATTTCTCATGGTGTCTTTATTCTCCTGTTTCACTCAAGAAGCAAGTGGAGGCTTTCACGAAAATCTGTCCACCTGCCTGCTCAGTCTCATGCTCCTTCACCCTGGACTCATTCTGTGATGTGTACTCTACTTTTAATGGTTACTGGCTGTAACCCTTTCCATGCCTCAGCTCTCTGCAAGAATCTTTTGTGGAATGCTTGCTTCCCAATAGTACTCCTGACAACTGCCTGCTCAGCTACAAGTTTCAGAAAGCAGAATCAGTACTCTTTTTAATTTTCCCTTTGCACTTCATACATACCTATCTCTATGATAGCACACAGACTTTAGCGATAAATTATTTTTGTGGTTTTTCCCTTTACTTGGGTCATATTTTCCTTGTGATCAAGGAACATACCATTTCAGTGTTTCTATCTCTAGGTTTTAGCAGTGTGTCTATCACCATAAGGGAAATCAAGGAATGTTTCCTGAATTAGCAAATGAATGAATGATAGTTGAATATATGGATAAAAGGATTTTATTTAAAGAATTATGAGTATATTCTGGGTCACAGATAAATACTGACATGCAAATATTTCAGGTGATATTCAAATCACTATCTTCTACTATTTAAAATTAAATAACACTGAAATTTAGGTTATCAGTAACTCTCAATTTTTATTCAACAATTATTATCAATATTTCAAAGAAAACAAAGTTATATTTTAATATTTTTGTTTGTTTTTGGTACCAGGAATCAAACTCACGACCTCATGCTTGCCAGGCAGGAGCTTATGCCACTGAGCTATATTCCCTGCCCTATATTTTAAATATTACTTTTCAAAATTAAAAAAATTATGTCATGGAGTTTTTTTAGCACAGACACTGAATAGATATCTTTGGGAAAATATTCAATTGAAGCCAAGAACTATCTATATTCTATATTCTGGCTTCTTCGTTTCCTTCTTCTCCATTCACTTTTCAAGACAGCTGAGCACATCACCTCTCACAGAGTTTATCTTCATGAAGGGACAATTGAATAACTTTTTAAAAAATACATCCAATGTTTTTGCTACATACAGTAAATTCTTAGATGTACAACATTCAAACTAATGGATATATATAGTCAAGTTTTTGTACATTTACTCTAATATCTTATACCTTTATTTTTCAAGGTCATGTGTACTATCCTTTATTAAATGAACTATGGTCTTTATTTTATACTCACTTTGAAATAGTTAAAAATAAGTAGGTAGGCTTTCCATTACTTGAGACCATTGTTAATTGATGTCTTCTTATTGTAATATCTTTCTGTGCCCCTCCATGCATCTCCCTAGCAAATACTAGTAATTCAAGACACAGCTACATATCTGCTGGTGTGTAGAGACTGCCTGCCTAAAGAGGGCCCTTTGCTGTGTTCTCAGCATATCCCAATTTATCTCTGACCACACTGTACCTTCATCAGTCAGGAAACTGATAGTGGAGACTGCATTTATCACATCTGCAATACACTACAACGTCACAGACAGGCCACAGAAGTGCTTTGTCCAGTACAGTGTCTCCTAAACTTCTGACAAAAACGTTCCTAATAACTAAATTATCCATGAATGGGGGTGATAATAATATCCTTCAAATGGAATAGTCATGTAGATTGACTTAAATAGATATGCAAATAAAACACTAAGAAGAATATCTGGCATATACTAAAAGTAGTGTAGATTTGTGAAGATTTCAATTTTCTTTGGATTATAAGAAATTTTGTAGAGCAGAAAAACTATCAAAAAACACTGTGTTTTTTGGTGCTAATTTTTATTAGTACAGGTTTGCAACATATAATGATTACATTCATCAAGGGGCATGGGCGCATGCAGAGAACACATTTTAATTCCTTTTACTTCCCCCTGTCCTGCGTACCCTCCAACCTCCATTTCTTGGTTCCTCTCCCATTTACAAAAGATCTATCTCTCTGCATAAAACATGTATTAATGGATGATATGGAAAGAGATCAAAAGTAACGTTTAATGTAATCTGATTAGTTCAGTAAGAAATAATGAACCACATTAACAACAGTAGCTTTAACAAGGTAGAGGCTGACACCTCTCTCCCTTGACAGCCTAGAGACATTCAGCCACAAAAATCCACAGCTGCTTACGGTGCCACAGTGTTGGGAGCCTGGATTCTTTCCCATTTGAGGCTCTACAACTACTTTAATGTTGTTTTCATTTGTACAACTGAAAATAGCTCTCCATCATGTGTCTTTGAGAAAGAAGGAACAGAGAGAAATAAAGGCTCATCCCTTACCTGTAAAGACAAAATCCAGCTATGCCATACCTTGATTCCTCCCCCGTCACACTGGTCAGGACTTAAGCTGCAATAAATGCTGGAAAAGGTAATATTTATTTTGGTGAACATGTGCTCAGCGAAACAACCATCATATTGGAAGGATGGAAGAGATGCTCTTTAGGGAGACACTTAGTAATCCCTGCCATAGTGTCAGAAGGTGAAAATTAAAGTTACCATATCTTTAAAGAAAATTAAAGTTACCATATCTGTCCAAAGAGAAGCTAGAAAATCATTTCTGAGTTGATATGTATGTATGTATTTGATATGTATGTATGTATGTATGTATTTGATATGTATGTATGTATGATATGTATGTATGTATTTGATATTGAACAAAGGAATAATCAATACTAATAAAATATATTGCAGTGTACAAAAGAAAGGTTCACTAAAAACTTGAGAGTTGCCTTTGTCAACAGCTCTTTGACAAGATGATGCTCTGCTCTGTGGGATTAGAGAGGTTTCTCCTGCCTAAATCTGTGTGCATATCCAAAATGCTTCAGATCAGTTCCACTTCTTAGGTTGATGCTAACCCGCCCCTGTCTTCATGTTTGCTTAAAAGCAATGATCAGTATTAGAATTCTCCTTCTGTATGAGGATACACTTTTCAAAGGAAGGCCCAGGCACTACAACAAAACAAGGAAACTGTATTTTCATATTAAAGTAAACGAGAGTGATCCAGGCAGACTGAGTGTAATTAATTCCTTGGAATTAAGCCAGGACATCGAGGCAAGCACTGCTACTTCACTGAAAGGTGCCTTGGGAATTTTAATGGCCACTTACGGTCAAGCCTGTAGTTCTGCATCTCATCTAGAAAGCAGTACCTCTGGGAGCGGAAGGTTTCCAGCTCCATTACTTGCTAACTCCTGACAACGTTTAACAAATAGGGGAAGTAAATGTGAAGAAGTGGAAGCGTAAGGGTTTTATTTTACGAATCGCTTCCTGATTATTTGTTCAAGAGAGTTCTGTGTTTTGTGGGTAACTCTGATGGTAATTATTGGCCATGCGTGATTTGTGTAATAAAACTGTTGTATTCAAACTTAGTTGAGATGTGTGACTTTCTTCAGTTGCACAGATAGGTGTCAAC
>NW_004955457.1:3854097-3865147 GCF_000276665.1 Chinchilla lanigera
ACAAACATTCTTCTGTCTTGGTAATTTCTAGGAAAAATTATTAGAAATTATAAAAATATCATTTTAATGTACTATAGCACTATATTTCATAACTTACATATGTCAAATCAAGTATACAAATACTGTTATTATTTGACTAGATTGCCACATTGCCTTCATAAAATTCACTTTCTTTGCTAGAAACTTTCCTTCCTTTGAGATTTAAAAAAAATAAACTTTGACCTTGATATTGAATCTTTGCTCTTCTATGAGAAAGGCTACTAGCAAATTTATGGTTGACGCTAGAAGCCTGTTGAGAGGAAAAAGAGGCATTATTTTTAATTACTCTGTGACAAACAGAAGAGTCCTTTCCTGGAAGTCAAACATGTGGTCACACTACCTGTGGAGTGCTTATCACAATTTGTAATTGTGTGTTCATGTGTAAATGTGTAAGTGATTAAAGCCCCGTGCCATAGTAATTGTTTGCATAGTGTCTGGAAACTTCTGACACTTACCAATAATACAGGAGCAGTCTTACCAACCCTTCACACTGATTTGTTACCTCAGAGAGCATAAACTTCTCACTGAAGGACTGATTCATCAGCTGAGTTTCTACCTGATTTAAGATTGTTTTCAAGAAAGACAAGAGAGAAAACTTTTCCTTGTTTTTATTCCTTTTTGTTGTGGTTGCTTATCTATTTCATTAAGATCCTTGCCTCCCTCTTTATCAGTTTAAAGGAGAAAGATCCTTAACAAGACTGCATTTTGTGCCCTGATTGGAAATTAAACATTGCTAAATTTTTCATGTTACTACCTCTATATAATTCTTCTTATTTTCTGTGGAATGATCTATAGTTTTAAGGATTTTGTTTTAATATCTTCACTTTAGTATTCTGTATAAGTTACATGTATGATAAAATTACAAGGCATATTTCATACATTTATAATAAGTAACACACATAGCTCATTACTGACCCGAAATTGTGATAATTTTTCATATACATCACCTCATTTATTTCCCTTTAAAATGTCAGTAGTTTTTCTGATGCAAAAAGTAAAGTTTTACTAACCTACAGAAAAATAAAAACTCCCAATCTGAACGATATCTGCCTCAAGTTCGTGTTCTCTAAAATCAAAGAATGAATTTTAGGAACCTTGGAGGTTGAAAGCAAAATATATTAATTGAGGGAAAGAAAGCTTCTGTCCAAGAGAGGGACAGAAGAGGGTCCCGAGTGGGTTGCCCAACAGTTTGCGTTTTCCAGGGACTTTTATAGAGCAAAACCATGAGGTGAGGTGAATCAAAGGCAGGGGAAAAGTGGACAAAACTGTAGTCAGCCAATAAGAATTGTTCAGGTAGAACTGATTAAAACGGGATCAAATGCAGAAGCAAGTCACATAGCAAGTGGGCATGAATACAGAACAGGGGCTTTTCCTGTAAGGGATTGGGTAAAGGACTCTTCAAGGTGATCACTACCTATTTAGAATATCAATCCCTGATGTTTACACCTAGGGAGGTATGTGGGTGCATTTGTTTAGTCCTTGGTCTTGATGTCTGGCCCACAGCAAATATGCATCTTATTTTGCCTTTCATGTTGGCTCCTTTGAGGGCCTGGCCCTGTCTGTCTGCCTATAATATTTCTATCTAACTCAGCTGACTGTAACAGTAATAAAATATTTTGTTCCAGTATTACATGTACACTATATATTAAGCATATATTACTTATTTTAAGCAAATTGTATTCATATTTGTGATTCTATGTTCTCAATTTTGTTTTGATTTTTTTTTTTTTTTGAGAGAAAGAGGTTCTTGCTATGTAGTTTAGACTAACTCACACTGTAGCCCAGGTCGTTGTCAAACTCACAGCAATCCTGCCTAAACTTCCCGAGTGCTGGAATTACAGGCATATGCCACATGCCCAGTTTATGCATGCTCAAATTTCCTGCTTATATAGTCATAAAATTATATCCATACTTTAGAATTCTTCAAAAACCTATTCACAGTCTATATAGTGTTGACAATACTTGCGTACTACAAACACTGCTATAATCATTAGTCCGTTAGTGCTAGATATTTTACGTTTCCAATATATTCCCCAAATTATACAATTTTTGTGATTATTTGATTGAAAAGAATGACTGATTTAAAATTTTTAGTGCTCATTGATGAATTAATTCTGAGAGTAGATTGAATATAGTTTTATTATTAGCGTTTAAAGTATCAGATTAAAAACCCGACATGGTGGTGCAGGCTGGTAATCCCAGCACTCGGGAGGCTGGGCAGGAGGATCCTTTGGAGTTTGAGATCAGCCTGGGCTACAGAGTGAGCTCAAGGCTGGCCTGAACTGCATAGCGAGACCATGTCTCAAAAACAAAAAACAAAAAAATCAGATGAAAGTAATTAAAAGATTCAAGTGGTACTGTTTCGCAAAAGAATGAAAGAGACCTTGATCACAGTCCTGTCATTCTTGAGGCATACCTATTAACTTATATTTCTTGAGTTTCACAGTTTAGGAGGATTGTAATATAGGGCCAAAAAGAAAAAAATCCCACAATATTTAAACTGTTGATGTCATTAACAATATTCACTAAGTGCAGAGAAAATTGAGTAATATTAAGGTAGTATAAGAGGTACTTTGCAGAAAGGACACTGAACTCTTCCTATAACAAACTGTTAGCGCAGCATGTCCCATAGAACTAGCCCCTCTTGGATTTGTACTTTTATTTTTTTGATACTCAGATTCATTATTTCAAAAGTTTCAAATCCAGACAGCGTTAAAAATCAAAAACCACCTGACATTGCAACACTGGACAGGATATTGCCCTGGCCTCAGAGAAGTACAACAGTCAGGGCCATTACTGTTATCACAGGGCCATTGTTTCTCCTTTTTTTTTATTTTAAAGAGAACTTTTTAAGAAGAAAGAACAATAGCAAAATGCCAGCAACATAGACAAAAACAAAACAGAGCAAAAACAATAAGAATGATAGAGGGTTTCAGAACAAAATGATAGGGATTAACAGTGGTTGTTATATTACATATTTTTATCTTCATCAAAGTTGGTCAGATGACCAGATGTAAGAATGCAAGATCAATCAAACCATTGAAGAGAATAAATATTAAAACTAAAAATTACAAACCATACAGAGTATCACCAAACAAGATGCTAGGAATTCAACAATGATTATTGTGTTGCATATTGCTGTCTTCATATTAGTTGTTTAGGTTACCAGATATAAGAATACAAAATCGGCCAAAAGAATGAATAGGCAGTAATTGTTCCTTTCAATAAACCATTAGACATCAGCAGTAGTTATCCCAGCCATCTTTCTGTATATATATATATTTTTTTCCTTCCTTCTTTCTTTTATTTTCTCTTTTTCTTCTTTCCAGCTGTTTCCTCTTTTGAGCAATTTCTTTCCCTTTCCCAACATTGCTTGTATGTTTTGGGTTCCACTTACTCTTTATGTGTTTTTAAAACATACAGTTTTCAGGGTTAAAAACTGACATCTTTCTTTACCTGCTCCATAGCTTATAAAGCTGTTTATACTAATGACTATCAATGTATCTCTAAATTTACCCTGAATATAATTATTTCTTGATTTATCATTCAAGGCATTATCTATGGGACCCTATGCTAACAATCTTGACAATTTTGCTCTTTAACTCTTCTAACTGAAACATTTTTATCCCAAAGTTGACAGTCACTAGAGTTTTGTATTATTATTTCTAAAAATTATTTTACAGACAAAAATCGATCATCATATTTACTTTCTAGTTTATTTTTTAAAAATTATTTTTCCTGGTATTTCTGTTTGGCTACCATTTCCTTGAGGTATTTGTTTTTACCAGAGTTCAGCTATGGCCAGTTTCTTTCTCGTATCACACATTCTGCGGGTATCCCCTTTATTCTGGAGAGCGCTGTTTTTGAGCCTCGGTTTTAGTTTCTGCATTAGTTTCTCTCCTGGTCTGGTGCACCCGTTACTTCTCTTTACCACCTTAGGCTGGATGGTCACTCGCAATCTTTCACATTGCTTTGTACTCTCATCTTTGTGGAAGTCTTCATGAGTTTTCCTCACCACCCGCTATGTCTCCTAACATGGAAAAGAATAAACTTGCGGGCAAAGAGTAAACTTATTGTCTCATGGATTATCTAACTGCCTTGCTTTCCCTTTTCATTCTCTTTCAGCAGCTAGAACAGAGGATTGGGTTCTGAGACTCCATTTCAATCTTGTTATTAGTGTAAACACCTGAGCATTACTGAGGCCTTTGCAGACTTAGATATTTAATACAGATGCGGTAACTGGACCATAGAGGTTACCAGTTACTTTGTCCAGAAAGTTTTAAAATTTGCGGGTATTTACCAATGATGTCTGTTTTTCTGGGCCTTGTAAATCAAACTGAGCTCATGTTTTTTCTTGATGCCACACTCAAGAGCTGGGCAGCCTCTAAGTACTTAGCTCTGAGGAGTATTTTACAGGTTACGAGTGTACCACTCTCTGTTCTTTGCTTCTGCCTCATCTGAGTATTTAAGGAGGAATTCTAGAAACAACTGAGTTTAAGATAGAATTCGATTTTTGTGAACTGGGGCATTTAAAGGGGAACAGAGCATAGAATTATATGTTGGACTCTAGAGATAATTTAACATAGGCTATAGATATAAAATTATGGAAAGTTTCCTGAGCTTTGTATTTATGTTCCTCCCACTTCTGTTATTAGAACCTAGTCTTTTCCTAATGTACTAAAATGTGTAAGGATGTACTTTGGATGGGCTTGTCTTTGATTATCCTGAAATGTTGATTTAGATGCAAAATGTCACAAGATACATTTTTCTTTCATTAATATGCATTTGCCACCTGTCAGCCAAATAGATTAAAAAATTGCTTATTAGCAAAGTGGAATGAATAAACGAATAAACTGTATAAATAAATGAACTTTTATACTTTAGGATATCTCTACATTGTATGGAAGGATTTTTCTTGAAAATGTGCCAACTTTTTTTTTCAACTTTTGGATCACATCTTATTATCCTAGCTGTAATTAGAAATCTTGTGAAATTAAGAACCATTAAATTCAATGAGTTTTCACTTCGGAAATTTGCCCAGAGGCACCCAGCCGATGGGTCTGCCTAGAATTGGGCTTTCACAGAGTTCCCCCTGCTCTCCTCCTATTCACTCTAACAGGGAACGTCTTTTCCACTTAGCTAATTAATTACACCTGCCAACAAGCAGATGGTTCTGTAGGCTTTGAAGCAGAGAAATAACTAGGTGCGCATCAGCTAGCATAGACTCCCTTCAGCTGCGATTTCTATTATAACTCTTGAAGTTCCAGAGGGGAAAAGTGTTAAATGATTGCAAATAAAATGATAATTTGAAAACGTTTTTAATTTCAAAAATATATTGTAAGGTATCAATGGATTGCTGTTTTTCCCCCTAATCTGAGCACTGGTACAGTTTTGCAATACTTAGGTTTAGCATCTAGTTTGGAACAATACTTGCCAGATGCTGCAATCTAATTGCTCTGAGTTCCAAATGAAAATGAGAATAGAGGGAGCACAGCCACTTAGAAAATTTTTAGGAATAATTTTGGAAACATGATTTTTAGGTTACATTGTTTAATTATAAGGAAATCTATAGGGATAACAGCAGAGAAATTAGAACTGAAGGCATAGCTAGTCATCATATTAACACTGCCACTACTTGTACTTCAAAGCTTTATGATAAATTGGGTAGTATTTTTTAAAATGTTATTGGTATATATTAGGTTATATGTAATGATAATATTTATTATAGAGGGTCTGCACCTGCACATGATATATTTTGCTGCTGGCTACTATTTTTTTTTCTTCTGCATCTAAGGTAAACAGCTTCAGATATAGATGATCATCAGAGCTTAATGTTCAGTGTGAAATCTTTTCATGTATGATCTACATATCTGCAAAATTGAACTAATCGTAGAATATAAAATATAGTAGATAATCTTTGCAATAGTGTAGTTGGTAAAGTGACATTAAGATATCTAATTTAAATTATCTCAGATTCATAATTAAATATTTAGTTTCAAAAGCTATCTAAAAACATTTTGTACAATTCTACTTTATATGTAAGAAAGTTTTAGCTAAACTGTTTGCTTTAAAAGATAATATCAAAAAAAGATTATATCTTTCAATTTGGTTTTTTTGTTTGTTTGTTTGTTTTTTTTGTTTTTCTCCAATACCGGGAACCGAACTCACGACCTTGTGCTTGCCAGGCAGGCACTTTGCCGCTGAGCTAAATCCCCAGCCCCTATATCTTTCAATTTGAATATGTGGTTTTGTTACTGGCAGAATGAATCTCTTAAATGTATAATGCATTGTACTGTATTCTGTTTTGGCAATATATTTTATTCTTACCTTTTATCTCAGTTCATTTATAAAATTAATGTAAATGAAATTAAATAGCCAAAACTCCCAAACAAAATAATCTTCCTTTTTTATACTATTTTTAAAAAATGCTTATACTATTTTAAATAAAAAATTATCTAATGGGCATGTCTAAAGAGGGATAGATTTAACTACATTAAAGAAAGGAAAATAATTTTTACCATATATGTCCCAAAGGAAGACTTTAGTTTTCTTATGACATTGAGGACAGAAACAGCCAATAATTTGAGTAGACTAAAAACCAGATGTTTTAATTTTGGATTCTTTGTCTTCCATCTTATGAGCCTTAACTTTGCCTTTAGAGTGATTAGAATATTATGCTTAACATTGAAATAAGCTCACTGACATGGATCTGAATAATTTGATGTAATTTGAATAATTTGTGCCTTTGCTTTCTTTGTATTAATTACTCAACAGTCAATAAGGAAATAGCTTATAGCAAGAACGCAGATTTGGTCAGAGGAACCAAATGCCCTACATACTTTAACTTCCATTTTCATATTTTCAGGAATGTATTTGCAGAGGAGCATAGAGCCAGCATCTTCTCAGGCTTATGGTTTTGGATTTGTAATTAAAAATCATTTTACCTATTCATTAAACCAAAGCTCAAAGGACTAAGTGTAAAATTCCCACAGTATTAGAAAATAATAAAATTGGCTTTCGTTGTTTCTTTTTAAGCTCAATCTTCCACCGAATTGAAGGGCTTTTCCTTAAGTAGGCGGAATTCTTAAAGTTTTATTGTGCTTCCTTTTTCTCTCTGCCTCCTTTTGACAGAAGCAAAAGGAATGCACTTCTAGTGTTGAGGTTGGGATACAGCCCAAATGCTGAGTGCCAAGATTTTTAATGCCCATTTTTTTCCATGCAGAAATAATCCCTTAAAAGCATAATTTTACCTTTCAACTCGATAAAATATTTTCAAAAAGGACTTCAGGGAAATTACTTTGAGTAGGTAATTATACTTAGAAGAAGATTACATAAGGTAGTGTGCCTCACCTCTACTTAAACATTTTCTTTCTTTCTTTTCCTTGGTCTTTCCTTCCTATAATAAAGGGAATATAGAATAAGAAGTTTAAGGCAGAATCTCAAGTTGGCAGTTAAACTGAGTTGTAATCATAGCAGCCCAAACTCTTACCACGTACTCAGTTCTCTGAAGTTCAGTTTTCTCAACTGTAAATGAAGCCATTAATAATTACCTGATAGGATTTCTGTCTCATGCAGAAAATACTGCATTGCAAATATTCAAATAAAGGCAGCATTTATGCAGAGATATTATAGTGGAGAGTCAGCAATGGACTTTGTGCCACTCAGGCAGACAGTGGGCCTTGGCTGTGTGTGAGGTATTTGGCATCTTGAGGATTTATCTGTCCTGTACTTGCTGTTCTTTGGGGTCTGAGATTCCCAGTGAAATGTTCTGGACTTAAGGATCTTAAGTAATTCTACGAATGTCTAGAACCCATAACATACTCCCAAAATGATTTCTGAAACTCAAATAAATAGGTTAAATTCTTTTTAAAAATGAACAAATGCACAAATATAAATGCTACAATTTACAGTAATTGTTCTATACTGGTTTTAGTTCTGTCCACAAAGGATCTCTATAAAAGTGAGAAGATGACCAGGTGGGATGGAAGGAGTCTACCTGGCAGAGAACTCTGACTACTTGCCCTTAGTACAGCTCATAGCGCACCACATGAATGTTAGATGTGTGGCTGAACTGCGGCTCACGTTGACAGGTTAACTCTTTTATGCCTTACAGAGGTGCTGTAAGTGCGGTGCTATTAGTAGCTTTTTTTTTTTATAGATAAGGAAGCTGAGTCTTTTTTTTTTTTGGTTTGGTTTTTCTCCGGTACCAGGAACCGAACTCATGACTTTGCGCTTGCCAGGCAGGCGCTTTGCCGCTGAGCTAAATCCCCAGACCCAGGAAGCTGAGTCTTGAAGAAGATAGCTAAGCGTACTGCATGGTGGAGTCATGATGTTCCAGTCTGGTTCCATAGCTGAGGAAATGTTCACATTTCAATAATTCTCTTTCTTTCTTTTTTTATTCTTAACAGGGTTTCAAAACAAAATGATCAAAATTAACAGTAGTTGTTATATTACATATTGTTATCTTCAACGAAGTTGCTCAGGTTACCAGATGTAGGAGTGCAAGATTAATCAAACCATTAAAGAGAATAAAAAATAATAAAATAATTTAGAAATGATACAGAGCTTCACTAAACAAGATGGTAGGAGTTCACCAGTGGTTATTATAGTGCATATCGTTCTCTTCAAATTAGGTGTTTGGACTATTAGATATAAGCATGCAAAATTGGTCAAAACAATTTAAGCATTAACTGTTCTTTTCAATGAACCAATAGACATCAGCAGTACAATTATCCCAGCTATCCTTCTATATACATATGTATATATATATTTTCCCTTCTTTCTTTTTTTCCTTTCCTTCATCCCCATTATTCCTTCCCTTCAAGCAACTTCTTTTCCTTTCACAATGTCTATTGTACCTTTTGGATTTTATTTACTCTTTCAAGTTCTTACACTAGGGAGACAATGTGATATTTACACATGTGGGTGTGATTTATTTCACTTATGAGTATGGTCTCTAGTTGCATCCATTTACCTATAAAAGCCTCAAGTTTATCATCTTATAGCTGAGTAATATACTCCATTGTATAAAAATGCCACATCTTTTTTATCCATTCCTCAGTTGATCGGCATCTGGGTTGTTTTCAAGATTTAGCTATGACAAATTGTGCTGCTATAAACATGGGTGCATGTCTACATTGCTGCAGTATGATGTTTTTAATTCTTCTGGGACAATACCCAGAAGGGGAGTAACTGTATTGAATGGGACCTCTAATCCTAGTTTTGTGAGGAATTTCTACATTGATTTCCATAGTAGTCTCAACAGTCTACATTCCCACCAGCAGTGGAGAAGGGTAATAACTCTCTTTCTTGAGTGAGGAGATTCGAGTGAGCATTTTGGAGTTTGACAGACTGAATTCGAGATAGTATTTTGAGCTGACTAAAACCCATTGGCATTGTTAGGAAGTTTATCACTTCGGTCTTTCCCTGTGTTCAGTATCACAAATCAACCAACTGACCCAAATGATTTTCAAATCACACATAGTAACCCTGGTAAAGGAGAGTCATTTTAAAATAAAGAGTGTGTATTTATTTAATTGAGAAGACATGATGATACAAGTTACAGAGTATGCTGTTGCTGAATGGAACCTATTCTGTTATGATATTAGATGTAACAATAGGAAAATACTTTTTACAATAGGGGAAAATGAGGATCGTGGTGTGACAGACTTGGAAGGTAATAAATCATTAAAAATAACAAGTATTTTCTTGAGAAATTTTAATATGTCCCTTTTCTTCAAATAGCCTAGGTATAAAGCTTTATAAGTCTTAAATATCTCCGAGCAAACATAATATGGGATTATATATAGTCTTTACTAAAGAGTAACAACCTTTCCCTGTATCAAGCAGCAGTATTATAGCTGTGCTTGTTATATATCTAATCTTTATTATCCATTTTATTGATTTAATAAAAAATCTTAATAAATTTAAACAACAGCACAAAACAGTCTCACTGCTCTGTTCAAGCCTAAGCTATGCAGATGTGTTTAATAATTTTTCAAATTTCCTACATGAATCCATTGTGCTGCAGGAGAAATGCCAGATATATTCTATGACAGAGGAAAGCTCAACTCTTACAGATCCTTTGATATTTGCCCTAAATCCTTGGAAATTTGGTGGTACTGGAAGCAGCGACAGAAGTACCTAGATTGGCAATGGAGCCTTTGTGACCTTCTGTGTTAGCTGTCCCTTACTGTAACAAAGCCTCAGAAAATAAAATTAAATGGAGAAAAGGTTTCTTTTCAGCTCAAGGTTTCAGAAGGGTCAGTCTATAGTTGGTAGACCCCACTGCTTTTTAGCCAGGGGAAAGGCAGTGTATCATAGAAGGAGTGGGTGGCAGAGGATTCGCTTACCTCCTGGCACCCAGGAAACAAAATAGCAGAAAGTATTGAGGCTCTAATATTTTTTTCTAGGACATGCCTCCAGTGATCCAAGTTCCTCTCACTAGGCTTCAGCTGCCACAGGTTTCAACACCTCCCAGTAGCACAGCAAGATGGTGACCAAACCTTTAACATTTGGGAGTAGAGGGAACATTCAAGTGTCCAAACTATGCCATTTTGAGCTGTGTACTTTCTGAGCTGAACAGATCTCCCAGCTCTCAATTCTGTCCCACAATGGGGTTAAAGTAATGACAAGAAATGACTTAAAGGGTAAAATGAACTAGATATTAAGCATTACTCAGCATAGTTGAGATAGGAAATTACAAAATTTATGATCTTACACTTAGGAAGAATTTAATTTATGGAGTACAGATAAACCCAATTTTAATTAACTGAATTTGGAAAGACACTTAATAATATTTAGCTTGATATAGCTAGCTCCAAGACTGTTATGCTATTCACCAAAATTAATGAGGATTTCACAGGGCACTCGGGAGTTTTGATTTGATCTCTTTTTGTTCCCGATAGATCTGTACTTCAACATGTAAGCATAGATTTTAAAATTCTTTGGTTAGAGGAGAATCCTAAATTACATTAATAACCTATTTTGAAATAGCTACCATTTATCTAAC
>NW_004955457.1:3865682-3900465 GCF_000276665.1 Chinchilla lanigera
CCCCCAGAACATTTTCTAAAATAGAATTTTTGTGTATCTTTATGGAGTAGTGTCTACATGATTCAGATAGATGAAGGTAATGTACATGTGCACGTAGAAGACATGGAATTCAGAATCTGTCCATCTTACTATATGGATGTACTTAACTTTAAGCTCTATTCAACCAAAGTATAAAGCTATCATTCATTCTATTTTGGCATTGTCTTGAGATTTTATATCTTGATAACCAATGCTTTATAAAATGCTGACTACTTATATTCAAACATTCATTATTTCTTGACTTTCTCTATTAATATTTTATTTGAAAGGAAATATTTAATCTGGACTTGCTTTCTGTGGGATTTTAAACTGTTGTGGTGTTAGTCTTTGCATTCTTCTTATTTTCTTATTTTCTTAGACGTTTTCTTCATTTTGAATGCTGGCATTACAGGCATTCTAGATGAGACATTCAGGCCAACAATTCACATATTTATATTTTTAATATAATCATACAAAATGTGTTTAAAATCTTGATATATTTGAAATCGTATTATTTTACAGATCAAATCAATCTTTGTATTTTATTTGCAAGTTTTAACTTGCCAACAACAAAAATGAGTAGCAATCTTACTTATTATTACTTTCATCAGGGAAAAATCATTCTATTCTGAAATACTCTGAAGTAGTATTGAGGAAATCACACAGTGTGAGGAGAGTTATTAAAACTATACAAACTAATATAGTAGGTGAGATATTTGAAAGTGACCTTGCAGCGTACCCTAGGCTTACTGTATTAAAGCTTGTAAATAAAAGGGACAAATCATTTCTGTCTACTAATATAACTTCCCCTGTTATTGGTAATGAGAACATTGAACTCTAATGATTTGTTCGACTGAAGCAATTACATTTTCTGGAAACTTAGAGCAGTTATTTAAGAGGATTGTTGTGTATAATGAAAGCTTGCTGGTGGATAGGAAAATAAAAATATGTAAGCTTCATGTAAAGGAGTATTTTAATAGTAAGGCATCAGATTTTTCATTTTTTATCTTCATATAACCTCAGTCGTTTTCATATCTATTATCAGAGAGATATTTACCTAATTAAATTTTATCTATTCCTCACCATTCTTAATTTACTCTTTGTTTTATAATTAATAGTTTCAATACATTTTCAAAGATTTATTTTTTCTTGAGACAGGGTCTCACTCTGTAGTCAGGCTGGCTTGAACTCACTATGTAGCCCAACTTGGCCTGGAACTTGTAGTGATCCTCCTGCCTCAACCTCTTGAGTGCTGGTATTACAGATGTGCAGCACCATGACTGGCTTTCTAGGATATTTTAAAGTGTCATTTTCAAAATATTTAGCTAGATCCCTTTGACAAAAATTCTAAGTTATCAGGGTTACATTTAATACCTTAATTTATTCAATTATTTACTAATAACGTCAAATACATATTTTTATGGTTTGTGTCTGGATGGCCCACCAAAGCCTCATGCAGTCATGGGAAGCTAGCTTTTCAGAGGTGGCTGAATCTAGAGTTTGTGATGGATTCAAGGTCCAGTGCTGAGATTAAGGGTGTAAATGCTGCACTTAAGCTGGGGCAGGTAGCCTGCATACAATATAAGTGACAGAAAAAGGCTTGTCTCTCTCTCTCCCCTTTCTTCTGCTCATTGCTTTTGCTGTCTTCCACTGCTATAAACTTGCCCCTGTGCCATGAGCCACCCTGTGTTGGACCCAGCCAATTACGAACTGAAGCCTCTATAAACTGTAACTGAATAAACCTTTTCCCCTTTAACTTTGGGTGCTGGCTATTTTGTCCCAGCAAGGAGAGAAAAGTAACTACGACATATAGAAAGATTTAAACAATGTGCTATGTTTCTACACTTAAGACTCTTTTTTTTTTTCTCAAGGAAACAAAAGGAAACCTCTTCCCTTTAAGAATTACATTTTAAAGATGGTGTTTAAAGGGTTCAACTTCATTAATCATAGGATAAGAGCAAATTAAAATCATGTCACTATGTACCAACAAGAATGACTACCATGAAACAGAAAATAAAATCAAAAAGAAGTCATGGCTGACAATAAAATAACTGAATAGCTCATAGACTAACGACGGGAATGTAAATGAGTAGAGGTACCTTTGAAAACTAATTGTCACTACAGCCCAGGAATTCCACTTTTAGGTATGAATGTAGCATAGATATATAGATATACTTACCAAGTTAATATTCTAGGACATCTATAACTGTACTGTTTACCATAACCCAAATGGACAAAACGTTCAAATGCCCATCGATGGAAAATTGACAAAGCCTATAGCACTATCCAACAATGAAAATGAACAACATAGGTAAATTTCACAAACATGATGTTAAGCACCAGGACTTAAATATAAAAGGACATATACTGTATGATTCTAAATATGTAAAACAAAAAATAGGCATAGTTAGCTTGTTTAATATCAGAATAAGTGAGGAGGCTTCTGTGACATAGGTTTGTTGTCATTCTTGATCTAAGTGCTAGTGATTAGTGTTCAGTTTGTTAAATTTAATTTCTTAGTATATATTCAGATTTATGTATATACATTATAGTGTAGTAAAAATGTTTGAAAAAATGCATTTATTTAAATTACAGACATGTTTTGTGGTTATCCAGAAAATATAAGATGTTTTGCAGTCAATACAATGAAGACTACTCGTTGTTAATAGTCCTCACTACTCTGTAACCTTCAAGTCATAAAAAAGTTTAGTTGAACATGTGACCAGCCAGATCAAGGACTGCAATTACCTCTCCAGTACTTGGCTGTTAGACTGAATTCTGACAAACAGGATATAAGTTTAATTGCCTTGCGAAAGTTCACAGTCATGTTCATTAAGAGAAAACATGAGTTCATTCTCTGTTTTTCACTTTTTCATGATTTCCTCCATCATTTTCATGGTTTTTGAGAGCTGAAAATTCATCTTGTATTGAATATGATGATGAAACAAGAAAAATGAATATGGGTCCCCAGTGGCTATGGATTTTCCATGATAGCCTTAAAATACTTGCCTGGAATTGTGTATGAAAGAAATACAGAGCTCTGTTTTGTTCAAACTACAATGTAAACTAATCCTAAGAAAAGGAATATTAACACGACTACATAAAACAAATAAAAGCCTGTTAATAAGTTAACAACTATTTAAATAATTATGAAGTATAAATTATTATAAAATCAACAACTGCATAAGTGATGCCAGAAGTACAAATCCCACCACTGAGTTGGGCAAAATGAGCTTCACAGTGGTGGACATGGTCACACATCTACAAAGTCAAAAACTGGACTTGGAACTTAATTTTATCTATTGAACCAAATTCAGGGTTATTGCTTTTGCACCCCAAAACCTTCAAAGTGAAGATTTACCTATCTCCTTGTTTTTCTATTGGATATCTAATTATGGTATAGGGTACACTATGACAAATATGAAGGATTGGTTTTTTGTGGAGAGCAGATTTGAGTTAAAAAGTTAAATGTGTTATCAGGTGGTAGAATCTGTATTAAGGAATAGTTATATAAAGAGACATTGTAAGGAATTTTCTGTAGGCCACCATGACAGATTAAATATAGAAATGATGGAATTAATGACACATCTCAAATTTTTGAGTATCAGTGACCTTTACAGCATGTTGTTCTGATTTTGACAGAAATAAGAACTTTTTGGAATAAAACACATTCAGTCAATATTTTAAAGTGAGAAATATTATGCATGTAGTTAGACTATTTTTCCATAATGGATAATAGGAGCTAAGATCATGATAAGTTTACCCAATGTTTTATTCAATTTATTATGCAAATATCAGTGTCCATCAGAAGCATTATGTTATCACTAGGTTTTAAAAATGTTAGTCACCTGAAAATTTTAACATTGTAATTAATCATAATCATCACAAACATTTGAAATTATATTATATACTTGATACTTTGGCACTCACTAGGGACACAGAAGGATGTACATCATGGTTGTTAATTTTGAAAGACAGAGTAAGATAGGTGAAATAAACCAAATACACAAAACGATAAAAAATAAAATAAGGTAATATTTTTTCTATGAATAGTAGTCCAGATTATGGCTGTAACAGGGGTTAGCACAGATTTCTCAGAAGTCCTGAGACTCAGGCTGAAGTAATGAGAGGTACAGACTGTAGAGGACCCTGAAACGTATATTAACCAGCTGGAACATTGTAGCAAACATTACTGAGCTCCAGTCAGTTGAAATCAAGATACATATTTGCTGGGTTTTGTGTTGTTAAGCCGATTTTCAGGCAGTAGATGCAGGAACTTCTATATGTTGCCTTGCCCTGATTGAAAAACTTACCGGTGTTACCTCCTAACATTCATTATTCGCATCCATGAGCTTTTGACTCTGATCATTGAGCTGAGATACAGAGGGTTACATCACTCATTTACATTATCACCCACTATCCCCTCCCAGTACAAATGTGACATTTCAATTTTGCACACTTCAACTCTCCTTAAATCATCTGTATAAAAACTTCAAAGCTTGATTGATGATGAATGAGCCATTGTCTCCTCAAGCACCCAGTTCTCATTAGCCTTTAGAGTCTCAGCTTATTAATAATGAACCCTGAGGGCTGACCCAGGGTGGTAGCGGCAATTCATTGCACTCACAGCTGAAAGGTCTTGGTTTAGGAAATACACTGGACTCTCTGGAGCAAGTCCATTCCAGAGATGATGATGTATTAAGTATCACAGGTGGATGAATGTGATCTGTATTACTTTTGTATCATTATCTACCAACAGACTTGTGTGGCTTAAGGTGATGACAGCAGGAAAGATATATTGCTTTAGATCTGAGAAAGTCGTGTGACTGCTTCCCTACCTGTGCCTTGAAAATGGTCTTTTACCCCTTTGAATTTTGACATCGCGTCTGTGCCTCTTGGCATTGTTCTGTCCCCACTATTATTAGACAAATGTAGCACTTCTACTCATTATTCCTTTTTTATTACCACCTTCATTCTATGGTTGACCTGGAGATGCAATCCTGTAAAAGAAGACATTGAGCTACATAGTCAAGGACTGATGTGAAATTTTCATTCCTACCTATGACATATACCTTATATCACTAGGGCTGGTAGCTTTGAGACTAGTGTTTCCTCAGTGCCAATCACACAAATCGTCATATGTCTGTGTATGTAATTACAGCCTTTATTTCAGAAAAGAAGACAGTCTTATTTGTGAAATGGATCCATATTGTTCGTGGGGTAAATGCAGTTCTATAAACTTTGTAAACCTACTAAGGTGGGCACATTAATTTGTATTTTCGGCAAGATGTTGCATCACAACGAGGCTATTGCATTTAGAAAAGAAAAAAAAATACTCATTATTGCACCACATTTACTTCTGAAAGAATGGGCTTGTCAAAGGCCAATAATTCTGTTAATGGATTCACATCCTGAAATTCAA
This sequence comes from Chinchilla lanigera, assembly GCF_000276665.1. Taxonomy (NCBI): domain Eukaryota; kingdom Metazoa; phylum Chordata; class Mammalia; order Rodentia; family Chinchillidae; genus Chinchilla; species Chinchilla lanigera. Next base: position 3,871,123 of record NW_004955457.1, read on the forward strand.
TATATTAGCTAGTGTTTGAAAAAAGGGTACAAAAAGAGTTATTTGAATAACAAACATTTTCTTCTTCATTAGATGCATGCAAATGAGAATCAATGGGAAAAATTGTCAAATGACCAATATTTGAGAATCGGAAGGCTAAGACATAAGTACTTTACATTCTTTTTCATATTGGAATTTTATATCTTTCTAAAAAGTAACTTAATTAATAATGTGTGGTAAACTTGCAGTCCTATATTAAAACATGCCATCAAAGAGTTTGTATTCTATGTTAGGTGATTAGTAAGGTTTGGAAAAATTTGTCCTGGCTGGAATAGTTCAAAATTATCATTATTTGCCTGGTAATTAATAATTGAAAATGATTCATAAAATATGTTAGGAAATAACAATAAAAATGTCTAAATGTGATTAAGGAATATCAAACACATTGTCTCCATTAATTTTATAAGTTATAAGTCATAACCATTTAATGTAATAAAATCTACTTCTCTTTTAGTTTATAAGAACTCTAATCATAAATTATATATGTATATATATTTATATTACTTTTTATATTCATGATGTTACATATAGATTTTTCAAAAAAATTTTTTACTGTGTATCTCTTTGTGCCTGTCACACCACAGTGCTAGAAACTCTGTATCCAGCTTTGAAGAAAGCAGGAATAGCCCCTCACTTAATGAAACATAGAAGGAATTGAGATGACCTTAGAAAGTGTTAATGGGAAGAGATAACTTCAATTCCTTGTTGGATTTAGGCAGAATATAATTAAAATTTAGGAATTACAACAGAATTTAACTTATTACTTTGACACCAAATTCCACCATACATGTTTCCAGGTAAATTTAACAAGTATTCACTGGATAACTAATACTGCCCTACATTTAATCCTATAAAGCACTAAAACTATCTCTTGCCTTCATAAAACTTATTTTTATTGTATCTCAGCTACACATAGTGTGCTGTGTATAAGATAAATGCAATATAATGCAATATATTGGAGAGTAATGTGAATTACAATTTAAATACAAAAGATTCATGGCATATTTTATGTGATTTGCGTTCATTTATCTATTAGGGAATGTTTGAGACACAAACATATTAAGTGTTTAATGGAATTTTCCAGTAATGAAATGATGCTGTTTTACCAAATGTCATGTCTAATATATTTTACTATATTTATAACAGTTCTGTTTTTGTGACTTGCTGGAAATATATTTTCATAATATGATAAGAAAACTCATAATAGCTTTTTCTATTGATTTATTACATGACCAAGATTCTATACATGTCTCTCTTAATTTACTCTGATGTATTCTCTACAGTGAAACTGAAATACAAAAGAAGGGCTGGGGATTTAGCTCAGCGGCACAGCGCCTGCCTGGCAAGCGCAAGGTCATCAGTTTGACTCCTGGTACCTGAAAAAAAACAAAAGAAAAATATAGAATGAGTTTACATTGAGTTTATTCACTTATTCTGAATATCATTTAAATTTGCCCCTCATTTGTGCTGTTTTCTTCTGGGTTGGGGATTGTGTTTTTTGCACTGGTCTTAAAGTTTAATTATGAATTGTTTTATTTTATGTTAGTGAAGAGAAACAGTCAGTGTAACACAGGTTATTCCTTTCAATAAATCTTTAATTAAACATATAGAAAGCATTTCTGTTTTGGTGTCTTACCGCAAATAGAGCTAAATACAGCCAGCTATTTTAGTAGTATTTCATCAGATAAATATCTCACCTAACTTTTCCCTTTGTCTAATCCTTCTTCCTCTTTAGGTCTAAAAGTATGTCTCTGCAGCTGATCATGGTTGAAAAATTAGGTATTTCTTCTTTTAGGTATAAAATTTGGATCTATGAGAATTTTGTTACTGATTAGAACACATTATTGAGAATTTTTTAGTCCAGAAGTAAAGTTATCCCAATGTGTCATTACAAAATATGCATTAAATTAAATGAAATTATATAGTCAAAGAAAACACTTTAAAATCTATAGATTCAATTATGTCACTTTCTGACAGCTTTTAAACAATCTATTCAATCAAAAATGTAAGTTAAAATGTGCATTAAAACTTTCCTATAAATGTCAGTGAAAGTATACATTCTCTGATTATGGAATTTTAACTTTCAACAGAATAAGATGTATGCCAAAAGGAATAAAAATATTTTCAGGGAAAATACACATAAACCATCTAACATTAAATGTTAAAAATTTACAAATGCTTCTGACCAGAATTGCTAGCATATGCTAGGTTTTAAATTTGTGATGCTAAAAGTATCATCTAGATTGATCATGGTTATATCATGATTATATCTTAATTTCAAATTTTAACATGTAAGATTATACTGAAATTATTATTGTCTGTTTTCTAAATCCCCTTTTCCAAGTAAAAGCCAAGCTCTTCAACAGAATATTTCTAAGAAACAAATGTCAACCATGATAGCAGATTAATATTGTTGATGAAGAGGATTTGATAAGATTATTATTCAGTATAACCTGATTCTATTTGAAAATTTTTAGATAGAAAGTAGGAGATACTGTTTCTTCACTATGATCAAGTTGAATTAAAGCATGACTCCTGAAAAAATACAGACATTTTTCACTATGTTTGAGCTATTATCTTTCTCTTTGCTCTTTTTAACATAAAACTTTCCCAAATGTAGACTGAAAAATAACCTTGGTTTCCTGGAAAGCAGTCAGAATATCCTTTCTTTGTCGCCTAAAGAATTATTCCTAGAACAGAAGAGCATCACCTAATGTTTCATGAGAAAGCTATTAGTATGAGATCGTCACACTTCCTAGATAAAAATTTAATGCTGAACATTAATGTAGAAATTCATTTTCAAAATCTCTCTTACATCTTACGTCTCCCTTCTGGTTTGATGAAGGTTGTATGATTAGCTCAGGAAAAATAATAAACTGGGCTTTAAAGGTGGAAAGATGATCTAATTTGTTTTTTTCTCTCCACTCCTGAGAAAACAGAGCTACTATTCAGTGAATGGATGGATGGCGAGAGTAGAGTGATTTTACATATGGAAAGTGCTGCAACATCGAAATTAATCTGGCTGATTTCATACATGCAAAGCAATAAAATAAAATGATTGTCCCCAGCAACCCCACTTTCACAATACTCCCCTGTGGTGCTATGTAGTACTTTCATTTTTTTTTTATTTCCCTCTTTAAGTTGACTCTTTTAAAATTTCCTTTAGTGTACTATACAGGAGAGATGACTTTGTCAAGATTACCATGAAAGAAAGTCTGTTTTCTTCCCCAAACTGTGTCTGTTTCCATTCTCAGTGACCTGTCTTCTTGCAATGAGTTCCTAACAAGATGCTTTCTCAGCCTTTCCTTTCTCAGCGGCGGCATTAAGTTATTGGTCTGACCTATAAAATGCAGATAAAATCCTTGACGAAAGCATTTCTCCTCAAATAGAAAGTCAAAACTTCATCCAGGGGCTGGGGATTTAGCTCAGCGGCAAAGCGCCTGCCTGGCAAGCACAAGGTCGTGAGTTCGGTTCCCGGTACAGGAGAAAACAAACAAACAAACAAACAAAACAAACAAAAAAAAAACCACTTCATCCAGAGAGCCAGGCATGGTAACGCACACTTCTAATCCAGCGTTGAGGAGGCAGTAGGAGAACCCCAGGAGTTAGAGGTCACTACATAGTGAGTTCAAGGGCATCCTCCCTGTCTCAAAAAACAAGCAAATAAAGGTCACTGGATAAAGAAGTCTCTTCTTTCCTCTTCTATCTTTTCCTGCCTTCAATTTGGAACAGACGTTTTTGATGCAGCAGTCATGTTGAACTGGAAGGAGTAGAGCCAGCACACAGGATAGCAGAGCAGCACAGAGGGACAGTGGGGCAGCTGTACTGTATTTGTACCTGGCTCAATAGGGTGCTCATCTTGTGAGAAGGAATAAGCCCCTATCCATACAAATGACTGGGATCTAGTTTTTTGTTATGTTTTGTTTTTTACTCACTGTGGAATCCTTTGTGAACTGCTCTATGGTTATTTTAAAATTGTATTTGTATTGGATATGAGGGGAAACATGCAGTAGATATTAGACAAGAAGGTACTATTTGTATTTCTAGCAAATTTCTTTAAAAATAACAATATTTCTAGATGGAATATCTTTTTCTGGAGAATCTAACAGCTATCAGAAGAAGAATCCATTGAGTGGAATCAGGCATTGATTACTGGGGACAAGTTAACTAACCAAGGCCAGTTTTGAAATAACAGTCACGTAGAAATTGATATTATTGTATTTCATTCCATGGGCATTCCCCTTTCCCAATGAAACATAATTTTTATTATACAAGGTGTGATCAAATCACACAGTGAACATTTAAAGAGCTGTATTATAATAAATGGCACTTTGCTGTTAATCCCTCAAATTCTCCCCTTACTCCAAACACACTTATCCTATCATGATTAAAACTTTTGGGAGCAGCTCTGGAAGTCCTCTTTTGTATCTTTCCAGGGTCTCATTAAGAAAAAAACGCAGTGACAACTACTGCTGAGTGACATCCAATGGAAAGGCAGGCTCATAAAAACATTACTGTGTGTCCTCATCCACCTTATTCATTGAATCTGGCATCATGCAACTTCTGGCTCTATCCCAAAGTTAAAATGACCTTGAAAGGTAAATGTTTTGAATGGACTAGGAACACAGAAGCAGCTAGGATGGCACAAATAAAGACACTTAAGAAAGAGATCTCTCAGAACTGTTTTAGAAAATGCAAGAATGATGGGATACCTTTCAGCTGGATCCACCATCTTCCAGTAATTTGCAGAAATAATGAACACAAAGAGAAAGAGGAGGGGAACCTGCTATAAGTTCTCTAGGCCTTTTAGAAAACATGAGGTTGTTCCTTTGGCCACATACATGCGAATCTACGAAAAGGGTGATATTGTAGACATCAAGGGAATGGGTACTGCGCAAAAATTAATGCCACACAAATGCTACCATGGGAAAACTGGAAGAGTCTACAATGTACCCAGAGTACTCCTTGGCATTGTCTGCAAAAAGCAAGTCAAGGGCAAAATACTTACCAAGAGAATTAACGTGCATATTGAGCATATCGAACACTCAAAGAGCCCAGATAGCATCCTGAAATGTGTCAAGGAAAATGGTCAGAAAGAAAAGGAAGCCAAAGAGAAAGGTAACTGGGTTTAACTGAAGCACCAGCCTGCCCAGCCCAGAGAAGACCAATGGGAAGGAGCCTGAACTGCTGGAACCTGTTCCCTTAGGAATTCATTGGATAAGCTGGGATGTAGCTTCACCATTCAGCACCTAATTGGTGGCTAAGTGTTCTGGGCCTTACTTAAAATATCATTCTGTGTTGTAAGGATGGTTTTCTTAACTGAACTAGTATGTGGTACCTTTAGGTCAGAAACAAATATTTGGAGCAGATTCCATTCTACCTAGTGAATTGTGTCTGGTGTTTACTTTTCAGTATTTTTCTTGCTGAAAGATATTGCTGAGGTGTTGTGTAGGTGTATCCCCAAATGACCAGATGTGTATGAAGCATTTATATTGGCTTGAAGATCCTGTAAATCACCATAGGGAAAAAAAGTATCAAAATAAACAGAAGTCACTTCAGTTAAATAAATGGAAGTCCATTTCAGTTAAATAAATTGTTAAAAGCAAAAAACAAAAAGAATGATAGGGTATGTGTGTTCAATAGGAGAAGAAGTAGTCTGAGTGGAATTAATGGCTATGAGTATTTTACTGTAAAAAGTGTTTTAAAATTTAAACATTCACTGCAGGTTTAGATCATACTTCTTATCTTGCTTTGTGTATAATTGGCAGTTCTCATTCTCTCCGAGATGAAAAAGAACACATTTGTGGAAAAAAAAAAGAAAACACTTTTGTGAGAGAAGCTTTAATTTCAGCTTTCACTTTGTGCCCATTCGGCCAATGTGACATGGTTTGAAACAATCGTTCTAAAAGGACTTTTGAAAACTTTCATCAAAAGTCTTGAGACCGTTCTCATTCTATGGCTTTGGAATGGCACTTATGAAATTTATATCAAAGATTAACCAGAGATAAACAAGTTAAGTGACAAACAAGAAAAATTAACAAAATAATTATTATTTAATTTGTACATTGGCATATTGTATTTCCATTAAAATAATATAAAATAATAAATATCATTAAATGTTTACTATAGGGCACTAAACCTAATTAGGAAATCATGAAATATTTATGTAATATTAGTCCAATTTCAGTAAGATGAAAGAAAATAAGCTAATAGCATATGTACCAAACTGTTAAAAGTCTTTCTCTCTGAGTGTATGAATTGAGTGGTTTTTGTTTTCTACTATAAGTTTTTTTTTTTTTTTTTGGTTTTTCTCCGGTACCGGAAACCGAACTCACGACCTTGCGCTTGCCGGGCAGGCGCTTTGCCGCTGAGCTAAATCCCCAGCCCCTCTACTATAAGTTTTAATCCTTTAAAATTTCTACAGTCAATATACATGAGTCAGTGAAAGATATTTTTGTTATTAATAGTCTTCTAATTTAACACTGAAAAAAATCTAAAACAAATCATTTTTATTGACTGCTTTTTTCCCCTAACAAGCAATTTGACAACCAGTATGTTTGTTTTCTCTATAGAAATTCTAAATGGTGGCGTCTACGTGGACCAGAACAAGTTCCTTTGCTACGCAGACACTATTCACTGGCAAGATATTGTTCGGAATCCGTGGCCTTCCAACTTGACTCTGGTATCCACAAATGGAAGCTCTGGATGTGAGTGACATTAGCCTTTGTAGTATTTTAAAATGTTTTACCTCATGTGAAAAGTGAACAATTTATGTCCATCATGCTGTTAATAATATTTTGAAATTTGACTGTACCCATTGAGTATTCAGCAATTTGTGGAATGATATTTCCCCTTCACAAATTCTCATTATTTTAAACATGGTTCCGGTGGCCTCAGTCTAAATTATTTTTTTATTTCTAATATTCAAACAGGGGTGCCATCAACCATAAACTTAATGTTAATACCCCCCGGTTCAATTTTCATGGCATGCAACACTGAGGCAAAGATAATAAAACAAAAGTGTGCTTTTTCTATTTATGGTAATTTTTAATGTAAAACAAATGAAATAAAAAATAATGAACATTTAGATTCCTAAATACTTGTATTTCCCTAAATCTTAGCAATAATATTTTATGACAATGTCAAACTGTATGGAATGTATGAATATAGATTTTGTATAAAAAGAAGTATATTTACCTTCTAACTTTTGTCATTAGTCTAATAAACTACTGAATTTCCTAATTTTAAAATGTATATTATTTCGACAAGAGGATTTATCAGGTTCAAAGTGTTTAATATGATTGAATGATAAATAATATTTGAACTATCATTGAAACCTTTGAAAATTACTGTATCTGAAGTCTATTTCATTTTTATAGAGCAAGCTACAGTGGCTCCACATTTATTATTACTGACATTTGTATGAGAACAGAATCTTTATCAAGTATTAACCTGGGTTTTAAATTTCTCATCTATTATTATATATTTCCCACTTGAAATCATAACTGTCTCCACATAGTTCAATAATTATTTGCTACAGTCCTGATTGTATTATGATGCATCTGCAGGAAATCAAACTCCTAGAGACAATTATTAAATTTCATAATGGTCCTACTAATATAATGAGAAAATATAAATATATTTGATCAAAACTGACAGCTGTGATTTTAATAAATGGCTAAAATATTTTTTTCAAAAAATAGGGTAACATAATTTTCTTGTTATTTTTAAGCAGAAGTTTATATGAGATTCTGTCTTTATGGTATACAGTTAGCCTGCTATGTAATATCATATGTGAACAAAAAATCAAATCTTCTAATCCTAGCAATACAAATGATGTACTGGAGAGACAGCTTCTGTGTTTAGTCTTCCCAAACTAAGGTACAGATTTGTTGGAGGAGAAGGAAGCCTTTTGGCTATGCAAAAGGAAAGGCCTTTCTGACTCCGCTTGTCTGAAAGATGAGCCTGTGAGGCATGAATGAGATCAGGCAAAAATAAAGCCTGAGACAAAAGCCAAGAGGAAAATGTGCCCACCAGCCTTACAGGGTTTGGAGCAGGAAAGGTCGGAGGGGTTTGCTGCACTTTCACAGATGGTATCTCTTTGTGCTGTTCTTTCTGAGGGCTAATTTGGATGGTTGTGCCTATAATTAGGCAACTGTGGCTGCACTTTTTTTGCATGCAAATAATTGCAGGTGCAAAATTTATAAATGCAGAATGGGTTCATAACCAGTGGTCCTTTGCAAATTAACCACCAATTGTTGTCAAAGTTTTAATGCTTACACAGTATTTCTATTTGCTGACACATTGTAAGTACCATATGAGGCCGTATCTGATAATAATACATTAGCTATTTATTCAGTATTGGTAACCTATGGCTTTATTCTGCTAAAGAAAGTAAGGCAGTCACAAAATGACAAATGCTGTTTGATTCCATTTATATGAAGTATTCATAGTAGTAATGCTTAAAGAAACAGAATATACATCTAGTGGTAGCTGTCAATTCCTGAAGTAAGGGGGAATAGAAAGTGGCTCCTTGGTGAATATAGACTTTCAAATTTGCTACATAAAATAATTCTAGAAATCCATTTCCAAACATTCAAGTCCAAGGACTTCCAAAATTCATCTATGTGAAACCAAATGGCTTCGAATTTTCCTCAAATTTTAGCCTATTTTTCAACTCTGTGTGTTCAGATCTTAAAGATCCTCTGTGTCTCACTTCCTCTGTTTGGCCGAATACATTTTAATCATGCATTAAGACTTTTATCAGGAATCATCTCTTCTAAGAAATGCTGTTTGCCCAATGTGACCCATAATGACCAGGGACAACATCTGGCATTTAGTCTAACACTTAAGTTTAAAGTTCCTTGTGAACAGGCTGAATTCATCATGCTATCCTCTGTTATGGTACATAATAGATGCACAACAGATATTTGGTAACATAATAAATAGATAAATTCATGCCTTAGTCTAGTCGGTCCATCAGGGCCTGATGATGCCCCAGAACGGCCCCTTAAGTGTTAGAGCGCACAGAGGGAAGTGCGGGTTCTCACATGGCTAAAGAGTGGGAGAGGGAAAACCTCCTCCCACAATCCCTTTCCACAGCTAATCTATAAGGGCAGAGCCAGCCGTTAATCCCTTCCCCGCACTGTGCAGTAGGAATCATTTCAACGTGTGCTTCGGAGAAGGACAGAGATGTTGAAACCCCAACAGTTTACAAATAGGAAAATTGGGGGAATCTAAGATATATGTTTTAAATCTATCATTTACATGAAAAGAATGAAAATTTGAAGTTACAGTCCAGAGACAGGTCGTTCCTCAGCTTTTAGTCATTTTTCAAGTAAAGATGGCTGCCTCTGTCTCCATCCTTTCTACTGCATATAGCAAGAGAGAAAGAAGGACCTCTTTAATATATACACACATATACATATTGCTTCATTTAATTTATGCTGATATAGCTACAATATTTCTGGTATATTCATTCTTTATTTATATTATACTTGCAATAAGTATAAGATAAATTATATAGTCTACTTTTCCATTAATGTTTAAGTACCGGAAGCGTATACTAATTGATATCTACAAATCATACAATTTTGACACAAGGAATTTAACAATACTGGATTCTTAAACAGTATTTTACAGAGTATTTAATTTCCCTTTTAATATTTTTTTTAGTATTTTTTATGTGTTTATTTTGTGTGGTACTAATTTGCGACACGAATATACAAATCTGTTAAAGAGGCCCGGTGTCGTGCTATATACCTGTAAATCTAGCACTGAGGAGGCTGAGGCAAGAGGATGGCGAAGAATTGAAGGCCAGCCTGGGCTACATAGTGAGTTCAAGTTCAGCCTGGACTGTACAGTGACACCACTTAAAAATAATTAGAAGCACAATCTTGCTTTTTATTGACATATATTTGGCCTAAAATTAAAACAATGCAAAAGAGTTTTGAAGCATCTATAAAAATAAGTAAAATAAAATTCTTTCTTTAAAAATATATGATTCAGAAATAACAACTAAGTTGTATTTTCCAAAATATCTTTGAGATATCTTGAGTCAAACCTCAGGAAGATGAGGAAAAAATGTGTATTTTTATCTCATACATTCCCTTGCAGGATTTATGATGCAGTGTTCTAACATTCCTAGGCACATCAACAGGGCTTATTCAATGAACTAACTCTTCATATATGTAATGGGAGGAGGGAGGTGCAATGACAGATTGGCAAATACTGTAGCACCATATTCACAAATCTATTTCCAAGCTAATAATTTGTTTAAACCAGATGTTCTACTGTAAAACAACTAGTTTTAAAAATTGTTTTACTCTTAATGAATTATATATATTTTAAGAATTGCTCATTTCTAATATTGTACATTGTGGAAATAATGTTTTTATTCTTTTGAATTATAAGAGAATTAAGTCTCAAATTAGGGTAGAATTAAACCTCATTTATTACATGATCAATTTTTGTTACCTCTTCCATATTATTTGAATGAATTAGATATACTCTTCTATTTGAACCTCTGTAAACTTTACAAAATGAAATAACAAGAGAATTTACTCCCAGAACATTCCAGTAGAGCTTCAGTTTGTATATACTGATTATACATATAAGCAATGTGTTGTAAATTCACACATCAAATCAAATCACACTGTGTTCTTAAAATACTTTTTTAAGTGAAAGTTTAGGGCTGGGGATATAGCTCAGTGGAGTAAGCACCTACCTGGGCAGCACAAGGTCCTAAGTTTGATTCCTGGTACCTAAAAAAAAAGAAAAGAAAGTTTAAATTAGGGGGACAAAAATGAGTAAATTTGTATAAATATAAAATATATTTTTTAAAAGCTCTAAAGTACCTTTTTCATGAATTTAAAACAAAATAAATAATTATTGCTCATTTATTCAGGCACAATTATTCTAAACAAAACTTAGAAAGTAGATCAGAATCTATGAGTGTACTTTTAAAATTGACAGGAAAGCTAATATCTAGTGATACCTCTGCTATTTGTTTAATTCAGTTAACGAGAAAATGAAGACTTCTGGTGACCCACACTGAGGAGGGCCATTATCACTACATTTGCAAGAAGAGAAATTCCAGGCCAAACAAAATTCACTCTAGCAGCGACCCTTTGTTTAAGAACATTGCAAGAACTAAACTCAGTATACTTGCTAGCCTGGTTTTCTTCCCCTGGAAATGGAATCAAATTATTTCACTTTTTTAGCAAGCTTTTCAAGACAGATATTTACTTTCTTCATATGTGACAGGTTCCTGTCAATCAGTGTGTCATGAATTAGTATCTATAATTAACGTAGTATATAACTGTATTTAAAGAGTTAAGTACACCTAATCCCTGCTTTGTAGAAAGATGTTTTTTCTCTGCAGTTCTTAACTTCTCCTCTAGGGGGCAAAACAGAAGCCCTTTCATGCTGTAGTACACTTTTTGAGCTCACCTGAGTGCTCATATTCATCGTGCACTGCATGTTGTATTATTGCAAATCATTATAAACTCAACGTATCAAAATAAATGCATTTACATAAAATAAATGCATAAACAGTGAACATTAAATGAGCACACATATCAACACTCTGGTCTCAATAGTCGGTGATTAGTTCCTATTTCCATTTACATATAACTCACCTATAACCTAGAATAAATTCCATAATCACGCGTGGCGTTATCCTTTTACTGTCAGCGCCCCCACCTTTGCCAGCAGCGACTCTGGGAAGCTCATCAGCTATGTGAATTGCTCTCGCAACTTCTCCTCGACCTGGTGCACATGATTCCTCCAAAGAACAAATGAAACCCATTATGAACATGCTTTTGTCAAAACTAATAATGGTTATTTTGGAGACAGAAGCTCAAATGTGGCTTCCATGCTCCTGCTTGTGTCGTGAAGGTGAAGGTCTCCTTCACCATTGAGACCCTCTGACCATGCTGGGATCTCACGGATCAACTCCTGTGTTTCCCCTAAGTCTTTTCCTTCTTCAGGCTGAAGTTTATTCTCTGCTCTGACTCTAAATTAGTGGAAACATCAATTTGTTACATTAGGAATTGTTCCCCCAGGCACAGAACATGTCGTGGCTCCCTTAGACAGGTATCATTATTACGTTTCCCTGAGCACAGTTTCTTCAGTCTTAAATTATATCACAGGTCACTGTTGTGCTGGAAAACATCTAATAGATAATGCCTGAGGAATAAGAGGGGAGGACCCCAATTTGTGCTTTACTGATTTCCCTGGTAAATATCTTAACATCATCACTTTCAAGCACTCAAAGTGGATTTTGAAGGAGATGACCAGGGAGCACACTATTATGTTATCTTTCCACCACACACATTTGAGAGATCTAAATCAACCCGATTGCATACGTAGTAGTAAAATGTAATAAACGAGTCATAACCTAATCAATGTTGATCATTTATTAACTTTTAATAAAATTTACTTGTGGGTTTATGCAACCTGATATTGAGGGATAGCTGTATTTTAATAACCATCTCTCAAATATTCCAGAAACCTTAATAGTTAGCTTTGCATACTTTAGCTATATATGAATATTAATAGCCCTGTAGAGATAAGGCGAGGCTAAGCCCAGTGAAGATGCTTTTCATTTCTTTCTCTAGTGTTGGAAGGAGATTAGCCTGCATGCCTTAGTTTGAACTGATCATGACTCCGTGTGTCTCGTGAACAAATGCTGAGTAGAACACACACATGCACATACATACACACATGATTTGAAAAAGAAAGAAAAATTCTTAGGAACAGGGAATTTCAGCTCAAAATGTATAAAGCAAAAATATGACTCTTCAAGGTCATGTTCTGCTAACATTTTTCATTTAAATTATTAAATGGCACACTTAGCCTCTGCACTAATGTTAACTTTTATGTTTCAATCTTCCTTAAGCATAATGGATAGACTTTGCTTCTATTCCATAAGAAAAGGCTTATAGAAATGATCCCTCTCTGTAAGAAGAGTTTCTGCCTTAAAGATGAACTCATCTGTATCCTACAAGCCTACTGCTCTAGCTCCAAAAATGGAAATTTTCTACCTACTCATAGTTTTAGGTTCCATTTCCCTCCAATAAACACTAAAACATCTTCATAGCCATATCTTGTTAGAAGAAAAATTATTTTTACATAAAGTGACCAGCAGAGATATTGCATAGCATAGTCTAACACCACCAAAGCACCGTGGTCTTTCCACAGGTAACTGCTAAAGACTAATGGTTGCTAAACTTAGACGTGCATCAGAATCCCCTCCTAGAAGTTCTGCCTGAAAAAATTTTGCTTAGTGATGAAAATCTGACCGTCTTTAAAGAACCTCCCCCTTTATAGATTCCAAGGACAGATGAAGTAGCACTGGCCTGGCATAGTAAGTACCTAAATGGAAAAGAGATTGACAGAGTATCCCGTGGTTGATTATTTTTTTAAAAAACCCATAAAATCCTTATTGTACATTTGGTGTCTAACACAGCTGTGTAAAAATGAATAAAATTCACTCTAACTTGCTTTTGTATCACCCTGTTCTGCTTCTTTCTGATGAGCTGACTTTCTCATGGGAGACAGTGATGACAGGAGTGTCTGGCTCTACTACCACTCTCCACGTGTCTGCTTGCCATATTTTTAACTGGTGAAAATGTCTTCACGAAACTCAGTTCCACCATTAAGTAGAATATAAACACTACTGTTTTCCCTTTTTTTTTTCCCTCTAGCTTGTCATCATTTAAAGAAAGTTAGGTGGTGAAAGGAAGAAGTTTATAAACAACCAAAACTTGATGCAGACATTCACGTTTCCTTCTCCATAGCATTCACGAGGAAGTTTTCTGTGTGTCTGTCCCCAGTTGTCGTTCTTTTGCTAAATCACACTTATTTCAGTCTGGAGCAGGGATTTCAGAGGGGTCGCTGCCGATTATAATAGGGCCAGTGGGGGCAGACTGTAGTTATCTTTCCTGGGAGCTGAGGAACGATGAATATGGAGATCAAACTGCTAGCCCACTTAGCAGTCTTTTAAGCTGAGATTGTTGCAAGCAGCTGTACACAACTTTTATTTAATTCTTTGCTGCCTGGCAAGAACAAATTATGTTCTATTTAGAGGTGATTCTTTTGCCAATTGTAGGTGCTCTTTTTAAATAGGGAAGAAAAAATGGAGAGAAAATTAGGCAGTGACATTTCTTTTAAAGTTCTGCTTAAAATACAAGGGAAATACATAAAAGAAATTTAAAAAGCTTGAATAAAATAATGAACAAAGGAAAAACCATCTCAAAAGTCAGTCCTCTGATCAGCCCCTTTTATTCTGCTTCCTCTTCTGCTTTATTAAACAAAGATTTTGATCTAGTTGGTTGTTTCAAAAATGTTTTCTGTAGAATCAATTCACACTCTATACTCAAGAAGTGGAATACAGAATTAATTACCAGATTAGTTACCTAAATCATATGCCAAAGTTTGTTTTTCAGAATAAAGAAATTGACTTTACAAAAAACTCCCAAGACTTGTAGTTTTGCAGATGAGTCTAAAAGTTTTTAAAACAGTGCAGTGTTGAATAACCAGCATTTCTACACTTCTAAATTTCATTAAGTTACATAATTGTAAATAGCACATATCTTGTTGGAAAGACTTGCCATTTATTTTTTATTGGAATAAACAAATGCCTGAGAGTACTTACAGTTGTATAATTGATAAACATCTGCTTTGCTGGGTTGAACAGAGAAAAATAAATTAATATTGTGCAATTTTGTATCACTCTTCTGAAATAGTAAATCACTTCTATGACAGTATATAGTGGAACTAGACAGTTTTTCTGAAGAGAATACCAATACTCATGGGTTTAGGAGTAGAAATGTAATACTGTTGAGTACATTTGGAATATGCAAACATGTGTCATAGAGTATGGGGAGCAGTTAAGATGCAGCTGAGCTGGAGGTTGGGAAATTCCTTGAGAGTAGAGCAAAGCAAGTCCTAAGGACATGGAATGCCAGCGGCAGATCGTGTAAGTATGCTGACCTCTAGCTCAGTTGCATATCAGCAGGTGTCTGGCCTTGGTGTTGTTCCCTGTTAACTATAGCACAGACAGCTCTGAGAATGTTTTCACTTTCAACGTTCTCAGCCAAATACCGAGACCTTGCACTTTTGACTCTGTTGTGTACTTCTTCCCTTCTTACTATGTATAAATGAAGACTCTGGGGTTGAGACGTTGTTGCTGCTTCTCCATCAGAAAAATCAGGTTCCACCCAGTCCCAGCTTTTTATTACGTGCCTTGTTTTTATCTCATCTCCTGTCGCCCCCTCTTGTGACCCCACTGGCTGCAAGTGTCGCAGCAATAGAAGCAGAGCAATCTGACACCACTGCTCTTTCTCTTTCTATCCCTTCTATGAAAGCTTTCCACCTGAACTCATTCCACATCCTTACCTCTTCTGGGGCAAAGCCTCTGGAATTTTCATCTGCGGTATAAGTCTTCCTCTGCTTTGTGGCTTTGATGTGTAGCCTAGTGACTGAACTCCAACTCTGGGTTCTACATGAGTTTTAATATTGACTCTAAGAATTTCTAAATGGAGTTCCTTAGCTCTGTGATTCCTCATTTTTATCACATGAGGATGAATTGGGTTAATATATGAAAATATTTAAAGTTGTGCTTGCTCTTTTGTGAGTCCTCAATAAATTTTAATTTTTAAATTACTTTTAATGTTTAAGGTTGAAATCTTGTCCTTTTAAGAGATATCTCTATGTTGTATCCTACCCTAAATATTTTGTAGCCCTCTCTTAGCTTCCTGTCATCATTTATGGACAAGTGTAGTACAGTCTTGTGATGGGATCGAGTGGAGTGGGAAGAACACCTTTCCTAGTGTTATTGATATCATTTATAATACTTCCCTCTCTGCCTGTTGTCATCTGCTAAGTCCTGCTCATTAACCACACAATTACAGATTCTGACTATGAGCACAGGAACTGCATGTAAGTCATTCCCTAAGTGACCTTACATAAGCGTCTTAGTTAATGATCTCATTCGACATCCTTACCTACTATTTTCTAGACCTTTGAGAAATCCATTAAACATCACTAAGGGCAGTAATCCCACCAGACACCAGGCATTATTGTGATATAAAGCTTGTCTTCCTTTTCATATTTTAATCTTTTTTGGGATGCTTTGTCATCCTTATCCCGAATTTCTGCGCCATTCTTGGATCTTCCAATATAAGTTAGATATGTGGGTCTATTGCGTAAGGGTGTGGACTCTGTGGCCAACATTTCAAGGCTTATCATCTACTGTGTGACCTTGAGCAAGTTATTAAACTTCTCTGGTCTCCACTTCCCAGTCTGTTGCATTGTGCCCCATTTAAAGTTGTCAGGAGAAATCAATTGCCTATTACCATAAACGGCCCATAGTAAAATTTCAGTACATCTAAATTATAACTATATATTTTATATGTTACTTACCAAGGGTTTTGATTCAGTCTGGAGGATATTTATTTCAGATGATTATAAAACCAAAAATACATTTTTAGAAAAAAAGAAACAGCCAAATGATAGGAAGTCAGGCTGATTTAGGAATAAGTAATTTTTAGTGGAATACAATAATTGTCTGTGCAAAGCCTTGCAAATAATTTCTCTCTCCTAAAAACATAACTCAATTTCCAGGTCTGCCTAGCCTATCAAGGGGAAACTCTGATACAGTTTGTTAAGGAATTTGTATATATTATAAATCCATTGTTCTTGAATTTTAGTTTTTGTAAATGAACTTCAAAGATGAATTAGTGAAACTATTCCACACCAGGACATTGCAGGCTTATTACTTACTGGATCATTTTTGAGTCACTTTTTTAACATCCATCACTATTTAAATTAATGAAATTAATTGGTACATTTTTAGATATATACAATGATCACGTTCATCATAGGGATTTGTACCTGTGCATGATATATCTTGATTCTTCTTCTCCCATTCCCTCCCCTCCCTTCAACCCCTCTTCCTTTCCTTATTTACAAAACTTTGTTGCCATTTTTTACTTCTTTCCTCATTATTATTTTTCTTTTTCCTTTCTTCCTTTTCCCCTACCTGCTTCCTAGGTCTCTTTCCTGTTTGAACCATTTCTTCCTATTTCACAATATCTGTTATACATTTTGGTCCTTATTTACACTTTCAGTTTCCCACACCAGAGAAACAATGTGGTATTTACACAAGTGTGTCCAAGTTATCTCACTTAAGAATATGGTCTCAAGGTGCATCCAGTTCCCTAGAAATGTCTCAAATGTGTCCTTCTTTATGGCTCAGTCCTACTCCAGTGAATAACAAAACCCAACATCATCTTTCTCCATTCATCAGTTGACAGGCATTTGGGTTGTTTCTAAGATTTTGCTGTTACAAACTGTGCTGCTATAAACATGGGTGTGCATATGTCTCTGTGGCATGATGTTTTTAATTCTTTCAGAAAGATACCAAGAAGGGGAATAGATGAGTCAAATAGAATCTCTAGCTTTAGTTTTTTTGAGTAATCTCCATACTGATTTCCACAGTGGTGTGCCAGTCTACACTTCCCCCAACAGTGGAGAAGGGTTCATTTTTTCCCCACAACCCCTCCAGCATTTGTTATTGGCAGATTTCTTGATAGTTAGCCATTCTTTCTGGAGTGAGATGGAATCTCAGCGTTGTTCTAATTTGCATATCTTGAATGACCAGTGGCGTTGCACAGTTTTTTCATACATTTATTTTCCACTGCTATTTCTTCATTTGAGAAGTGACATTCATTTCAGGCGTCAATTTTCAGGTTGGATCTTTACATTTGTGGGTCTGATTTTTTTTTTTCAGTCCTTTATATGTTCTAGATATTAGTCCTTTCTCTGACGAACAGCTGACAAAACATTTTTCCCCTACTGTGGGTTGTCTCCTCACTCTTAATGATTTCTTTTGTGGTGCAACAGACTTTTAGTAAAATGAGATCTCACTAAAACAGAAACACTAAATCTGCTAGAAGCGGGGATAGGTAGAACTCTTGAAGATATAGGTGTAGGCAAAGACTTTACGAACAAATCTCTGATCATACAGGAACTATTACAAACATCCATCAATTTCAAAATCACTTTTCACTCAGTTTCTGTTTGTCAATGTGGGTTTTTTAAAATGTGAGGGCTTGGAGATAAACACTCACACATACCCATCACATACACGAATGCATACATACATACATACACCCATATGAATTCACACTCACACAGTCCTAAGTCCCTTTGGCAGATGAGAAAATAGAAGTAACATAAGATGAGCCTTCTGGCTGCTGCACCCCAGAAGAGTTTGTTTAATATAGTGTCATGGAGCTGCCTAATCTTCTCCAATTTGTAACCCATTTTTCTTTGTTATCTGTCTCAGTGATGTCTCATCTCCCCAACTGAGTGCTACAGGGTTGCAATCTGCAGCAAAAAATCTGTCTCCATCTCAAATATAATAAAAAAGGGAGGCTACAAGATTAATGGCCCCAGTCATAATTATAAAGCCCCAGACCACAGGCATGATAAGACCTTTCAGAATTTACTCATGGTTGGAGAAGCTGTGTTAAGACTATGGTGTGAAAATATTGGTCTCTTTGTAGAGAAGTATAGGTTTATTCAATCTGAGAAATCTCCTGTGTTTTGAGCAATGTTAGCAATTGCAGGAAAGAAATGATTTCTTCCCATATGGAACTTGTAATAATTTCATCCAGCGCAGTTTCCCCATGATAATACCCATTTCTTATTAATTCATGGAGGAAATGGGTCTGTTCTTGGAGCCATCTGCCTGGATACCACCCTTCACATAGATTACAGGAGCTTCCTCATGCTCAGAGTGAAATGGAGAATCAACATGTTTCTTCTCAAGGGCTGGCTACTCTGATGGATAAAAATTACAAACATAAGAATATTCACAATTTCCTTTCACTACCTGCACAAAAATGTTCTGTGTATGCCTGACCTTGTCAGACAGATCTAACTGTCCTTCCATCTACACACACCCACACAGTCTCTCTCTGTCTCTCTCTGTCTCTCTCTCTCTCTCTCTCTCTCACACACACACACACACATGTTTTTCTTAACATGTTGCAATACACAATCACCTTGCATAATGAATGTGGAGAGAGAACGATTTGAACTGAGAACCAAATGAAATACAACAAAATTTAGAGAGAATGGCTGAGTCCATCAATCACATAATAATGATGCAACAGCTAAGCATTAGTTGCTCATTGGCCATATGGGAAAGCAGGAAGGGAGCAGCTTGGGGACAGAGCATGGTGAGTGGGGACTTCAGGGACTAAATTCATAGCTATTGTTAGTAAGACCTTTAGTACTACCATTAGTGCTATCATTAGTACTGCTTAGTGCTATCACTAGTACTACTTAGTACTATCATTAGTACTGCCATTAGTAAAGCTTTAGATCCCATTTAATGAGTCTGGAGAGAAGTACATTTCTGTTTGCATTTTGGCATGCAGAAATCCGTATTTTACCAGCCTTCCAGAGGTCTCCCCTGCCTCTTCCTGTTGCTTGACCTGTGGCACCTTACTGATCATTTTAACTCCATCCTGAAGATTTCTGTACCTATATTACTGGATTTATATATTTCCTTTGCTCTATTTTTATTGCAGTCCTGAGGCTAGACACCAGTGCCTCCTCAGTGAACTACATCCCCAGCAATTTTATTTTTAGTTTTTAAATTGTGAGACAGTGGCATACTAAGTCACTATGTTTCCCAGGCTGGGCTTGAGCTTATGATTTTCCCGCCTCTACTATGATTATATATAGTGTTGTGACAGATGCAGGAGGGATAAATATCAATTGATGTTTACTAGATACCATTTTAATATGTTAATCCAGTTAATCATAGTGCTAGCATATGTATGAAGTAGGTATCATCAACTATATTTTGTATTTCATTAAGGAGTTAGGGGATGGGGATGTAGCTCAGCAGCATAAATGCTTTCCTGGCAAGCCTGAGGTCATGAGTTTGATTCCTGGTACCAAAAAAAAAAAAAAAAAAAAAAAAATGACTTAGGTAATTCCTTTCTCAAGATTCCAACAATTGTAAATAGTGGAGCCAAAAGGCAGATGAGAGCTGGTGTTTTCTGCGTTTTACTAGCCTTTAGTAAAAGCTTGTGTTTTCTGCATTTTATCAGCACTTCTCCAAGTGAATGAATACTTAGGGAGAGACTTGGCAGTACTCTAAACTGTTTATGTGTTCAATAGTATTTGAACTGTCTTCACTTCTGTCAATGGTAAACTCTGATTTTCTATCACATTCTCCTTTAGAAATGAATGTCAAATACTAAAGTGTGCTTATTTTTATTACAATTATTTTAAACCCATTTACTGATACACTGTAATAATAGTAGAGTCAAAGTAATTGTGCATTAGAAATAAAAAACTGGGGAGGTACAAAATGATTTGATGAATGAACCTGTTGTTGGAAAAAGGGCTGATATGTCAGGAGGGAAAATTATGGCAATGTCATTGTGCAAATTCAATGAGATGTGTGTAAAACATGCATTCCACTCTGTAGACAGCAGTACGAGTCCAATAAATATGTTAGATGATGTGGTGGGGTTGATAATGTTGACGATGTTGTTTACACTGGGTTATGAAGCATGATGTAAACCTGCAGGTTCCAAATAAACACCTAAATACAAAGCACAAAAGCAAAAACAAAGTGAGAGAAGTTAATTAACCTGCCTCGGGAATAATACAAATGATACAGAGTGAGAATTGAAATTCTGACATGTATCATCCAGATAGACTTTGTGTATGAGTGCTTATTGGTTTGTATTTACATAAAACATTGCTTTACCACCACAAGTGTAAGAATTTGAACTGATGCTACTAAATTTAATGATTTCAAGTTTTGGCTACTGGTTTTGTCCACCAACTACTGTTTAAATCTCAGTGATTATCCTCTATTATAGCATTTTCTCCATCTTCCAGGGCTGTGTCTTTGCATGTAGGGTAAGCATATTCCAAAAGTGTTATCCAGTTCAGTGATTAAAAGGTCAAATGTGAGAGATGGGTACGGAGGCCCTTGGCTCACTGCTGGCCCAAGCACACCAACCCAGGGCAGGTGGGGGTATCACTCCTTTTATCAGATATTCCCATGTAGATGCCAGTCATCTGCATATCCATGCAAATGCTACAGATTCCATCAGTCCTGGGATAAGTAAGAAATAATTAAATTCCTTCTATGTTCAAGTATATTTTCATTAGCTTCAATTGAAAAAAATATGATGTGAAATTAGCAATATATTAATCTGTATTTTCATTGAAAAGTATCTGTTGTCTTCTACATGCACTAGGAAAAATAGCTCATAAAGCCAGTGGTTAATTATATTATAGTGTGTATGATGGAAATTAAATTCACCAAAAATTATGTTTATTTAATTCACTGAAATATTTAGGATATGATGTACAATGAAAATAGCAGGTCACAAAACTTTACAAATGTATTATGTTAAAACTATATATATCACAATAGAGAAGTTATAGATTATTTTATGTTCTTTTACATTTGTTCTACATTTTATGATTTCCAAGCTAAGCATGTGTTAGAAATAAAATCTAACAAATGCACTGGGAATAGTTACTATTTAGTAATGGGTCAGATAAGTCATTGAAAGACAACATCCAAGCCAGTAAGTGAGTAAGCCCTGTGGCAACCAGCTATTGCAAAGATGAGGTCCAGTGAATGTATAGAGAGCCCCCTGTATGTCCTAAAACCAGCAGATGACAAGAGTGAGAGGAGGGAGGCAAGAGAAAAGTAGTAGGAGGTAGGGTAATGGAGACGTGGAGGAGAAAGGAAAATGTAGATGGGCTGGGAACACCTTGGTTAGGCCTTTGGTCTTTACTCTGAAAAAGACAGAAAGTTAGATTTAACGTGGTCTAAGCTCACCATGACTGTGTGAGGAGTAAGATATGTAAAGAGGTCATGGGAGAAACTAGGACACAAGTTAGATTATTGCATTAATCCTAATAAGAGAAGAGCATGCACATGGAGAGAAGTGATTGAATACTGGGTACATTTTGAAGTCATTTGGATCTGGGCTGTGAAAGGAAAAAAACATGCTGAGGATGACTTATGCCCTTCTGGAAGGATTGAGCTGCCAGTGACAGAGATAGGGGACAGTTTAAAGAATAATTTTTTTGTTGGGTGGAGAGATCAGTGATTTGGTTTTGGGCACATTAATTTTCAAATTGCTCCTAATCATACAGATAGAGATGCTTTTAATCAGCTTGGGGTACAAGTTTTTTTTTTTTTTTTTTGGTTTTTCTCCGGTACCAGGAACCAAACTCACGACCTCGCGCTTGCCAGGCAAGCGCTTTGCCACTGAGCTAAATCCCCAGCCCTACAAGTTTGTATTCCACATAGTCTAGACTGTCCATGTAAATGGTGGAAGGTTTCTCTGAGGATTAAATGAGTTAATGTAGATAAAATGCTTACAATATGCGTGGAAGAACTACTACTCATATTGCTAAGCTGTGGATTTAGATTTGTAAGAGGGAATCATCTAGAAGATTCCACCCTGAAGGGTGCCTTTGGATTATGCTCTTGGTTTGACAGTAATGGCTTGCTATAATTGTTGTTGTAGATGAAAAACAGTAGAGGCATATTAATATATTTTTTGTATTTCTTGGTAATGCTTTTCACTTTGTTCAGAGCCCTTACATATATGTTTAGAAATGCACTGCACCTCAATAGAAGCTTACTCTGTTCCACTGTAGGTGGAATTTCTCTATGCTACTCTGTGTTCACAGCTGTGAGAAATAACAGTTAATACTTTTAATTGATTGGCAATAAAATTGTTTGAAAATCTTAGTTTTTCCTTATAAATTTTAATCACTTGGTGTTATTTAAATTATAGATTTTCAAAAACTATTTGCCTTTTACCATTATTCTCTTAAAGTTCATTATTATTGTTATAATAACTTCCAGGACTTTGAAGGTTCATTGACAGGAGTGTAGAGAATACAGGACAGTAATATCATGGGTTGCACTGTAACAGATCTTTCTACTCCATGTAAAAGATGATTTTTTTTTCAAACTATTTATATTTATTTCATTTTTGGCATGATCTACATTTTATCAGTCATTGCTGTGATCACATGCACCAGTATATACAAATAATAATCAACAATCTTATATTCTAAATAGGTTATTATCAATTTTCTTTTGACTACATAATTTATGTTTATCTGACCATTCTACTTGAATCTATAAAGACAATTCTACACTCAGCAAGCTAATGGAGTAATTGGCTGCTTTCACTTATCATTTAAGGACTTTTGGAAAGTGGCATGCTTGTTGATTTCTCCAAACTAATTCTGTCCAACCTTCTATTTACCCCCAGGATTTCTATAATTGTAATTTTCTCCTTCAGATTGGTCTATCTTCCTAGAGGATCTCAAAGAAAATGAAAATTTTCAAAGAGAACTTATTATCTGAATCCATGGTCCAACTCCATGTGTCACATTAACTGGCTTGTCCATTAGCTCCCATCTGAAACCCTGTCTGACTACGGGAAATATTGTGCCCTCCAGTAGCCACTGACCAGTAGGAGGAGATAAACTCCTGGAGAAAGGGGAGATGGAAGTGCTGAAGCATAAATCTGAATACTTCACATTTCACTGAAAGTGAATATTGATCACATGAATGCATATATTATTCTAAATCGAATAACATGATGGCATTTAAAGAAAAATATCTGACTTACAAGGTTTGTACTACCTGTTTCCTTAGCACAATAACTACCTAGAATATCTAAATTACTAATTCCTTATTTAATTTATTGTAAGATAAAAATTTCAAGTATGTAATTACAATTTCATCTTCTTAGCAAGTGAAAATAACTGGCATCTTTTTCTATGTAAGAAATTCATAGAAGTTAAGGTTTCCATTCATTAATTAACTTTCAATTAAGAAGATAGGAAAATTGAATCAAGACTGAAAGAAAAATTGAAGTCAATTTACGTAACAAAAGTGTGTCAGTGAGTAAACAGAGGACAATGGACCTATTAAGCAGAAAGCAAAAGGAGGATATTAACATCTATTAAAAAAAAAGCAATTCCACATTCGAAGAATGTCATTAATTATTATTTATATATCATTTACTAAAATCATGTTGAGAATTTACTATATATGAGTGGCTCATGATAATATATTCAAAAAATAGCTGTGAACATTTTGGTGCTACTGGGAAAAAATACATTTTGGTGGAAATAGGTCCACAAATCAAGGAGGAAACACTGGACATGAGAAACTACTAGATTTCCATCCTGCTTATGGATGAACATTTGGATACCCAGCATCTGGTCAGATGTAGCACTTAAGTATGGTTTGAGTATATAGAAATGATGCTAATTGAGCTTGTAATTCTATGCCACATCATTATCTCCATCATGCTGTGTCACTGTGGAACCATCAGTATCAGAAACCCTAGTATTTCCTTTTAAAAATATGGACTCCATACCTCAAACCAGATTATAAAAGCAGCACCTTACACCAGCTACTCAGGCAACATTAACTTTTGGGAATCATGTTTTCAACCACTTCCCATCTTGTAGGTCAAACCACATCATTTCAATGCTCAAAAACCTTGACCACTCCAACCCTATGCAGAGTAAACCTCAAACTGTTTAGAAGGTTTTCAGAACATGTAAATTCTCACTCTGGCTGCTACACTTAACACAGTTCTCAAGAAAAGCTAACACAGACATTATTATCCAAAGAGCTGAGCTCAGCCTTGTTGCTGCACCATTTTGGTTAATCCTAGACCTCTCTTTCCCTGCCCTTCTCTGCTGGACACACTCATGATTTGAATCCAGCTGAAATGATCACCCTTCTGCAGAGCATTTCTCAAAGCCTTCATGTCACTTTATGCATACCTATATTTTAACAAATATTACGGTTTTCATAATTGCCTACTTCTCTATTTATGGGATCTAGAAAGCTCCTAGAGAGCAGAACATTGATGCATTCATTCATCTTTTTGTTTCCTCCACTAAAAATAAGGACTGTTTATTACAGGCTTTCAGTAAATGGTCCTTTCCCTTTTTTGAATTATATGGACATGAAAAAGATAACATCCTCTCACTTCTTTTCCCAGTAAAAGTCATTTTTAGAGGTCAAGAATGCCAGCTTTTAAAAGGACTGAAAGAGGAATCCAAGGATATAACCGCATTGCCTTTAGCCACAGGCAGTCTGAGGATATAATCTTTTATGGTTGCCAGTGACTCCATATTTTGTAACTCTTCGACTCTCTTGGCATATTACTGGCAGAAAGCATTGCAGAGGTAGTTATTGAACTCCATCTCTTCTGTCAGGCAGTCACACAAACAAGCAAAACTTCAGGCATGACTTTATGACTCTTAAAAATATAAAATCAGTTCAAGGACTCCAGCTCCTAAAAAAAAAAAGAATACAAAAGCTACATTTTTAATAACATCTGCTGGACAAGCATAAAAGCTGAAGTTAGTCATATGTGCTCACCTGTGTGATGAATAATATATTGTCAGTGCAAATGGGTATTGCCTGTAAATTAAAATAATGCTCACATGGAATAATCAGTACTTATTTAGAAGATTAAGAAAATCACAAAAGACACAAGAATGTTTGTTTACAATATTGTTTTATTTTTTATTTCTTGTCTTTGGTTAAGTCAGGATGACAGAAAATATTAATTTGAATAACTGCTCCCACAAACAGATATGGAAGTGTTAGTTTTGAAGTGAAAAGGTGGCCTGTTTTCTCTCATAGATTTAAAAGAATTATTGCCATTAACAATTAAAATTAATCATGCAAGAAGAGGAGACATGGAAATGGACAGATTAGGACAGCATTGACAAAGTCCCCAAAATGGTTTCAATTTAGACATTCTGGTATGTGACTAATTTTTCTCCTTGCAGTCCTCATTAAAAAATACTCCTGGGAGAAATAGTTTATAAACCTAATCCACAATAAAATACTAATGACTTGCAAGGTCGCTGTTCCTTTTCAAATCAGAGCTACTGAAAATATTCTACACCTGAGAACAGAGAGCAGGAAAAATTCCCAGTTAAGTACAGGGCTTTGCGTTTCTGTTAAGAGACAAACAGGGACTTTTCAGAGGTTGTACTATCCTCTCCACTAAAATATTCTTCATGATTCCATTTAGGATGACAGGAAGATAAACAGTTGCATAAGGAATGTAGTAGAATCCCAAGTCGCAATGTTGTAATTCCTACACATTGCATTGGAAGAATGTACTGAGCCTGGCATACTCCAACTCCTCTTTCCTGGTTTAGGGACTATTATAAATTTAGATTTACTGTTTTTTTTCCCCCTTGAAAACATGAAAAGGCAATAGTAGATAGAGTAGTTAAACCTTTTCTCTGCAGAATAAGGGTAAATTCTATGAGGGTGGCAGTCATGTCTGTTTAGCTCGAAATTTTATCTCCAGTATTTACTATAGTACATAATACATGGAACAAAGATACAAAGTACTTATGAGTGGGTAGGTGGAAAGAAGGTAGGGAGAAAAGCTGGGTAGGAAGTGTCGTTGTTTCTCCTATGATAGATAATTACTATGGAAACATTTTACCCCATCATCTCCTTTTTGTTGTTGTTGTTTTGTTTTTCTCCGGTACCGGGAACCGAACTCACGACCTTGCGCTTGCCAGGCAGGCGCTTTTGCCGCTGAGCTAAATCCCCAGCCCCATACCCCATCATCTCTGACACTTTTCTTCAGCAGAAATGTTGAGGACAAAAGGTAGAGAATATTTTAAAACACGTGACCATACTATTTATAAAGCTATACTGCCAACTACCCTCAAGAATACAACTAAGGTAACAGGTCTGAAAGTGTAATAGATGATTAATTCCAAAATATCTCTGGGTCAGATGCTGTCACATTTATGTTTGTAATAACTGGTGAAACCAATTTTGATACAAGTACCATATATTATATCATTTTGAAGATGTGAACTGAACTGAGGGTGTGGGCAGAGCCAAAAAGTTCAGCTCACCAAAGAGGCAAGCGAAGGAGGGCGGGCTGAGCAAGTGTCAGGTTTGAGTACAGTGGTGGTGCAGAATTCTGAGATGTGTAGCCTAACTGACCACCTCGTCTTGGTTCCCAAAGTAGGTGTGTGTGGGGGCGGGAGTATATAAGTCTGAGTAAAACTCAAGAAGAGAAGCAGCTGCTGGTAGCATGATTTTATAACACTATAGGTATTTTTATTTATGTACAGATGAAAATTGGAAACTACCAAACAAAATCTCGCAACAAACATTCAAGGTTAAATTATTTAAACTGTTTTAGCCAGCCTTTCCCTCCCGCTTCCAGGTAGATTGTATTCTGGCCACAAACAATCAAGTTAAATATTTTATTAGCCCCGAACATAATTAAAGAAGTTGTAGATTAAATGGTACATCGTTCCTGGCTTCAGATATCTTTATTTAACAGACCCCTTAATGGGTCAATTTAAAGGATTTTTACACCTATAAGAAAACATGTTAACTGTTCTTTCTCATAAAGTTTGTATTCCAAAAGTTTTTAATGCTTGCTATTTTGTCTCACAGTCCTTTCTAATTTCCGCTAGTATAAATCAATTTTGATTTATTAGCTTGGTACAAAGGAACTGCCGTACGTTTTTAATAATAATTATCATTATCACTGATTAAAGTTATATTGTTCTGGCCAGATGGAGTCCTTATCCTGTCAGCTACAATGAGTTTGCATTATGTGATTATAATGTGTTTGGATCTAAATAAACAGATGGGCGAGTGACAGGATATTATACACTGGTGATGTCAGTCATGGTCTCTCACAAACAGAATTGCTTTAAATAAACTGTGGCAGCAAGGATCCTCATACTTTTAAACCAATAACAAGGAGTGAGCCTGAGTATGTAACTTGGAAATACTACCACTCACTTCCAAGAGGAAGCTGTCAGAGTGGCTGGAGGTTCTGTTTCTGCTGATCATGTATTGTAACTGTGAGAGCAGCTGTCATTGTAGCTCATTCAGGAAACTTCACTGGGGGAGTGTTCTTCAAGTGGTAAGGTCTTCTAAGCCCAAATTTAAAACCAGTAGGCTAAGTAAAGATGGAAATATTTGGTAGAAGTATTTGAAAATTTTTACAATACGGTTACCTTTACTCAACAGCAAATTTGCAATTAACATAAAAAATCACAGGGCTTTAACAGCAAACTTGTTATAGAAAAACTTTGGTCCTTACTAGGTCTTCATATCTATGTTTTATTCTAAACCATAACCCACATGACAAAATCTAACCTGAAATTCAGAAACAACCTTCAAA
This sequence comes from Chinchilla lanigera, assembly GCF_000276665.1. NCBI lineage: Eukaryota > Metazoa > Chordata > Mammalia > Rodentia > Chinchillidae > Chinchilla > Chinchilla lanigera. Next base: position 3,899,457 of record NW_004955457.1, read on the forward strand.
GAAAATTATTTCACACAATTTCTAGCTAATATTTTTAGTTTTGAGTCCTTGTGGGAATTTATAGGACAACTATGCTTGTTGAGGCCAATTTCCATAATAGTCCATAGTAGATAAAGATACCACTGTAGAGACAGGAATGGTGGCACACACATATTATTCCAGCGCTCTGGGAGGCAGAGGCAGGAGGATTGCAAATTAGACCTCAGCCTAGGGAATTTAGCAAGAACCAGGCTCAAAAATAAGATGCAAAAAATGGAGCAGCAATGGAGCTCAACGCAAAGGCCCTAATTTGAATCCCCAATATCACACACACACACACACACACACACACACACACAAATGAAGGAAAGAGAAAGAAAGAAAGAAAGAAAGAAAGAAAGAAAGAAAGAAAGAAAGAAAGAAAGACAAATAAATGTGGCACTATGAAAATTAAAGGCCAACATATGAAAATGGATAGAGTAGCAATACAATTTTGAAAGCAGGTATTAAATAGCTGAAATTGAGCATCATAAAAAAATTAGCTCTCACAATGTTGTATTTCATCTTTTATTCTGATGTTTGAAATGTACTTAAAAGAATATATTCTCATGCTTAAAAATTCAGCTATTTCATTTTCATCGGTTGCAGCCATTAATCTGTGAACTCTAGAAATTATATCAAATGGAATAGATCAATAGAAAAAGGAGTATTCAATTAAATGAAGCTTATTAGTTAATATAACTATTTAATTCTAAGTATTTTAGCAAATTCATTTATTTTCCTTTCACATAAGATGTTGAGAGGATTTTGAATACCAACAGACTGTGCTTCAGTTGTGCAATGTGGGATTCTTGGGATTTACTGCTTAAGTGGGCATTTTATGAGCTACAATTTAATGCTGGTATGACATTAAAGAATGTTCCCTTTAAGAAGTTACTTCTCGGGGCTGGGGATTTAGCTCAGCGGCAAAAGCGCCTGCCTGGCAAGTGCAAGGTCGTGAGTTCGGTTCCCGGTACCGGAGAAAAACCAA